>NW_004567112.1:46069800-46070828 GCF_000260355.1 Condylura cristata
TGCTAAGAATAGCTTCTTGTGGTGGCCTGCTTTTTCATTTAATTTAATCTTCAAGGCTATCATGTGTTACTGAGGGGAGATATTTTGCAATGGATGGTCACTTGTTATTTTCATTTTCCTTTTCCTTTGCATAAATGCACAGCCCACTCAAAGAAGCAGGTATGTTCCCTAAATCAGAAGCATTTAAAAACATGGCATCTTCTGAGTTGTCCATCCCTATCATTGTGTCTTCTCCATCCAATAATAGAATTGTGCTGATATTTTGCTTTTTAGAAAAGATACAGAAGTTCCAGGTAGAGTCAGTGGTACTAGTACTCTGATTCCCAGAATCTAGCCACTCTCCCAGCTTCCAGCATGCTTACATCCTCTTATAATACCATTACTAACATGCTATACCTTGGCCCACAGACATCTCAGTGACTTCAGTACTTAGCACACTTTTTGACACATATATCTAATAAGTATTTGATGAATAAATTAAATATGCTACACTCCTTAATGTTAGATTTGCCAAAAGATCTTAATTTACTTGACTTAATACTCACTCTGTGGTAATTTAATCCCCCCCATGTTAATAGCATTCAACTCATTATATGAGGAGATACCTGTGTGCAAGTAGCAAAGAGTTTTCAAAGTATTTCAAAACTTCTCATCGTTCAACTCTTACTATTCAGTGAAGGAGTCAGGGACTTTTGGATGTCCTAAAATTTTAACCTATCCTTCCCAGAAATGCAACTGGTTGCCTTTCTCATGTTACATATGGAGAAAAAGGATATACTGTATTGATATTTGCTTTCCATTATATTTCTAAAAGTGTTACTGTCTTTGATAGAAATTCTTGAAGAAAATTTTAAATATTTCATCATTATAAAATACTGTCAAAGAGAATCCCTAGTACTATACTTGCTTCTTAAAGTTCTAAAGAGACATGTTGGAATAATACAAAAGACACTAAGTTTCCATATTAACCAGATCCTATTTGAAAATATTTCTTTAAGACATTCAAAATCCACTTTTTAATTTTTTTT
>NW_004567112.1:46072068-46073150 GCF_000260355.1 Condylura cristata
CAGTCAATGAAGCCTCTTGTGATAGGACTCATGCAGAAAGTGATAGTCTCAGTGATTTGAGGACAAAGGATCAAACTTAGACTGGCTGGATATTTCAGGGATTGTCAGATAGGAAACATAAAAAGGAATGCCTACGTCAACACATAAACTCTCCTTATTCTTTGACCCCTGATCTATGCATGTATAGGGTGAAACTCCAAGAGGCCAGAGGGAGGTTACAGCTAAAAGATTCACTGTTCTCTCAACAAGGCAAACATAATTACCATATGAGAAGAACTTGGTAAACATCTTGAGATTTTTACAGTAATTGTAGAAATACTGTACTGCATTTTAGAAATGTAATAGTGATGACTACACCCCAGAACTTAATGAATCACTCCAGGAATAAGAACAAAATTGAAAGAGATTTGGCGTTAAGTCTAAAAGCAAGCCCCAACAAGCTCTAGAATCTCTACAATACATCATTCACAATATCCAGTATAGTAATTTGAAAAGTACTGTACAAGACAGATAATAAAATGTGACTTATGATCAGGAAAAATCTTAAGTAGTAGAAATAGAACCAGAGATGACTGAGATGTTAGAACTAGAAGTCTTTAAAATAGTATGATAAATGTTATCTAAAGGAAAAGATAAATTTAATGTTTGAAGAAAAAGAATCTCAGGAGGATTTTATTGAGCCAGACAGAAATTCTATAACTGAAAAGCACTTATCTGAAATTAAAAGGTTGCATTGATGAAGAGGGGGAAAAAAATTAAAGATAAGGTACAAAAGAATTAGTGACCTTGAAGAAAAGTCATAGAAATTACTAAACCTAGACTAAAGTACACAAAGTAAAAAAAACAAATAAATAAAAATCATGTTTACACAGTATTAACATTCTATGGCATAAAAAGCAAGGTAACTAAATACTAGCAATGAAGTCAAAGAGAAAAAATGGGAAAGAAGAGATTTATGTTATTCATTTTCAGATTCAACCAAAAACTGCAACCTCCACATTCAAGAATCATAGTGTGTTCCTGAGATGATACATACAAAGCAAATCACACAGACACACATTGCTTGAAACCAGTGAAAATTA
>NW_004567112.1:46074215-46075833 GCF_000260355.1 Condylura cristata
TGTTCATTCCCACACCACATCCACCACCAATGTGTTTTAATATTAATCATATAGAATGGATGGCTGAGCACCAAAGAAGGGGAAGAGAAAGACATTTCTCTTCCTGATATATAAATGGCAGAAACAAATTCTTGATCTTAAAAATGTTACAGGGCAGGGAGAGAGGGACACCCCTGAACCCTGCTCTAAATAGGTTCTGCCACCCACCACATCAAGACAAAACATATAACATCTTTGATGGAGAAGAACGTTAATATAATTACCATGCTATACAGAAAAGAGAAAGAATATAGTTTTTAAATCAAACACCTGAAGTTACCCATCCCCTACTAGGCAAGAGTCCACCCAAAAGGAATTGGCCCAAAGCAAGGCCTGAAAACCCTCCCCAAGACTAAAGCACCTTCTGGCAAGGACCCAAAGAAAAGGGTCAGAAATGACCAAACAAGTCTGGGAGGAAAAAGAGCAAAATCAAAATCGAGACAAATGCTGCCATAGTCAACCTCCACATGGGTACCTCACCCACATCTCTACCAACCACTCCAGGGTCATGAAACAAAAAATTTCTTCACATGTCTCCCTCTGTTCCAGGTGGCTCCCAGATCACCTTCTGGCTCCCCATCCTGCTTCCTTCCTTTTAAATCTCCACTCCAGATTCTTCTCCTCCCTGCTCAGCTCCACTCTCCTTCTAGATAGGGTAGGGAACCTAGAACCTCCCCTTTTCTTGGGAGCCACCCTGTTACAAAAAGAGATTGTTTGTCACAGGAAGATTGTAAGCCCTGTGAGAGAGGGAAGTCTAAGTGTAAATTCTAATTCCAACCATTGACATGCATGTGACCCTGGTCAGTACATGGATCTTGTAGAGCACATTTTCACTCCTATAAATTGAAAAAGTGATGCCTTTCTCCAGAGTTGTGAAGATTAAAGACTGTCACAAATATAAAGTGGCTGTGCCAGAAGGAAAGTTTTTAAAGTATTACTTCCCTTCCTTTTAGGTCAAATCTACAACTGCCTAGTTTGCACAAATGAAGATACAGTCACATTTTTTGGTGAAAAGTACAGATAGGAGAGTTACTGCAGTTAGACTATAATTTGGTGACCTTTAATTTATCACTACAATGATTCTCCAGAACATTACCTTTCGTTCATTGTTTTCAGTTTCCAATTAAATATCACACCAGTTTTACATCCACAGTGTTTTCAAAAGTAGATGTCCCCTGAGTTCTTTCTGCTTGATTTCTTTTTCCTCCTTTTTCCTCCTCTGCAGTGAGATTCTTTTGCTTAGGAGGAAGAAAAGAAAGTAATGTAGAGGATATTAATCAACATCAATTTTTCTCTTTTTAAAGTATTTCCCAAAGCCATGAGTTTGTTGTTTTGGTCATAGCTTTGAACAAATTCAACCTGTTAAGTACATATCCTGAATTTACTATTCCTAGGTGTATTGTCTTCATGCCTTGCTCCATGGTTTTCAGAAAATCAGACTGAAAGTATTTTTGACCTTCATGTGTGCTAGGTTCTACTAGCTAGCACAAGCTAACTAACACAAGAGCATGTTGTCCAGCCAGAGAAGGGCATTTCCCACCTCACTCACGAGATTACTGTCACTGAAATGAAATATGAG
>NW_004567112.1:46077768-46078560 GCF_000260355.1 Condylura cristata
TGTTAAAAATGCTATGATAAACATGTTGAAAAAGTTGCACATCAGATAGATCTTTGCAGTTCAACTAGGAACCATTGAGTTCTCCTGTGGGGAAGTAGCAGAAGGCACCACTGAAGCAAAATGATAAAAGGAACCATGGCTAGAAGACTAGACTCTATCACAGCTCTTGCACTGGTAAAACTTACCTTTCCTGAGTCTCTAGATTGTACAAGTTTGCAATAAATAAATTCCCAGAAATAAGAGGTGGCAGCTTCAGATTATAGATAAAGGAAGGCTATGAGCAGCTGAAAGTTTTCACATAGGGGATCTGTCTTAATAATTTCTCTCAAGATGTCCCATGATTATCCTGTGCTGTCATCATCAAAACCTCTGGGTTCTGAAGTCAGCCTGTGTGGCCTTGAATGAATAATTCAACCTCTTTGAAGACTATACCTTCCATGCAGTGTTAGTTGTGAGCATAAACTGATATGACTTGGGTTTGCTTCAAAATAAAACAAGAAAGGAAACACAGATTATATATGAATCAAGAGTGGTGAAGATGAAATACCTAGAGGCTCATTGCACTGTTCAGTCTACTTTCATCTGAAATGATGTCTGAAGTTTTCCATAATTAAGGATATTTTTAAAAGATGAACTCATACAGTTGAAATCAAGGTGTTTCCTCCTTATTTCACTGTCCATTCATAGAAATCGGATTTCCACTCCTGAGAAGCAAAACAAAGAAACAGACAAACTAGAGGAAAGCAACCCTGGAGATATTACTGATATAATAATTATTATATTACTGAGGCT
>NW_004567112.1:46079045-46083774 GCF_000260355.1 Condylura cristata
GCTGCGCCACCAGGGAGGGCCCCATTTGTTTTTTTCTTTGAGGAAAGAACTAGTTTTTTGTTTTTGTTTTTGTTTTCTAATTTTCCATCAGTATTAGTATTGCATTAACAATATCACCAATCTCTTGTCTGCACATGCTTCTCAAAATAAACAACTCAATTAGTACAAAAAATTATAAGATGAAATCACTAAAAATCTGTAAAGAACAGCTTAAGTTAAAGGATTAATAAGCCAAGAGAAATATTTCTATTAGATAACATTATACTGTGCTTTTGTAACATTTTTGCTTGGGGGAAAGAAAATTTTCAAGAAAAAATGAGTTGTTCGGGCCTTCCCTGGTGGTGCAGCAGGTTAAAGCACAGCACTAAGAAGCTAAAGCCACTCAGCATGAGTTCAATCCCTGCCCCGAAGGTGACCACATGGTGCGGCAGACCTGCCCTGCCCTCTGTTCCCCTCAGCAGTGCAGTGTACTTTGTTAGTCTGCCTGTTCTGCTCCCCACTCTGTCTCTGGTAAATCCTCTCACTGCCCCTGCACCTCTGGCCTGTACCCCAGTTCTGTATGTACAAATGAATAAATCTTCAAAAAAAAATGAGTTGTTCAAAATATTTTTTCCCCTAGGGCCATAGTTTGAAAATGTGTATATGTATATGTATTCATTTTATAGTATACTTAAGAGAAAATGAAAGCAACAAATTTAAACTTTTAGATCTTAAAAGACAGTTACTAAACTACAGAGTCTGTGTGAAATGTTTGTGTTTTAGGATAGATTATTATTTTATTTCTCCTTCAGATATTTTCAGGATTTACATTAATGGGAAGATATTTGGAATTCATTGTGATATCTTTCTGTCCTAGATTTTTATTTTATTCTAGTTTATGTCAGTAAAATTTTCTTTCCATTGAAAGACTATTATATTGTTTTACTACAGTTTATAAGAGCAAATGTTTTAAATCAGCATAAAAGGCAGAATATTTAAGCATACTGAAAAAACATTCTAATCAGTTCATGAAATGTTTGCAATTCAGATTTCATTATTTTGAGGAATTTAATCCCACTGAGATTTAACTAGTATAGAAATAGGATTGTAACTTACTGATTGCACATTATGATAATTACACTGGCTTTCAAGATCTGCTCAGAGTCCAGAAAGTGATTTGAGCACAATGAATCAAATGTTGATATATTTTAGACTAGAACAATCTTTAGGGTTAATATTAAGATTTTCAATTGGAATCTTTAAGGTAGAGAATACATAAGCTGTGCTTGAAAAGATTTCTCCATAGGGTTTGAAGCCACTCTGACTTCTCCCTCTTAACCTCCCTAATTCTCCTTCCCTGTCTCTCCTTTAATTTTAGTCTTGCTCCCTAATAGTAGTGAAATACCTTACTCTCACCCATATGGCACCAGGATAAAAAAGCTCAAGTTGGAAAAGGAAAGCAATCTGAAAAGTTCAAAATAGTGCTGTCATGTTAAGAACTGGTTAACTTTAATGACTGGGTAACACATTCTGTAGATTGAATGTTTCTAAATTCAGGTTCCCAACAAAATGAAGGACTTAATGAAGTTGTCAAATGTTAAGTAGTTTGAAAAAAACTCTTTGAAATACTATGGGTTTTTTTTTTTTTTTTGTATGCAATTCAGAAAGATCTCAGAAAATTAGTGATAGTGCTCTAGCAAAAAATCCATCTACTTAAGTTTTTTCAGCACTAACATTTATAAAAATAAAAATTGGGGTCGTTAGTAGGCTGGATTTTATCTCATTCTAGCAATAAATAATGTTCATTAGCAGATACATGAACTAACTGGGAAAAAATGCTTAATAATAATAATAATAAAAAGTCTTACTATGCTTGCTATTTTGATCAACTGTGTTTGAGTAATTATAATAATTGCAATCTGGAGATTATTTTTGAAACTTCAGAAATTTTCTCATGAAATATTTAAATCTTAAAATTTACATATTTTTATGGGCAGAGATATATGATGGGATCAGCAATAACCCTCAAGCATAAAGCATATTATGTTTAAAAAACAATATGGGTTGGGGAAACTGGATTGAAAACAGAAATGCAAAAGAAAAAGGAACCAATATAAAATTCCCACTATAAATTCCTGTTTTAAAAGTTGATGTATTTTTCAAATGCTGGTTATCTGTTTATAGTATTTAGATTCAATTGACTATTCAAAAAAGTAGCATGACAATTATATTTGTAAATGTTAGTATTCTAGTATGTGGAGGATTATAAACTTTGCAACTACTTAAACTTAGAAAAACTTTAGTTCTTTAGTTAAAAATATGAAATTATTTTATGAGCTTTGTGAGTAAGTGTTTAGAGTTCCTTGGTCCATGGATTATTGAATGCTATGTTGAATCTTGAAGAAAAACTGCATTTATAGAGTGTCCATCAAATCTAATGGAAAGTATCACCTGTGTTCCGCAGGATGGTCTGACGCCGCTGCACTGTGGAGCCAGGAGTGGCCATGAACAGGTGGTGGAGATGCTGCTTGATCGAGCTGCCCCCATTCTTTCAAAAACCAAGGTAATTTCTTCCCAGGTTTTTGGGCATCAGACCATATTTAGTTTTGTACTATTTTACTGGTTATTTAATCTAGTCTTTTGGGCCACATGGAAGATGACACTGCTCTACTATTTTATTTATTTATTTATTTTGGAAATACAATTTTTTTAATGTGCCATTGACTTATATTCTCTATGGAGATATCTATGAGGATAGTGTCACACTTCAGTAAATATATGCATCATACTGCACCCACTAACAAAATTCTATCACTATTTACACTATCAAATTCACCCTCGCTTCTCATTCTTGCCAACCCTCTTCCTAAAGCTTGTCCATGAGGATATCAGACTTGTCAGCAAAAACTCTCTAGGTCAGGAGAGAGTGGAATGGCATATTGAAGCAATGAAATATAAAAACTCACGAATATTCTACCCTGAAAATTTTTCATCTAAAAATGATGGGAAAATAATGCCTTTCCCAGACAAGAAAAAGCTAATAGACCACCACCAGACCTGCATTTAAAGATGTTCAAGATAACTTCTAAAAGAAAAGGATAGAATGTGTTAAGATAAATGACAGCATTGTTTTAACTTAACAATTAAAGTAGATCTGTTGCCCAAATCATGGGACAACCTAAAAATCAGTGTGGGTTTACTAAGCCTTTAGGTGGATGGTTCTGTTCCACACACTGTTTTTGTACATTGCTTTTGTTTAGATTTGTTCTGTTTCAAGACTATTTAGTGCTTGATTTTATTCTTTGAAATTTTCATAACTCAGAAATGATTACTTGTTAGGGAAAGAAATAGTGTAAGCTCTAGACTCTCTAAAGTCTGCGCTGTTACCCTCTTTCTCCAGCCCCTCGCTTTCTTTTTTGAGTGTTCACAAATGACCAGAGGCCAAGGCTGTCACTTAGCTGACAAGACTTAAAACTTTGCAAACATTGTCTATAGCTTAATTAAGCTATTGGGAAAGTTGACATATCTGAAAGGAATATGTAGTGATTGCCTGAATTAAATGTTTACTAAGTGTTTTCTGTATATTTTTAATAAGTGATAAAATCACTTGACACTATTTGAAAAAGAAAGAAACTTGTAAATTAACTTTGGGATGTATGAACTGCCCTATATTTAACTAAACCAGTGACTTTTGGAAGCTATATTAAGCTTTCTAAAGAGCCTTAATTTCTAAAATCTGTTGAAACAATTGAAGCACATACTACTTATGTTTTCATTTTCATAGTGTTTTTTTCCAGCAATTCTAGTGAAGATGCACAGGGTCAAGGAAATCTGAATGTTTCAATCACTCATTTGAAAGACCACGTTATGTATAGATTGGCCAGATGTGCAAGGCATTAACCATTGTAATTAAGTGACTACTTTATTTATTTTTGGTATACAATGTCATCTTGGCTTTTTGAATACTTCTTATCTAAACTAGTCTATCCCTTCTCACATAGTCCGCACCTATCTTCCTGCCACCCCATTGCTGTCTTTTGGACACTTCATCTCTCAGTGAGCTATTACAATAACTTCCTTACTGCTTCCGCAATTCCGCCATTGCTCCTTTGTAGTCCAGTTCCCATTTTTCAAAGTGGCCACATAAACTGTTAGCCATATTGTGTCCACTTAGTGCCTCACAACATTCCAATTAATTCCCATTGATCTCTTTAAAATTGATTTTCATCTTATCAGAGTAATTGTAGCTATAGTTAAAAATTTAAATTGTCTTCCCTTTTCCTATTTATCTCATTATCTGTCTTTTTTCTCAGAAATCGCCTTGATATTTTTTCCTATGCATTTATGACTCTACAGCATTTTCTTCTCTAACAGTTTCTTGAAAACACTCTGTTCTTATTTTATGAAAGCTGTATTTTCTGTTGCTTTGCTAAAAACAAACAAGGTAACCTCAATGTAATTTTGTCTGCCCTCCTATGTCCCCAACTCCTCAGATTTTTCTTTTTTCTGTACAGTGGCTTTCATCTTTTTCATTGTGGGGATTTCCCAAAATATCTTTAACTGTCCATGGGTCAGGCACTGACATTACAGAAGTGACTCAGTGGGAAGGCAGGCAACTTCCCCTCGTTGTGTTAGCATTAGGTCCTGGGATTAGTTGTGCTTTTTTCTAGGAAGTTCAGGCTTTTAAGAAACAAATCATCCAACTTTTGCTGTGTACACCTGGGTTGTCCATTCAGCATAAGGAAAAGGG
>NW_004567112.1:46083969-46245090 GCF_000260355.1 Condylura cristata
TGAAAGGGCAGAGAGAGAAAGTAACCAAACAACTAGAGAATGAGAAAGAGAGAGAGAGAGAGAGAGAGAGAGAGAGAGAACAACTGATCTCAGTCCAGAGCCTTAGCACACTCTGTTCTATTTGTGTTCCCGTGTCCAGAATCCTCCAGCATCAATTTCTCTAGAAATTTAGCTCCTGCTGTTCTACAGGACAAAAGGGAGAAGTCATCTCATGTCAGGTTAGGAAGCCTGAGATCTGACAGCTCCGTTTACAAGCAAACCAGGCCTGCTTTCAGCCTCAAGTGTCATGTTTACCTCCCAAGGTGCTGTTTTTCCATACCCCTTGCCTTTTGGGGATTTGAGAGGTAGATCAATTAGATGTCTTTATTATACCTGGCGGCATGCTGGAACCAGATCATAGAGTCTATTGTGTGATATCTTCTAAGTTTCACATTTAGTCGTCATCTCCTGGCAACTGGAAATTGCTGATAGCAGAAGTATTTACACCATGGAAATTGGCAAAACTGTATTTCAGGACTTTTCTTTTTATCAGCTCATCATTTGGTAATATACATTCTTAGTTTACAGCCTTGTCTTCTGTTAGATGAGTTACCAAACTTAAATCCTCTCTTCATGTTCCAGAATTTGCCAAACACACATCTGTTTTTGTTTCCATTCCCACCTGTGTCTAGGGTATATGCATGTGCATGCTCTTGCAAAGTTTACCTTTTAAATTCCTCTATTCCTTTTTAGTGGCATTGTGGGAAAAGATAAACACATATACGGCACCTATCACGTTTATCTGGAAGTTTTCCGCTACCCTGGGAACAAACGCCTTAACAGAATCTAACTACTTCTCTGCTTCGTTTCCCAATACTCCTTACTCAAAATCTAGCCAAGACACTTTTGCTCACTTCCTGCAATATACCAAATATGTTCTCATTTCGTGATTCCTCAGCTTGACCCAGATCTTTGTAGTCTTCACACATTACTGAATTCAAATTTCTTGTCAGAGGCCTTAATATGTTTACTTGTTTGGCTGTCTTGTAAATTGAAAGCTAGCACTTTGCCTTCTTCAGTGCAGTTACCTCAAGCCTTGCTCTGGCACATAGCATCCCATCCATAAGTATTTGTTGAGTGAATACCACTAAGAAAACTCATTTCATTGGGTTTATATTTTTGTCTTGATGAAACTGCTGTATGAAATAAGGTTCCTGTCCACTGGACAAGTGATCTTTTCTGTATTTCCTTATCCTCCTCCAATGACCTATGAATTACCCACCATTCTGTCATTGTTAGGGAATTTCCTTCTTTTGACAGCCTTTTTCTACTCCATGAAGTCAGTTGTTCTCTCAGATTTTGTTTTTTTGTTTGCTTCTTTTTTGTTTACTTCATGTTTTCCTCTAAGACCATATCAAAACATAAAGCAAATGAATGTTTGGCAGGAAATAAGTGAGTGCATATGTTTGTGGGTGGCAGTATCTCAAATGAGAAACATTCCATTCTTTATTGCACCTTAGTTTCTGCTTTGGTTCAAAATATTTGCTCCGAATCCTTGAGGTAGGAATATCCTTCCTGACTGACAGTGTAAAAAGTCTTTAAATTTACATATTGATGGAAATCTTTCTATATATGCAAGAATTTCTGGTGGACAATACAGGAAAATGTGTATCATGAACTCCTTGCTTTCAAGGAACCAAATAATTGAAATACATAACAGTAAGTAAATGATGCTATGATTGTGACAAAAGGAAAGCTTGCCATTATTTCTTATCGTGACTGCCTGTTCTCTATCATTCATAAATTGGGGGATTAATTGGACTCAGAAATTGAGTTCATCAGTGCATAGTTAATATAGTTTTATTTTCAAAATTCACTGATGACAACTTTTTTTGGAAACTGAAATTGCTCTCACACTTTCCCTCCAAAATGTTAAATTATATTGTAGTAATTAATAAGGCCTCTCTTGATAATTGGATTACCTATGAATTTCCCACACTGCTCACTATGCCTCCACATATGAAGAGACCTTACTTTTGCCTTCTTTAGGAAACACATAGTGAATACTAAATGTCTCTTTAACCCTCTTTAAATTTTTATTTACCTTTGACCCCATTTGTTTCTTAACTCTTTAAATGAATTTTTGACTCCTTCCTACTACTCATGGTTAATTATGTCTTAGAATTAAACTACTAACCAAGGTAAACACTAACTAGTTCATGAGTTGGGCATGTCCTGCCTTTCCTCTCATGAACACATGAGGGCATCAGACTTCCTTTCTCCATTGATGTAAGATCAAATGTTGAGGTCAGACTTTTTTAATTAAATGAATATTGTATTTAATATCAAATATTAGTAACTTAAAAAGACAAAATAAAAACCCATCTAATAAACATCAGTGTGTTGCTGCACTTTTTTATGTTTCAGTCTTTAATGTTAAAAATTCCAATTTACTGGGAATGTAATAAATAGTAGCCTTAGTGCAATTCACACTATTGTTAAATCAAAGATATCATCCTTGAAAATTTGTTTTTGATTGATATAAGAAGTGGGAGCTTCTTACTAATATAAGAAGTGGGAGCTTCGAACTTGAAAAGTTGATGCAATTAACAGCAGTTGTCAAAATCATTTTAAAATAGAAGCTATTTCCTCATAAAAACTGGGATTTTCACCTGTTCATATTTGTCCTCTATTTTGAGTTTGGCTCATTGGCAAAGCAATAAACTCTGCTTTTCTTGTGTATTCCAGAATGGACTGTCTCCCCTGCACATGGCCACCCAAGGAGACCATTTAAATTGCGTCCAACTTCTCCTCCAACATAACGTGCCGGTGGATGACGTCACCAATGATTACCTGACTGCCCTACACGTGGCTGCCCACTGTGGCCACTACAAAGTCGCCAAGGTTCTCTTGGACAAGAAAGCTAACCCCAATGCCAAAGCCCTGGTGAGTGGCTCAGCCAACAAGTCCACCTTGTATTGTCTCGCTGACAACATACTACCTCTGCAAGTGAACAGATTTTCTCTTAAGGAGTACAGTGTGCTCTGAACCAGGCTTGAAAAGGACCCTCTATAAAGGATCTTTCCTATTTCCACTATGGACAAGGCTGAATCATTAACTTCACTAAGGTCCCATTAGTGATTCTGTTGTGAAATGAAAATTAGTGGCTGTAGGAATATAAGACTGAGGTGGTCAGCTCTACCTTATGGTAGGTAAAGTGATAATTCTGTGAATTAGTGTTTTTTTTTTCCCCTGAAATCTAAAGATTTGAGGCATAATGAAAAATTCTTTAATCTTAAGCATGACAGGTTTCAGAATTTATGAGCTTAAATTTTTAGTTTTAGTTACCAGTTTTTAGTTCTGATTGCTTTTGTATGGAAAGACATGCTAAAGACTTCAGGAAGATCATGATCCCTGTAAACTTTTTCATGCCACATACTAGCATTAAGATGGAAAAAAAGGCAGCATAGGACTGGGTGATGTAAACATATCCCTCGCCCTTCCATGTCAAGCTGTGTTTCTAGTTGTATTAGCTTGAAACTAAAGTCAAAGTAAGACTACCAAGTTTCTAAGTAAACTTGAACTGTTTATGAAATTTTAATACCCTTGATCTATTGTTATACTCTTCATAAGATGAAATTTTATGTTATGATAATTATGTAAGTTAATGAAATAACTGCCTGCCATTTCCTTTCCTGTCAATACAAATCAAAATTTGAGTCTACTTTGTAGACTTGACTCCTAAAATGATTTGCTATTTTAATCCTTATCTGTACTATAGTTTTCTCAGCAAAATGATGTGTGTTGTCTTTGGGAGGAAGAAAAAATAACCCTAATTTAGTGAGCTGTTTAAATTTAGTTCAGATCAAGCACTCATGTTTAGGGAAAAATCAGTCACCAAATGTTAGGGAAAACATGTGACTTTACTAGCAATTTAGAGGTAAAGACTGTCATCAGATCAACCATTTTAGGAAGGGTCTCTGCTCCTTTTTAACTGGGGCAGTCATGATGTCTGAAAGCATTGTCAGCCCCTGGTGTGCTGCATACTCGGAAATTCAGATTGTACAGGCCAGAACAAGAAGAGAACTCTCCAGACCCAGGCAACTCCACTGCAGTTTTAATTCAAAAGCCTGATGCAGCATCACCTGCCCTGTATATCAAATACGTCTTTGAATTCTGAGAAGGGAGGAAAAGAAATCAGCGTTCATGACTCATTTTTCCATACCAGAAAAAGAAGCCTAACACTGGGTGTGGGTTCTTACTGTCATTTTCCTCTGACTAAAGACTTCATAACATATGGAAGTTATAGTCTGCCTGGATGGACTCTGGCCAGGTGAATGATCTCAGGATACTGTGTGGAAATACAGTGAGTTTGTCAGAAGCTTCCTAGTGGACTGTAAAGTGTGCAAGAGTATGCTTGACTCCGAAAAAGTACACCCCTTCACATGCAGAGGCAGTTCTCTATGGCAACTGAAATACGCTCAATTATCAGACCGCATACTTTGATAGGTAACTTGTTAGAAAAAGGGATTTTTAATAAGGTTAAATATTAAACCAGATGATCCAAATTCTGTTGAGTTACTTAACATTCTGTTTCCTGGAGTAAGCAGCGTACTTGAATATTAAGCTAGAAGGATCAAAAAGATTTCTAATACTGATCTTGTATTTGCCCTAGAATGCAGGAGGGAAGTTGAAATAGGCATCGGTGAAGATATAGCTGTGAGGAAAAATGTTTGGGTCTGTGTTTAGTTTGGGTTTAAAATGAGATAGAGGAGGGATATATTATTTAGAAGAGGGAATTCCAAAATAAAATGAGGAAAGACCTGATTATTTTCCCTCTGCTACCAGGTGACTCTGCTACCATGCGACTCTGACAAAAATCCACTTCCTCTCCATGATTGCTAGGGTACCTATGTCCCCAGGAACAGCTCTATTGCCTGTGCTTCCAGAAACGTATCTCCTGAGTGCATAACCCCTCCTCACATCCACTTATTGCCCAGTCCTTAGAGAATATCACTTTAGCAAAGATAATTTCCTATAACAGAATCAGGCTTCAGTGGAATGTGGTGAAGGAGAGATGTGTCTGTTCCTTGCAGAATGGCTTTACTCCTCTTCACATTGCCTGCAAGAAAAATCGAATTAAAGTAATGGAACTCCTTCTGAAACACGGTGCATCCATCCAAGCTGTAACCGAGGTAAGAGGAACACGATGTTGGGGGGTGGGGGGTCTTGAGATGTTGAGACTCAGCAATTGACTCTCCAGTGCCATCGCTCTGATACAGCTATGTGCGACAGCCTTAGGGGAACAGACAGGAGTATGCATGGTTGAGTGTAAATATATCGCCAAGGCTAGAAGTATAGACAAAACACCCCATCTATCATGACAAGGGTGAGTGGGACCACCACTGGAAGCATCATTTATATGAAATCCTATAATGTAGTGCTGCTCAGCTAGGGGCGATTTTGCCCCCCAGGACTGCATGGTAATCTCCCAAGGTATTTTTTGATTGTCACATTTGGATGGTGCTGCTGGTATAGAGTGAGTGGGTAAAGAACGGGAGTGCTCTAAACATTTTACCAAGTACAGATCAGCCTCCCACAACAAAGAATTATCTAACTCAAAATCCTGCATAACACAACCTCGGTGCACCAATCTCAAGTCATGAAACTCAGATTTGCTAAAGTAAAGGACAAGCCATAGGTCTCTCATACAAACCAGCACAGAACTCACAGAAACAGTCCAGCAAAATCAGGGCTGAATCTCCATCAGAACACACCAAGCCTGGCATCTACCCTTAGACGTTCATCCTCCATTCTTAGCTCCTCAGCACACTGGACTCTGGATTCTAGCCATCATCACTTCCGTAGACCAGACCACAACTCTGTACCTTCCCTGTGCCTCACCCTCTTTGCCAGGCTAATCTTGCACATCCTTCTGAACCAGATCTGTTATCATCTTCTCCAAAGAACCCCCCACCCATCACCACCACCCTCTTGAGTGGACTAAGAGTTCATTCGTCCTCCCAACTATTATCTCTCCTGTGTGTATTTCATCAAGGCACTTATCCAGTCCTCTTTACTTATGGCCCAGCACCCTCTCTATCCTTCCAGAAAGTTCAGGCTCCCTCAGGACAGGCCTGAAGGGTGTTGCTGACCTTTAGGCCACAACCAAGTAGACCCTGTTGTAGATAATTCATAAAGTTTTTTTAATTCATCTATGAAGACTGAAGGATTTGAAGTAAACTTTAAAAGTAATACCTCATCTGGTCATTTGTTGCTTGGCCTCAGTTTCTTCATGGTAGTTGAAATACCTGCCTTGGTTTGTGATATTCAAAAAAATTTAAGAAATGGTTGGATATATTGATACATGTTTGCTCTTTCCTCAATTATATGGCTTCATGGTAAGTACCCTGTTATTTTAATTATAATAGAACATTTATTCTCAATGGTGACACCCCTTTTTAAAAATCAGAATGGCCTCTGACATAAAAGTTGATTTTTACCTGATGTTTGAATAAGCCTCCAGAGAAGTCAGTCAATTATAAGGAGGTTCTGCTGCCAGTCCTGTGCTCCCTAAGAACTTTAACAAGCAAATCAGCAGCCCTCCCTGGTGGCACAACAGGTTAGGACACAGCACAGCAAGCTAGCAGCCACTTCAGTGCAAGTTCAATCCCCAGCCCTAGAGGTAACCCACATGGCGTGGCAGACCTCTCCTGACCTGTTTGCCGCTCTCCTCGGTACTTCATCAGTCTGCCTGTTATGCTTCCCACTCTGTCTCTGGTGAAGCCTCTCACACTGTGGACCTCTGGCTTGTACCCTAGTTCTGTATGAATAAATAAATAAATCTTTAAATTAAAAAAAAAAAAAACAGATCAGATCCAGAAGATTTTGCCTTTGTATATTCCAAGGACTCCCTCTGCTATTTAAGGCAGGTGCCAAATTAAAACAGAATTCTCCTTCCTCCATTTTTCCTTAGTTCTCACTATTCAAAGTTGGGCCAAACAGATTTCTTCCTCTTCTTCCTTTACCTTATCTTTGTCATAGAAAACTCCTTTCACATACTTCTTGACATTTCTCAAATTTCTCTTGGCATTATCCCTGGTTCCTCTTTTTAAAAACAGGTTAGCTTTTTCAGTCACATAAAATATTTTTATCAAATGATACGTTGCAAAAAGTATTCTGAAAAATAAAAACGGATCACTTCATATAAAAAGCACAAACATTGTGGATGTTGGCAAGAATGAAGTAAACCTAAAAAATTACGGTCTATTCTTAGTGACCCTTGTAGTATTTGCTTTAGTTATACTGCCTTAATTTATAATACTCAAAGTTTAAAAATTACATCACTGAACTATTAATGCTGATTTGCTTATTTATCAGAGGGATGGCATTGTCTTAAACATCTTGCTCTTTAACATATAATATAGTTAGTTTAGTCTGACTCTGCAATTCTCATTTTTGGTTTTTTTGAAGATTTTTTATTTATGCATATAAGAACTGGAGTGTAGGCCTGAGGCACAGGGGATGAGAGCATTCACCAGAGACAGAGTAGGGAACAGAACAGGCAGATCGATTGAAATACAATGCTGAGGGGAAGCTGTAAGACAGGAGAGATCTGCTGTGCCATGTGGGGAGCTCCTTGGCCAGAATCACACTCTGGCTGCAGTGGTGATAGCTCTGAGAATAACCCCTATGTTACCAGGGAGGCCCCAGGAATCATTTTTAAAAGCCCGAGTAGAATCTGAAAGAAAAGTAGATTTGTTCCTAATGTATATATGATTATACTGTCCCTTCATGCCCACAATCATGAATGAATAAGAAAGGTTTTTTAACAAAGGGGCAAAAAAATCCAAATCATTATCGTTTCTAATTTGTTTTCATATATACATGTAAGATGTATGGTATAAATCTTTTCTTGGATGTAGGCCCATCAGAATGATGGAAGTTGCCTTAAACAAACAATGATTGTGTATTGACACAGTTGTCATATAGAGTCTGTGACATGTGGCAAGTGTCCTAATAATTTTGTGATCAGTAATACTAAAATGGGTGGATGGGTGGATGGTGGCAGACATACAGACATATCCTCTTTATGATAAGCCAACAACCTGACATTTCCCTCATTCCCTCCCTCCCAGTCGGGCCTTACCCCAATCCATGTTGCTGCCTTCATGGGGCATGTAAATATTGTATCACAACTAATGCATCATGGAGCTTCACCAAACACCACTAATGTGGTAAGTATCCCTCCAACAAGAAAGGACCAGTTGTGAGTATTTAAGCAACTGACTGTTTATATCTACTTATTTTTTATTATGTTATTATGATTGCTAATTGCTATTTAATTGGACTACTTAAAAGGATAAACTTTGAGAATATATGTGATTTCCTTTATTTCTAAGACAACATTCATTCGATCACTAATTGGTCACTAATTGATAGGACTTACATACTTCACCCATTAGGCTTACAGGCAGGGACTGCTAGAATTATGCTTTGAAAAATAAAGTTGTTGTAGAAGAGGCAATTTTATTTTGTAATCATTAAGAAGTATTACTTGTTCAGGCAATGGTTCAAATGCCATCAAGATTATAATTTTAAATAGCCTCAAAGTAATTTCCCTCCTGTGTGTTGGCCCATGTCATGTAAACCCACAGGACTCAGCTCATAGGTCATCCATGAGCTGAATCCACATTAGCCATCACACTTCAGAGCCCTGAGACTCGCTGCGTAAATAGCAGAGGAGTAACTTATCACCCTACCTCTGCATGTGGCATTTGACATTGTTTTACAAGACTTTAAATCCGACATCCTAAGAATATTAACATACCAGACCACAAGCATAAAACACTAGTTGGTCTCATTAGCGCCAAAGAAGTAAAAATAAAACAAGCACATTCTGGCACAGAAAGGACAAGTCATGAGGCCTTGCGCTAACCAAGGGTTCCTTGCATCCAAATCAGCACATGATAGCATAGAAACAACTGAAATGCTGTCTTTCCTGGTACTGAGACCAGGGAAAGAATGTTTACCCTCCGTGAAGAGAACACTCTGTATGTTGGTGAAGTGTATCCTCGATGCCTTTCCTAAACACTGAGTTTCATGTGAAATGAGGCTTTCTATGGATTACCTTGGGGATGGGTGTCTTACAAAGCAAAGCTCAAATTAACAAGAGCAAAATAAAGTTGACCATCATTTGAGGGGCAGAATGTACTAGATTCTTGGCCTTTTTCATTTTGAACTATCCATGTTTTCTATATTTTGGGTTTGTTTTTTTTTTTAGTAATCAAATGAACAGTTAATCTGAAAGTTTCTTTGTTACAAAAGAGGGATTTGAAAAAGATACCTGCACCCCCATGTTTATTGCTACTTTATTTACAATTGGAAAAACATGGAGCAGCCCAAATGCCCAAAAGTAGATGACTGGATTAGAAAGATGTGGTACCTACATACAATGGAATATTACTCAGCAACCAAAAAAGAGAAACACATGTCTTTTGCAGCAACTTGGATGGAGCTGGAAAAGATCATGCTTAGTGAGATAAGCCAGAAAGAGAAAGAAAAATACCGGATGGTTTCACTCATAGCAGGAGTATAATGGACCAGGCGAGAAAATAACAAGAATAATGAATAGCCATATACCAGAGACATTATGTGGGGGTGGAGGGGGTGGGGGATGGGATCAAAAATGGGGGGTGGGAGGGAAGTGCACAGGACTATGGTGATGGCACACGGGTGACTTGGTGATGGGAAACCCGCGGGGATTACAATTGAGATGAAAAAATTAAAAATGTACAAAAACAAAAAAAAAAAAAAAAGGAAAAAGAAAAAAAAAACAAAAGAGGGATTTGTCGAGGCTTTCACTGGCAAAGAAAACATCCTTCAGGGATGATAATAAAGCATAAAGACAGGGACTAGGGTCTGTTGGCCATAAAGCAGAAAACACAACAGCGGACAAGCTGCATCTAGCCTCGGGAGTGTCTAGGCCCATTCTGCTGTTTGTTTTGTTTTTAACTCTGATTTTATGGTCAGTGTTCTATACACACAAAGACGTATACAAATAGGCAAACTGCCACTGCTTTTGAAATGTAGGTGTGGTGACACAGCTGGCGTCCTGCAGCGTGTGCTAGAGCTGTTGCCTCCTTGGGGCAGGGTGTGGCCTCGCTCCTCTTACCCACCCCACCTGCCCAGTTTCACTCTTTTGCCCTCCTGCTTGGCTTCTGAGCACATTCACCTTTTCATCCTACATGAGGCTACATGGGAGGTAATTGAGCAACAGCTTTGACATCACAGCTGACGCTGACGAGGCTCCCTTCCACGATGGGCCTAGATCCTGTGAAAGTCCTACACGTTTATTTTCTTATCCTTCCTATTTTCAATAAGGAAGTGCTTGAGACTGTCTTTTTAATTAAAAAAAAAAAAGAAGAAGAAGAAGAAAGAAAACCTCCATCATAAGCTTTATGCAAATAAAATACACAGATACACCACTTGTCTTCAGAGCTGCAGCTAATTTACTTTGGCTCCTGTTCCCCAGAGAGGAGAAACAGCACTGCATATGGCTGCCCGGTCTGGCCAGGCTGAGGTCGTGCGGTACCTGGTGCAGGATGGAGCTCAGGTGGAAGCCAAAGCTAAGGTATGTGTGAGCTGTACAGGAGAGCCTGGCTGTGGGGCAAAAAACTTTAGTTTTAATAAAACTTTGGAGGTAGGAATGTGTTCTTCTGAGAACACTTTATAAAAATAGTCAACAACCTGCAAGGACAAACGTCTCCAACCAAGTGATATTGTAAAAGAATACTTCCCTGCACATGCATCTGTTCAATTATTGAACAGAATTAAATAGAACAAGGATATTTTACCAGAAGGAACTTTGTGTCCCTGGCATTTACAGATTAGAAACTGAACCTAGACTTTGTCAGAGTTCTCTGCCCTCTATGAAAAGGGGCTTCTGCCCAAAGCTGCTGGAACAAGTCCCGCTTCAAAGCATAATTAAAATCTTCTGGTTGACATATATCAGTTGTCACAGTCACAAAAAGAAAAAGGGAGCTTTTACATTTTCTTCTCAAGTTGTGAAGCCAGAAACCCTGAGGCTCCTAATAGAATTGTTTCAGGGATCTGCTCATATAATGAACAAGGTCAAGGTTGAATCTGAGTCCTTCATCCTGTGCAGGAGTTTTACCTGTAGAAGAAACTTGCCTTTCTGTCCTCCTGGCTGTGTAGTTCAGGTCAGGAGTCATGAACACTTGAGTGCTTTAAGCATCTCATTTTAACCTAGGAAATATAAATATACATTTGCTATTTATTTCCATGATCTATAGTTTCTAGTGTCAAATCAAGTGTAGAGAAACTAAAATGTTAGTGTGGAATATTTCTAGAACTTTGATATTTCTCCTCTGTGTAGTCAGTTATCTTACCCAGAGCTAAGTGGACCATAATTTTTGAAATCAAGCTCCAAGTCTCTCCAGAGTTTCAATGTAGTGTTTTTAAAGAAGAATAAGGCCTTTCCTTGCATATGCATACTGATCTTCTTATATACTGTTTAATTATTTAATTAAAGCAGTTAGTACAAATATAGAACAGACTAGTAACTTGGAAAGAACACCACCAACCAGATCATTTTGGCATAAAATACAGAAGTGGGGACAGACTGTGTATTGTAGGCAGCAGATCTCTGGATGAGTTTCCAGCATATTGTGGTGCCAGTTAGTGGATTTTACAGAGAATCTGGACAGAGAGGTTAGCAAACTTCATGTAAAGGGCCTCATTGCCAGCGTTTCAGCCTCTGGAGAAAGCACTGTCACAGTAGCTCTGCCATTGTAGAGCAAAGGAAACAACAAGCAATGCATGAACAGTGGACGCAAGGGATTTCAGTAGAAACTTCCTTGCAAACACAGGTGGCATCAGGATTTGTCCTCTGGATCATTCTGTTTTGACCCCTTATCTAGGGGATTTGATTCATCCATTAAATGATTTAAGTGGAATGGCTAAGCTGGGCTGTATTCTACCCTTGCAGGAAATCTCCCATCACTGAGTATACTCAGTTACCCATAACGTTCATGCCGAGGGAATGCTTTCCCCCACATCCTGAAATTGAGACTAGGGTTTATAATTATCATTCCACTAAGCAGTCAGTGTGAATCACAGGTAAGAGCCTGGCTACTCAGAGGACTACTTGGGTTGGAATCTAGGTCCCCTCTTAGCTGGGTCACATTTGATACATTAATTAGCACTTCTGGGCCATGTCTTCTTCTCGAGTTCCCTCATACAGAAAATAAGAATAGTGATAGTTGCAACTCATAGCATTGTTTTGATGACTAATGATCTGTTGTCGGTGGAGTACTTAAAACAGAGCTGAGGTATGTAAAGAGTCAGTTAAGTTTGGAGTAGTGGTGGCAATGGTAGAGCTTGATGAGATTTTTCTTTTGCAACCATCTTTTCCTTATTTCAATATTCTTTTCTTCCTTGTGGCATCTCCTCTAACTCCTCCTATACTTCCTACTGGTTACAAAGACCCTCTTTCTTTGACCTTGGCACTCATCCTATTCATCCTATTTTTTTTTAACAGTGTCCTGTATTCTAGCCTCTTCTCTCTACTGTCCCTATAGATTTTCCAGGAATTTTTCACATTCTAGTAGATTTCTTTCTTGGGCACATTGGGCAAAGATGCCCCTTTCCCTGTGGGTGCAGGCCTAGAGTGTGCTTCCTGCCTTAGGTCACCGTAGGCACCCATGTGCTGTGCTCCTCCAGTTCCCCCAGCCATGCTGTCTGGGAGTCTTTGCACAGGGGTATCTGCACACTTTAATGTTCCCTCCTCTCCCTCTGCTTTTGGCTGTAGGAAGACAGCACCAATAAAGTGATTTATTCCATGTAAGTACATAACAACTGGTAGAGATCTATCCGCCTTCAGGGTATTTAAGTTTCACCAGGATACATTTCCTTATCACCACAAAAAAAGCAGCCATTCCAGGTTAATGGCTGATAAAGGATGTAGATGGTAGTGGGCATGATTTATAGATAGAAATGCCCTGTGCCATTTTCATGCTAATAGGTTCCTCATAAGGTACTTAGGGTGCTAAGATCTTCCCCCCTCTACCTTTCTGAATCTTTTAAGAAATAAGAACTGGGATTCTCTTTAGAATTAGAGTTGAAAGTGGCCCTGGTAGCAAGCAGTTTATTTTTCAAGATGATACCATCATGTTCTGAGCTCATCAGCCTTGTATTTCCACCTTGCCATTTAGGATGACCAAACACCACTCCACATTTCTGCCAGATTGGGGAAGGCAGATATTGTACAACAGCTGTTGCAGCAAGGAGCATCTCCAAATTCAGCCACGACATCCGGGTATACACCACTCCACCTTTCAGCCCGAGAGGGCCATGAAGACGTAGCCGCATTCCTTTTGGATCATGGCGCATCTTTATCTATAACAACAAAGGTAAGAAAACAGATCTTGGAATCCTGCTCTGTCCCACAAAATGCATCCTCTAGACGGAGGATCCAGAATAGTCAAAGTCTTGGGAAGGCGTTTATAATGTGTATGTGTGTCATGTTTGTGTGTGTGTGTGTGTGTGTGTGTGTGTGTGCGTGCGTTCTTAGATCATCAGTGACTATCTTCTGATGAACCTTTAATGACATCTGGAAACTTTGTTGACATCAGATATTTCTTGCAAGCTTTTTTATAGATTTAAATAATTGTTTAAACATTCAATCTCAGATTTCATCAGTGAGATCAACTCTACAGACCGCATTATAAAGTCTCATTTGGTTGATGGCTTTTGTAATATTTTCATATTTGAAGCTATATTTCTCTTAGGTTATTTTTGTTTGATACTGATTTTTCTGTTGTCTAACTTCTGGTTCTATTTTCTTTTTAATTCAACTTTGATGCCTTAGAGAAGTAACCTACCACAGTTGATCTGCTAGTGCTGGTGCAGAATGCAAACTCTAGAACTCTTTTTTCTGGGAATACTATGGAAGTCTAGCAAGTATGATAGCAAGGTGAATTGTCTTATATATCTTAGAAAGCTGGAATTTGGTATTGCATCCTCCTATTAGAATGCAGGTAAGAAGCTTCAAGGAGAGATCAGTGAGAAGATAATCGTAATAATTATGAACACTTGGAAAGCTATCTGGATAAATGAACACTACCTCAAACTTCACCCTCTGTGACTCTGTAGGCTCTGCAGCAGAGTTAAGGTACAAATTCCTGGATCTCATTTACTATGAGAAATAAAAATAGTTGATGGACTTTAAACACCCCAAGGCTCCCACCAGGGCAACTAACCACTAGTATGTATTTGGTATAGTCCCTCAGATGTGATGATGATCTGCCAGTCTCGTGTTTGGGGGCTTCCTTAATGGTACATGCTATCTGGCAAATTGATAACCTGTGGGACTGATTGATCCATATAGGATTCAACTACTCAACTCAATATACAATTCTCACATACTTAGTAGACTAGACCTATGTGTTGTTATTCAGTTTTTAACCATGGAGGTTAAGAGATGAGAGCCTCTAGCTCCTATTCCTAAGGATCAGAGTATACATAGGGATATGTATATACATGTGAAAATAGGGAAAGGGGACGAGATGGGATTCGGGCCAGTGATACAACATTATAGGAGGGCCAGATTTGCCCTGAATTTTCCTAAATTCTCCAAATCAGGCCTAAGACCTTGTTGCCCCTTCTTTTTACAGCAGTAAACCCCGGAATGGCCCTCAAAAACCACCCAGATCCAAAACCACCAAAATGCAGTATCTCTGCGTCCTGCTTAGACACATCCCCAGGTCACATGTCTGCTTAGTACCGGAAGTAATGGCATGTGTGGCTCAGCCATTAAAGGGAGATAGATTTCATTCAACAACTTGCTTATCTTTATTGAGAAGGGGACTCCATTACTTACCAGTTTGGGTTCTTAAATGCAAACCTAACATCCTGTCATTATTAGAATCAGTCATCTGCTCCAGAAAACCCCTGTCTTTGAGCCATATCTGTTATTTATTATTTTTGTTTCCTTTTCAGAAGGGATTTACACCTCTTCATGTGGCAGCAAAATATGGGAAGCTTGAAGTCGCCAATCTCCTGTTACAGAAAAGTGCATCTCCAGATGCTTCTGGGAAGGTATGAGGCTAGCCACTCCCGTGTGACAGGCCACTTCCATGCTAACAAAATAAACACTTGCTAGTATTCACCAACAGCCACCTAAATGATAACTGCTCAATACCTAAATCTCATAGGATGAAGAACGCTTGGGAAATTGGAGGTAAATGCTCGGGCCCAAGTGTTGTGGAATTGGATTGTAAACAACACTCTGACTTGTATCCAATCTAATCCTGTCTCCTAAATCTGGACCTCAGATGTTCAAACACTTTTGACACTGGTTGTTGTTTCTGCACGTGTTTTCAGAGCGGACTAACTCCACTGCATGTCGCTGCACATTACGATAATCAGAAGGTGGCCCTTCTGCTTTTGGACCAAGGAGCCTCACCTCATGCAGCCGCAAAGGTACCTGTTATTCTGCAGAATGCTGAGACTGACGGGCAGTGCCCATCAGCGCTCTATGTCCAGCTATTTGTATTTGATCTATGCCGCCCTGGTCATTTAGATACCACTTCAGCGTCACAGAGATTACAAGCCCCTTAAGAAATCTGTGCCTTCAGTTATTTAGTTGACTAAGATGGTAGATACTTGATAAATATTTTTTATTAGTTCTTCCTTAAGCATCCAGGACACCACGAGCCTTGCGGAGGAAAGAATTTTAAGTACTCTCCAGCCAGATTGAAAACATAAGTAGATGACAAGAGTGAGAAGGTGCTAATGTGTCAAAGTTATAAAATATGTGCTACATTTTTCTGGCCATAAGCATGTCCTCCTTGTTCTTCATTTATTTTTGTAAAATAGTTTGGGTGTTTTTGGTTGTGTGTTTTTACTATTGCTAAGGAAAACTTTTTTTCTTATTACTAGGGAATTTTTGAAAGGTGGTCCACCTAGATATTTAGAAAGAGACATAGAGTAGATAATTTTCTTATTTCTTCAGTATCCTAATCTGAGAAGCAAATCATAAATAATTTATATAAAAATAGATTAGTAGCATACTTTTGGTTTCATACATTCTCTATTATCAAGTAGGTAGCTATGGTCAGAGAACACTGAAATGATCAAAGCACAATTTAAATGACATCTGTTTTGCTTTGTTTTCTTTTTACTTAATACTATTATACTTAATACTGCAGCCACCCTAACACTTTTTACATCTTTGATTAACTCTTCCACTTTGGACTAAGTACTGTACTCTCCTTTAACTTTGGTGTTTACATCCAATCCTTTCTAACATAACATAACATAAAATAATATAACATAACATAACATAGCATAACATAACACATAACACAACAACATAACATAACAATACAACACAACACAACTTGGACAGCTTTAGGCTACTTTGGATATTTTAAAAGAATAAAATTTTCAGATACTTTCACCAATTAGAGTATGTTACTTTTGACAAGTATTTCTCCTTAGAAATCCTTTCCCTGTATTTCTCAATCATCTTCTCACAAAATTACACCCACTGAAATCAACAATTTGAAGTTAATTTTCAAACATTCATTTCATCCCAGTGTGATTTTTTTATGTGATTCCCTTCCTCACCCCCATCATTCCCAGCCCCGACAAGCACCCTTTTTATTGTAAAATCAAACCTTAACTTTAGGGAAAACTTGCTCTTTCAAAAAAATGAATAGTAGTGTTATTCACAATAGCTGAAAAGTGGAAGTAACCTAATTAAGCACCCACTGAAGGAAGAATGGATCAGCAAATGGGACATCCTATCATGAAGTGTGAAGAATGTAGGACATTCTGACCTGAAACCCAAAGATGGTTGTACTGGAAAAAAAGGCAGACACAGGAAAGGACAGATATTGTATGATTTTTTACATAAGTCAGAAAAATGCTGCTTGCCAAGGTATCAGAAAAAGAGGAAATAGGAGTGAATGTTTAGTAATTAGAATTTTCATTAGGAGATTGATGGTGATGATGGTAAAAGAACAGTGTGAATGTATTTAATGCCATTTGACTATGTACTTTTTAAAAAGTAGTTAAAATGGTAAGCTTCATGTTATGCATATTTTACCACCATTTTTTAAATGGGAAAATTTTATAGATAAATTTAATGAGTATTTATTTCCATTTATTGAAAGCCCTTTGAACTTGGGCCACTTTCTTATAAATAACCCCAGGTTCTTGGTTGGCAAATAGTAAATAATTAATAAGTGAACTATTTATTCCTCTGCATGAGAACATTAATTTTGACAGAACTGGTCCTAAGCAGTTTAGAACTGACACTGTTGGAAGATAACAAGGGCAACAAAATAAGTCTAGTACTCCTTCCTATCCACAGATACATTTTAAACAGGTCAATAGTGGATTTCCAACTTAATATATGTCAAACAAGACTTTATAATCCTTATCTGTAAAACACCTTCAACAAGTTAAAACACAGCTCTTTAATTCCTTATAATAGCCCCTCAGCCTTAGACATATCTTTTATAAGTAAATGAATGAGCACAAACTGGTGTAATGGGACGTTCGTTCTTATTCTTAAAACACAATTGACTCCATAATAGTCTCTGTAATTCCATCTCTGCCACAACTAGCCCAGCTTTCTAGAGCGATGATCCTGGTCAGGAATATTTTCTAGAATTTGTGCTGAGTAAAGCCAGTATTTCTGTTAGAGATTTGGTTTCATTTGCTTGAAGGGAAAAAAATCTCACTACATTGGTTTAAACTGACTAGACTATTTTTCTCATATCAAATAGTCAGAGGGAGGCAGTTGATGATACTGGTCTAGTGTTTCCAGATTGTTAAGGAAAATTCCCTCTGTGTGTGTGTGTGTGTGTGTGTGTGTGTGTGTTCGTTCTGTCCCTCTGAACATTGTTGCTGCTTAGATTGCTGGATCCCCTTTCAAAAGATGGGCGAAAAAGAAAGTCAAGCTTCTGGACATTCCAGAAGCTACCCGTTTCTCCTTACATCTCATTGGCCAATACTATCCACAAGGGCTGTTGGGAAATGTAGTTTTTCCACTCTTGACATCACAGGTTCCTATATTAAGGAAGAAAAGAGACTGGCTATAGAGTAGACAAGTAGCCTCCTCTAGGGGAGCTCAGGTATTTGTGGTTCCTGGTAATGTTGAGGAATGAAAGACAAAGTTTCAATAGGGCTGATGATGTGATGATATGATTTTAGGGAAGGAGAATATCAAGGATGGTGTCAAAATGTAGATGGCTTCTGTATTTCACTTACCCAGATCTGCTTCCTGAGGAAGGATAATCTGGTACAAAGAAAATTGGCTGGAATTCATGGATAACCTTGGCAGTTAGTTCAAGAATTGTGACTTGTTTGTCAATTTTATCTTCCATGAAATGTACACTGTATTTATTAATATAACTCAGTATAGATTGTGAATGATCTTAGAAAAGAATGTTGTCAATATATTACTTTAATATTAAAAATTATATTTGCTTTGTTTTCATAATGAAATGCAAAAACTCAAAGTGAAAAGCACTTTGTCCTCTACATTAAGAAGAAAAAAGTACTAAGATTTTTCTACAGTTCCATCTCACAGTTTTATTTCCCTTCTGATAAATGCATCTGTTTCCTTGAGTATGTCAAATAAGAATTGTTTCACTCCCCAGAAACTAGCAAGCACTTAGGAAATTCAGAAAATTCCACCACAGGTCTCAAACTATTATTTGAAATATTTAGGTCTTTCTGAGGTTAACTTTCCATTCTAACATGACTATGGTTTGTGTCCCCCCTTGCTTTATAGTTTCCTTTGCATCTCAGATAAGTAGCTCAGGATAAACAAAGTAATAATGAGCAACTTGTCTAGAATTGGTATGCTCATTACAGAGATTCCAGAGCTGCTCTTGTGTAGTGTTTTTTAGAACCTGGGGCTTTAGGGGTGGAATTAGAAGTAATCAAGGGGACTGTCACTTCAGAGGATACTGAGCTATCTTATCTTTTGGAGTTGAAAAGCAACTACCTGAGGTTTATATCAGCAGCAAAAACAAGAAGTGATAAGACCCATAATAACAAACTAAACTCTATCTTGCTTTCATACTCTAATTAGCTTGTGTTAGACATATTAACTAATCATAGCTCCTATTTTAGCACTCCCTTGTAATTTTTTTTTTTCTTTTAGGCAGGGTGGAGACTGTGGTAAAACAGCTCACCCTCTCCTGTCAATCACATAGAATTGGGGTTCAGTCCAAAGCTATGCATTCAACTCTAAAGACATCTCTGAAGGGTGTGTTCTAAGCAGAGGGTCAAATACTTTCCAGGTCAGCTGAGGTTCCAGACGGCAATGTGTCAAAACTAAAAATAGGAATAGAAGATCTTCTGCCCTAGCTCATCCCGTTTGGCAGAGGCTGGTTTTTCAGAAGGAGTCAAGATGTGACATTTCCTTTCTTGGGTTGTTACCTACAGCCTGAGTCTTCTTCAGTGGGTTATGCAAAGGGTGTCTGTCCAGTGAGAAATGCCTTTGTATTAGAACTTGCCAGTGACTTAAAAATGAGAGTTAATTGCAATAAACAAATTGATCAGTGGGGCAGCAGCTGAGACCTCCCGCTGTGTTGTTTCTGGCCTATCCATATGGCCTAGGAAGAATTGTTCTGTTATTTAGATCTAGATCACGTTCTCAAATACAAATACTCTGATCTTCTGATTTATTTTCAAATATTTTAAATTGCCATTGGACCATTTTATATGGCCGATTATGTTCATGGCAAAATATAATCTTGAATTTCTCCTCAGTAATGGTAAATAAGTAAAAGATCCCCCAAGTCAGAAAGGTCTTCCTCAGAAGAGAGGTCCTTCAAGTGTCCTTAGTCACAGCTAATTGACAGTATTAAAGGAAATTTGATTCCCTCTACCTCTGGGAATAAAAGATGAACTCAGAGAAGTATCCAAAATGTTCTTAAAACTCTAGTAAACTTGACTCAATTTATGAGAATTCACCAGTCATTTTGAGGTGCTATAGATACAAAGACAGATAAAATATAACACATACTCTCAACAAGTGTATATTTTTGTCAAAAGAAATACATGTATAAACAAAAGTAATCATAAATATTACTATCTGGTGGCCCCTAAGTACCTCTAGGACTTTTATTGGCCTCGGTAAAGTGAAAAATGGGTGTAGGAGGGGGAAAGGAGGTAAAAGACTTCAGGAGGACAGGCCCTTGAGCTGAATATCAAGGGATAGGTGTTGGCCCCAAGGGCATTTGGAAAGCAGTGTTCTTGGAAGCCTGAGGCCAGACAGTAACTGAGCTATGTGTTATTTGGGGAATTAGTTAAGCCAAAGCATAGCATAGAAATGTGGGTTTTGTAAAAGGTGATTAGAGGAGAAAATGGAAATAGATTTCAGAATATATTACCATAAGGAGTAAAATTTTCAACTTGTAAGCAATAGACCATTAAAGAGATTTTTTTTTTTTTTAAGAGATTTTAAAGGTAGAAAAATAGCTCTGAACATGATCCAGTGGTGCCAGGGTGTTTGTTGTTTTCCTTTTATCTTCAATTTAAATAAAGCAAGTTGTCATTGACTATCTACTAACATAACTGCCTGCAACAGGAAATTCTATATTCCAGGAAGTCTCTAACACTTGCATGAAACTATCTCTAGCCTATGTGTTCTCAGAAATGGGGGCGATTTGAGGGCACCACACTAATGGTACTGTTTGATTTATCGGTGTTTGCTTTCAGGTCATTTGTTTTTTGTTAAAACCATCAGAGAAAATCACTAGAAAATTTGAAGGTGCTCTGCACACATTTTTATCTTGTTGCTGGGCATGTGACCAAGTGTTTTGTGTTGACAGAATGGTTATACGCCACTGCACATTGCTGCCAAAAAGAACCAGATGGACATAGCGACGACTCTGCTGGAATATGGTGCTGATGCAAATGCAGTTACCCGGCAAGGAATTGCTTCCGTCCATCTTGCAGCTCAGGAAGGACATGTGGACATGGTGTCACTGCTCCTCAGCAGAAATGCAAATGTGAACCTGAGCAATAAGGTAATCTTGTTTTTTCTCTATACAACATACAATATAGCAAAACTCACCCCTCAGGAAAGCCATTAAGAACTCATGAGAATTCTAAGTCAGATGGAAGAAAGGCATAAAGCGTAATATTGCCTGAAGGTTTTTCCAGAGTGTTCTTTACCGCAGCAAAAAAGAACTTGAAAACAATCTGTCTAAGCAATGAGATAGTGGAGTCCTAAGCCTTGAAGACTTGTTCTGCTCTCCTTACTGGCCCAAGGTCTCTCCCACCATCCTGATCCTCCAGATCCTCAGTCATGCCAAGAAGCCTCCCAGTTGATCCCTTCTTTGTATTTACTGGAACCAGAGGTACTGGACGAGTGCTATGTGTCATATATCTGGGTTTGTCCAGTCCAGACGTCAACTGGAACAGAAAGCATAACTCAGTCTTCTGGAACAAACTGGGTCTCAATACAAGTTCTTTCAGTGAATGTAGATGACAGCAAACTGAAGAAAGAAGGTCCAGACTTCTGAATGAAATATTTCCCTATAAAGCTGCTAAAAATAAAAGCCTTCCAGAGCCATCCATAGCATAGTCCAGTTATGCAGGCAGTATTTCCTGTCTACATGCACAAAACATTGTTATTGCATTGTGCTGGGGTTTAATTAATATCTTGAAACGGGGGGGGGGGGAGAGTCAGACAATGGTTGGTCCCTAATTATAGAGTGAAACAATTAAGCAACAGATACCCATAAAAGTGAAATCCACAACATTTTTGCTAAAATGTTGACGTTTTTAAAAACAAACCTTTAGGCAACTAGAACAAAAAGTAGTTAACAGCAGGTAAAGGGAAGGAATATGGGTAATAAGGTGAAAGGGTTCACCTTTCACCTGGTGGTGAACACAAGGTAGCATAGATCGCTGTTGTTTTACTTCATTGTTTTAGAAAAGCAAAAAATATTTTACTAAAACATAAGATTTACAGAAGTTTACAGATAATACAAAATGGTCATTTTTCTTGAAGGGAGGTTTCTACACTTGAAGCAAAGTCACCATGTTATTAGTGAGGGCTCTGAGCTTTAATGAATCTTCCCATTTTTGGCTCCTTCAAGTTTGTCTATTTATAGCATCTAAATAAAATTACACTTGGCTAGAGAGGACGTTCTGAAGAACTGGTTAGCAGCTTTTACCAATGCAATTTAGTATTGCATAAGAAGGGGGAGAGGAACCCATAAAATTAAAATTAAAATGGGGGAGAGTGCACAGGACGATGGTGATGGCACACAGGTAATTGGTGATGGGAAGTCCACAGGGACTACAACTGAGATGGAAAAGACACAAAATGATGTTAAAATAAACTACTGTAATAAAAAAATGAACAAAACTCCCCCCTCAAAAAGTAATAAACACCCCCACAGCCTGAATATGACCTTCATTCACAGTGCTTTATGTTCCAGCCATGAAGGGAGAATGAATCAAAGCAGAGAGGAGGGTCCAATGCTTTTAAACATTTCACCAAGAATCCAAATGATACTTCTAGCCTCTGCTCATGCTTACAGCAGGGAATCAGGACAGGGTAGGGAATCAGGACAGGGTATATAGATTTGCTAATGTGCATTTCATCATCAAAGAACAAAATGTCTGGGCTTTTATCTGTAATGTTTGTAAGACTGTGTCCATTAAAAGCAATAAAAAGGGAAGACTTGGCAGAATAGAAGTGCACACTTGATGATGAGATTGATTTAAATATTATCCATGGCGTGTAGCCTAGTGCATGCTCCAGCTGTTTCTGCGGCCCATCTTCGCTTGTCTGCAACTGCTCTGTGGCATCATCTGCTAATGGATCATCTGGGTTGGTAGTATTTAACAAAGCCTGGATCAATAGCAGAATTGTGTGGTTCTGCCATGTTGAAGACCACTTACCATTCAAAACATCTAAACATAGTCTTTCCAATTTGTCTACATCCAGTGTGATAAATTCGGGTTATGAAACATACTTTTGGAGCTGCCATCGGGTATTCTTCTGGAAGGACTAGACAAGTTGGAAAATCCCTCCCTGAGAAGGGCTGACCTGGGAGCCAGCAATGACCACCTGAAAATGATAGGTGTTACTTTCATCTGGTTCTGCTTTAATGCCTGCAACTGGTTCTGCCAACAAACACCAGGTTTTCTGGAGTCTCTTCGGGGCCACCCAACCGTCTTTGTCAGGTCTTGAGGTTAGCATGTGGTTTTGTCTCCAGCTCTGCTGGCCTCACCCACAAGAGACTCCACAGATGTTGATTTTAAAGGATGAGCACCTGAAACTTAAGTCATGTTTATATAAGTCAATAAACTTCAATTTTTTAAAAATTAACTGGGGAAAAAACAAACCATGAAGTTTTGTTCAAATGTTTATTTTCCTAGCCTCATTATTACCTCATCAAACACAGCCAACTAAGAAGTAAATTATATCATGTGGATTCATTCCTCAAATATTCCAGGAGTACTAGCTCCTTGCTGGAATCAGTTTTTAAATCCTAGTTATAAAGAGAGATTAGAAACTGTGGCTTCAGAGACTTCATCTTCTTTTTTTCATAATATAATAGTTTATTTTTACATTATTTTGTACTTTTTTTTTTTCATCTCAATTGTAATCCCCAAGGGTTTCCCATCACCGAGTCACCGGTGTGCCATCACCATAGTCCCGTGCACTTTCCTCCCCTGTTTTTGATCCCATTCCCCACTCCACCCCACAAAATGCAGAGACTTCATCTTAGTAACAGAAATTTAAACAGATTGTAAAGACCAATGGCTTGCATGTATTGTCTTTGCTTGGAAATTAGCATTTCCAAGAAAATTGGAACTTTGTTCCTGAAATTTTCACACTCTCCATCCTATATTTGATATTCCCATTATCAGCGAAGAAACAATTAGAATAGTTTGAAGCAAAGTGAAAATCTACTCCATCATTTGGCAAGAGACATGTTAATGATATTACAACCTCTCATTACACATACCAAAGAATCTGGATTTGTTGAACTATACACTAATACATGAGCCTAAAATTTGTCCCTAACACAATTCAGATCTTTTAGATAGAGGTAACTCCCTGCAGGAGTTTCTGGAATTCTTAATAACCCCAATTCCCCAGCACATCAGTTCTCCACCAGTTAATGCACAGCTGTGACATTTCTCAGCTTTAACTCAGATTTTGGAGAAGTTTCAATATAGTAATGATTTTATGGTGACAAAGATTTCAATATGTTTAACATATGTGGCCTGTGGTTTGGAGTCACTGAGAGTGTACATCCAAAGTCTTACTCTTCACTAGACGTGACTGTGAGTTCTATGAGCCTCAAGTCATCCTCTAGTAAACAAAGACCAAAATATTTACTTATGAGAGATGTCATAAGCACAAACTAGATAAAATTCAGTGCCTTCTAAATGAGAAGAAAAAGTTGTATTTAATTTTGAACTAATCACCATTTTGGAAAGCCTAAACTGAATTCCCAAGATTCTAATATGACAAATTCTGTAGCCCAAACAATATGCATCAGAGGCCAGAAACACTGTTTTTTTGTTGTTGTTGTTTGTTTGCTTGTTTGTTTTTTGTGGTTTTGGTATCTTGAAAATCCTTTCAGAGTGAGCATATTTTTTTTCTGCTACACCAGTTTGATTTTCTTGAATATTTTCTTTGAATCATGCTTTCTAGAAATAGAAGTTGCCGCATCAATGAGAATCACAAAATTACTTCAGATAGTTATGAAAATGGACACAGTCCATTTTTTTAATTTTTGGCACACATTAATGTGTAAACCAGTCTTATTATTACTGCAAAATTCAGCTCATCTTAATAAGTTAAAGTAGTTATGCTCAGTGCGCTTCCCAAATTGAAGCACACATTCTGGTACATTGTAAACTGTATCTTCTCTTCTGAGCTCAGAATGTGGTATGTCATTAATTTTCCTAGAGACAGTTTTTTTTAAAGGTACATTTTCTGTGGCTTTGATACCAAAGTACAGAGTGAATGATACTTTTTTGCCTTAAAATTCTCCAGTCTACTGCTTATAATCCAACCTTGAATTCACTTCAAAGTCAGCATTTTTTAGCCTGAAATGTTTTAGAAAGAAATTTCTGTTTTGGTAGCCTGTACATTTGCAAGGGAATTCTGACATATAGTAAACCAAAAAAACATGGACATTTCAAACCACCTTCTAAGTAAAGAACACACAAGCAGAGATACTTCCAAAGAAATTTAAAAAGCTGTCTTCCCACTATTATGTTGTACTTAACCTTCAGGAACTTCCCTGAACCAGGGGACTGTCCAGTAAAAAGACATCTGTAAATCTTTGCACACTTTATCAATTGTTATTTCCTATATAGTGTATCAAATAAGCCCTGTGTGAATATCAACCAACAGAATTTTATGATTTGATAAAGAATTCTGATAGTTTTCCTATCAGTCCTTGAGTTACCAGGTGTTTAAGAACAATTACTGCCCTTTTATTGCTCCCACCTGCCTATCCCACCTTCCTATTTAGTATTAGCCCTAGTTTCCTTGTTAAAAAGTAAATATGGAAAGAAAGAGTTTGCTTTCATGAAAATTTATTTTGAATTAAACACTATTTTTTTTTTTTAAAGATTTATTTATTTATTCGTACAGAACTGGGTTACAGGTCAGAGATGCGGAGGGTGAGAGGATTCACCAAAGACAGAGTGGGGAACAGAACAGGCAGATCGACGAAGTACACTGCTGAGGGGAGCAGCGGGCGGGTCAGGAGAGGTCTGCCGCGCCATGTGGTCACCTCCAGGGCAGGCGGGAATCGAACTCATGCAGAAGTGGTTTAAGCTTCTTTGTGCAGTGCTTTAACCCGCTGCGCCACCAGGGAGGGCCTAAACACTATTTTTTTATAACAGTTTATTTTTACATCATTTTGTACATTTTTTTTTCCATCTCAATTGTAATCCCCGTGGGTTTCCCATCACCACGTCACCCGTGTGCCATCACCATAATCCCGTGCACTTTCCTCCCTCCCCCACCCCCGTTTTTGATCCCATTCCCCACTCCACCCCCGCAAAATGTCTCTGGTATATGGTTGTTCATTATTTTTGTTATTTTTCTCGCTTGGTCCATTATACTCCTGCTATGAATGAAACCATCCGGTATTTTTCTTTCTCTTTCTGGCTTATCTCACTAAGTGTGATCTTTTCCAGCTCCATCCAAGTTGCTGCAAAAGACATGTGTTTCTCTTTTTTTGGTTGCTGAGTAATATTCCATTGTATATATGTACCACGTCTTTTTTATCCAGTCATCTACTTTGGGGCATTTGGGCTGCTTGTTTTTTGGTTTTTTTTTTTTAAAGATTGATTTATTTGTGTATACAGAACTGAGATTGATTTATTTGTGTATACAGAACTGGGGTACAGGCCAGAGGCTCAGGGGCAGCGAGAGGCTTCACCAGAGACAGAGTGGGGAGCAGAACAGGCAGACTGACAAAGTACATTGCTGAGGGGAGCAGTGTGCAGGTCAGGAGAGGGCAGCCAGCCATGTGGTCACCTCCGAGGAAGGCAGGAATCGAACTCCTGCAGAAATGGCTTTAGCTTCTTAGTGCTGTGCTTTAACCCGCTGCACCACCAGGGAGGGCCTAAACACTCTGTTGTTTAAACTCATTTCTTACCAGCAGTTCCAAATAGTTTTTAAGAAAAGAGCCCACCAACCTCAGTTACTGGTGAAATACTTGGACTTGATTTAATTTTCCTCTTGAAGTTGTTGTTTCCCCACATGGATTTTGCAGATCACAACTAGTTAAATTTCTCTACACAGCTAATAAATTTTAGACAAAACTCTTGCTGTTCTGAGGTAGTTGTGATCTTGCTATTTCAAGGAAATGCCAATTCTTAAATAAGCAAGGTTGAAACCCCATAAAACATTAACAGACAACTTCTAAATGCTAACAGGTCTGTTTCAAATATCTCATTTATTTTAAAAGGATCTTCAAACCCTTCCTGGTGGCACAGCAGGTTAAAGCGCAGCACTGCAAGCTAGCCATAGTCACTTCAGTGTAAATCCAATCCCTGGCCTGGGAGGTGACCCACATGACACAGCAGACCTCTCCTGTCTTGCCCGCTGCTCCTCTCACCCCTCAGCAGTGTACTGTGTTGATCTGCCTGCTCTACCCCTCCACTCTGTCTCTGGTGAATCCTTTCACCCCTTGCCCCCACCCCAGATCTGTATGCATAAATAAATAAATATTTAAAACATAATAAAATAAAAATATTTTATGTCAAAGTCATGAATACAAAGGTAAAATTTCTTTTTAATTTATCCAGTTGTACCTAAAAGATACTTGCTTTTTCATCAGTAGATGGTTTAAATGCTGCGTGATATATCCTGGTTTTACAACATTGTCTAAATAAGTTCACAGTGGTTTGAGGAAGGCAGACAAGAAAGCAATGTTTCAGTACAGGCTTACACTGTCCTTGACAGAGATGAGTACATCAAGGTGTGCACATCAGTGTAACAAGGAGAACTTTTGTGAGGCCCCAAGAGAGGGGACCTGGGAACGTTGCAAGTGACTCTGAGCAAGTGGTTGAGTGGGTCACCACGGGGCAGCATGAATGCAGACAGGAGCACAAGCCACAGTCTGTTTCTCCATCTTTGCTGAGATCCCCTAGCAAAGTATCTTCAGCACTTTAAGAAGTCACAAATTTTAACTAGGGGACTCCACCACCTCTGCTACATTTTATGGCTGAAAATGTTTGTTTTCTCTAAAGCAGAACATGGAACATTGTTCTATGATTATGTCAGTGTTTGGGTGGTGCCAGTTTTGGCACTGGCTTATTTTTCTTGGATTTCAAGTGATTCTATCAGTCCCTCTTTTCATATCGCCTCGTATTCAGTTTAAGTGTGCTTCCTTTAAAATTTTATAAACGCTATTTAAAAGTCATGAGCAAATGACTCTTCCTGAGTCATATGATTTGTTTGGCACAATAGCAGCCCCTAAATAAGTCTAGAGGACCCTGTAGGCTTCCTGAAGCTGCATTTGAAATCGCTCCTTTCCTACGATAAACAGTTGAGCCTGATGCTGTCAGTGTACAGATGCTAAAGGGGAATAAAGAAGGTGCCAGAACAGAAGGTAGTAACTTCTGTGGTCATAATGGATGAAGCATGTGCAACAACTCACTTTCTCTTAAATATTATTTATGGGGAAAAAATACAACTACAGAGGATTTTTAATCCAGAAGAGTTTTAATGATCTTTTTTTTTCCCCACTGTGAGAAAAACCACATAATCTACATATTCTGTAATAGGGTCAGTTTAAAAATTCAGTCTCATCAAATGCATTTGCCATGTAATTGACTTAGAAAATCTAGCATTTATGGTATACTTCATAAGCCATCATTCTTATCCAGAGCAATATACAAAAAAAAATTTGTCAATATTAGTATTTACTAGGTATTAATATTTAATGGAGAATATATCATGTCAATACTCATTTTGTGAGCAATTTTAATATCTCCTGTTAGTGCCACTAGTTATATATTAAATTTCCTGCATAATTATTTTTAAAAAAGTATTTTTCAAAGATTAGCAAAGTAGGAGGAAAATGAGAAAAGGTTTGGGATATGCTTTAAAATATTCCCATACAAAAATAAGAAGGGAAGTGGGGCTAGATGAAGTACATGTAGGAAATGCTTGGTAACTGCTGCCTGTGATGAGTACATAAGGGTCAGGTCATGCCCTTCTCATTTACATATTCTTGAATTTTTTATTCAGTCTGCAGATAACAGTGATGACACATTGCTGACATATAAATTTATTCTGTGCATTTTTTCACATAGGCATCCTGAGCTGGGGCCTCCTTGGTGGCGGAGGGAAGGGGTTGAGTCTGCACTGTAGGGCTATCTGTGGGCTGCTGCAGCATGGGTTCAATCCCCAGCCAGGGAGCTGACCCACATGGCACAGAAGACCTCTCCTGTCTTGCCCACTGCTCCCCTCAGCAGTGGATTTCAGTAGACCCACCTGTTCTGCTCCCTACTCTGTCTCTGGTGGGTCCTCTTACACACCCCCACCTCTGACCTGCACCTCAGCTCCTGTATGCATAAATAACTAAAAATATGTCTTTGTGGATAAAAAGAAATTCTACACTCACTCTTCTAGAACTCATTAGTTGTACTTCAATATGCATATGTGTGCCACATTCTCCCCCTAAAAAAAAAAAATTAAAAAGACTGTATATTTTGAATCTTTTGCAGAGTGGCCTGACCCCACTCCATTTGGCTGCTCAGGAAGACCGAGTGAATGTGGCCGAGGTCCTCGTAAACCAAGGGGCCCATGTGGATGCTCAGACAAAGGTAACACAAAGAATGTGCCCTAAAGTGCCATTGGGTGTCTCCAGATGAAAGAAAGGACAATTTTTAGGAGAAAAATATTTTCCATCCTATCCATTATGTCCAGTACACACAGAATGTACATCAGTGCAAGGGATGCCAAAATCGGGTTATAGTATCCCCAGGCTTTATCTTTAATGGCCTGGATACCTTATCCTGGCCACAGAGCCACGGCCTCCTGTTTTAATGCCACCAATCCTGATCTACCAGACCTGTCCTACAAGGGCTGTGTGGAGGCTTGTGTCCTCCTTCATTTTTGTGAGCAACTGAGAAAATGAATATGGAACAATTTGACTGTAATTTGTGACCTTTGTTTTTATATAGTCCGTGAAAAAGGAAAAATTAAGGGTTATTAGACCATTACTCACTTGATAAATTCCTTATGGTACATGTGGTTGCCAGCATCTTTTTCCACCAAAATAGCTCATTTCATATTGAACAAAAGAATAGCAATCTCATGTAATGCCATGACTTCAAACTCATATAAGAAAAATGGATGTTTTATGTCTTTGAAAATAGAGCATCATAATAAATTCTTTATCTGAACATGTTCTTCCAATGCTTAATTTTATGAACTGTCCATATCAAACTTATTTTATCTACTCAGAAACTTAACTCTTCACTCTTTGTGCCATATTTAGACACAAATATGAGTGCCTGTTATATATCACAGATACAAATTGTTTTGTGTATCATAAGTTCTAGTTATGGACGGATACTATTAGATACTAATAACATAGAAGTAGTCTGAGGAATTAGCCAGGTAAAAAAGGCAGAGTAGACATCAAAACTAGAGAGAGTTTTGATTATATTCTTAAGTTTCTTTAAATATTTTCAGCAAGATGAAAGCCTTTCTTTAGAAATTTGCAGCATTGTATATTCATTCACTCATAATTATCTATTTATACACACATATACACATACAGGCTGACATGTTTTGGTTACCTCCCTATTTATAAAAAAGATTTAACTTCAGTTTGTAATACTGAAGTAAGTAAGTAGTAGCAGGGGGAACAGAGGCAGACACTGTTCAGTTTACTTAAATACGACTATTCCTTAGCAATTCAAGAAAGAATATTTGGTCTCTCCAAAATATACTGCTGCTAGCTGGAAGGAATTTCTGAAATAATATTTCTGAATGCTTATTTCTTGCAGGTTGCCATTTAATATGAAAAGTTTGTGACTCTCAGTAAATAGAAGAGTCCAAGTTTTGTTTCTTCTAATGCAAATTGAATCATGCTGGCCACAGACATACACTTTCATAAAATATTTTCATTTTTATGCAACAGAAGGACCAGTGTCCTACAGTACAGTGAACAGGAAAGATACTAGTAGGAGATGAGTTCAGAGATTTTTAGTGGATGGGGAAAGGGGTGTGGGTATACTACCAGATCAGAAAGGTCTCACTGGTCCATTATAGTGTTTTACCAGGAGTAAGAAGGGCACTATGAGGAGTAGAAACTGTATATTAAAACACTGATAATGATTCAACTTTAAAAAGTTAATAATTTATCACAATAGCAATTGAAAATTGCTGCATTTTCACTTAGGCAGGTTGACTAAAACTTTTCAGAATTTCTTACTATCTAGATTTGTAAAATATTTTCTGCAATTGGGTGCTTGGGATCAACCACCTTACCATTAAAGTTGGAATAATATACTTTAATCAGTTAAGTTAATTACACTGAAAAGTCACTGGAGAAAACTATTTTCCTGATTCCCTCACTGAGCAGCAATTGTTTCCTCATCCAATGTCCTAAGTGCCAAGAAAGAGTCCTGAAGAGCAGGGAACGGATTCTGGTCACCACAAAGGGACATCCCTTAACGTGCATTCATTGGTTAGAGTTAAAAGTCACACTCATACACATGCTGTTATAGTGAGCTTGTCAGCAGGAGACTGATCCATGTGGCTATGTTGATGATTCAACTCATAAAATAAAACCCCAGCATTGTCAGCTTTTTAGGGCAGCACTTTAGGGCAATCCCAGGTGAGGAGTCAGCTCTTTAGGGCAGTCCCAAGTGAGGAGTCTCTGCCTTTCACAATTGACTGTGATCTTGGGAGCCCCATCTCAGATACCCCCATTTCCTGGAGTTACTTGGTTTGGACAGCTCAAGCAAGAATACCATTAATTTGTTTCTCGCAGTTCTGAATGTTGAGAAATCCAAGGTCAAGGTGCTGTCAGTTGTGGTGTCTGGTGAGGGCTCTCTTAGTCTGCAGATGATCCTCCTTTCCTTGGATCCTCACATGATGGAGAGCAGAAAGGCAAGACAAGCTCTCTCCTTACAAGGGAGTTAATCTCTCCTATCCTTCCTTAGAAGCCCTCCTTTTGAGGGCTCCCCTCTCCAGCCTGTCACCTTCCAAAGGTCCCACCTCCAAGTACCATCACACAGGAATTTAGGGTGATAGCTTATGAATTTGGGGTGACATCAACATTCAGTCTCAGTAGAGACACAGTATTGCCATTACATATTAGATGTAAAACCTCGAAAACTCGGAGCCATATGCCCATTTAGAAATGTTCTGGAAAGTCAGTGCTATCCCTTTCAGTAATCTGTTGCACAGAGACTGAGTGTGGAGACTGAAATGAACTGACAATGCCTGTTATGTTAAAACATATTTGGACTGTCCTTGAAAAAGAATTATCTAGAAAACACACACATATATATCTACATTAAGTCCTTACTTGACATTGCTGATAGGTTCTTAGAAATGTCAATTTGTTACGCAAAAACCAGGTTGAGAGGGAATTTTGGAAAAAATATGAAACCTTTATTTCATATAGTTTGTAAACCAAAGAACACAGCTGGCAGCTTTTGGATATAAACTATAACCCCAGGTCTAATAGAAAAGGAGTAAAGTTAGGAAGGTACAAACTTCAAAATAAGTGATAAAAGCCACAAAATGGAAACTTAGGCTAAATCTGTTGATAGCGGAATCCAAACCACAACTTGGTATGCTTTGGCCCCATCAGGTAGGTGGGTAGGGACTTTCCAGATTTTGAATAGGCATCTGGGGGGGGCTGGCAGTTGTGATTTTTCTGACTGCAGCCCTAGGTCCTGGCATGGCCACCCTGATGCCACTTTACTTGGGCTCCATAAGCATGAGTAGATTTTCATAATTTTTTTTGGTTGGGTGGGGGGGTCTTTCCTTTGCATTTTGGTTCTGAAACTTAAAATGAAAAGACCTGTAACAAAAGCAGGTCCTCAAATAACATTGGTGTTTTGTTGTTTTGTTTTGCTTTTTTTCAGTGTAAGTTGATATTGTTTATTTTCCTTCTTGATGTTATAACTTTACAATGTTAAAACAAATAGCACTTTTCAGGGTACTTTTAGCTATCATACACACACACAGTCTTTTAGTCCATCAGGTATATAGATATTATCTTAAGATATAATCCATTACATTGTTTAATCAATGGTTTTCAGGTAAATATTCTTGCTGGATAGGCAGGAGACAATAACTAGAGCACAGTTACAAGATCAGGTTTACACTTCTAGAAACTTCTGAACAGGTTCCTGTCTCTTCCACTTGAATGTGTGTGTGCATCTTCCTATCACTGTCATATATTTTAGTAAATACCTGCTTTTACATTATTACTTAACATCATATTTTAACCTCACTTTACACATTTATAAAGTATAGTGTTCAATATATTCTAGGCCAAGTCTGCCCATCGAACAGTTTTCTGACTTCTTGTCAAGAAGTCACTGGAACTGTCTGTCTAGGTTATTTATTACTCCTTCTCTTGCTCCCTTCTATCCTGAAAAAAAAAAAATGTGTTGTTATAATAAAACAGCTGATGCAAGAAAAAACACTTTGGCAAATTAACTATTTGAATGTGAGATAATATTGTTATTTATACCTAAGACTAGCACTGAGAAATATCAATAATCAAGGATGTTTTGTTGTTGTTATAAGGGAAACAAAAAAAACTTTTACCACCTCAAGAGGAAAGGTTAAGTAATATTCTTGCTACTGGTTAGAATCACTGTTACCAGAAGTATACTAATGATATTTTTAAAAAATATAATTACAGATGGGGTACACACCACTTCATGTGGGCTGCCATTATGGAAACATCAAGATAGTTAATTTCCTGCTTCAGCACTCTGCAAAAGTCAATGCCAAAACAAAGGTAAATTCCTTTCTCCTTTGTCCCTACCACAATCATTCACTTTATGTCCAAGAAAGTAATGGTCCTTCCATCTCCCTTCCGCAGAATGGGTATACGCCACTACATCAAGCAGCTCAACAGGGACATACGCACATCATCAATGTCTTGCTTCAGAACAACGCCTCTCCCAATGAACTCACTGTGGTAAGAGCCAGGGACCGGCTCCGGGAAGGTGAAAGATGGGGCTGGACATCCATGCCTCCTGACATTTCCCATTGTGCATCACTTGCTTGCTTGCTTTTGCTACTAGACATAAAGAGATCCATTGGTAGAATGAACAGAAAAGGACAATCACTGTATTGTGAGCTGTTCAGAGAGACAGGCGTGATTAGCATTTCCCATTTAGACACTACTACGTGCATTATCACTCAGTAGGACGTACATAGAGAAGAAATGAATGTATGTTTGTTTCCTTGATGACTTAGCCAATTCAAAAAAAGCTTTTCGGATTCCCGGTGTAGCCACAGCCCATTCTGTGCTATGTGAGCAAGAACAGGTTAGGTGGGTTTTGTGCAAGGTATGTCTCCAGTCCCACAGTATGTGACAAGGGGGGATGGGACACGTTACCATTTGTAGAGGCAAAACGGGTGCAAACATACAGGCACCAACATGTGGGATGACTTGCTAATTCCTTGTGCCCATTCCCCTCTTGCCAGAATGGAAACACTGCCCTAGCCATTGCCCGGCGACTCGGCTACATCTCAGTGGTTGACACCCTAAAGGTTGTGACTGAAGAGATCATGACTACAACAGTAAGTATTGGATCCCCAGCTCTTAAGAAATGATCCTCCATCCATCCTCTCTCAGACCACACACCATGTTTCCAGTGCTGTCACCTCACTGCTGGAAGCTGGCAGAGCAATACTCTGACTTCTGAAATAAAGAAAATTTCAGAACAGAAAAAAAAAAGCCCTTTTAAAATCAACATGAGTAGCTATGAAGTGTCAGGTTCCATAGAAAGTCAAATGCATTTTTTTATTTAAATTGACATAAAATTTTTTAGTGAAACAATTGAAGGCAGAAAGGCGTTCGCATCGTTTGGCATTGTAAGAATGGTGAAAACTCAAAGTTGGTTCTCTAAAATTATTAGTTCATAAAAGATACTGTATGCATTAACATGATTACAAAAATAAATCATGTTGTTATTAAAGTTGCACATTAGAAATAGGACCAAAATTAATTTTTACATCCAGTCTCACTCCTCCACTCACTTATTGGAGTTTGCACAGGAAAAGCAATAGGCTATTTTATGAATATTTAAATAAATCCTTTCTAGGAATTCTGGTAAACCTTTACCAGAATGGAAGAGTTTCCAATACATTTTTATAAGCTGCTCTTGCCAGAGTAAGTCCTTTCTTTAGTAACGCATCTGTTGCTTTTGAATTGTATCAGAATTTGGTTACTTTGGAAAGAAGTGCTCTACATTTCTCAGGTTTATCTGAGTTATTCCTAACTACATGGACTCTGAAGCATTTGAAATTGTCAACTCTGCCTTCTTTTCTCACTTGCCACCCACCAACATGAAGGAAGACATTGTGAGCATCTGCAGACACTTTGTACAATGCTTCATATGAAAACATGGGTGGAGAGGTTCTCCAGCTTCCTGCAGGTTGAGTTATTTGGCTATGTACGGGCTTTCAGAAATTAAATAATAAACCTGCTGATCACAGGGGAGAAGTTTTGTAATTCACAAGAAAGAAAACATTAGTTGTAATGGATTAGAGCAATGGGTGTCAACACAGACACTTTTCTACTTCAAGGATAAAGCTTTTTAAAAAATAAATTCCCACATGTGGTGTTCATACACCTCTTGACTATTTCATTACCTTTAAGTCTTTTGTTTAAATTCTTAGGAAAAGAATTTCAACAGATACTGCTTATTAACCTTAATTTTACAGATATCTCATGTGGGGAAGAAGAGAGAGGACAAGGTATTCAAAAATGACCAAGAGTCCTACACACTATACAAGATTGGAAATCACTGCCAAAAAAAAAAAAACAAAAAACTATTATAGAGCATCTGTTTCAAAGTTAGGGAATTGAGGCTTATCTAATAGTCTGACAAATATAAACCTTATTAGGTTGATTGCAGATGTCTTTATCACCCATCAGGGAGTACAAAATGTGTCTTTGATGTCCAAAAAGAAAGCCCTTGGAGAAAGTGAAGTTACATACAGAGAAAATAGTTATATCCTTAAGAAATGTACTAAAGTAGAAGGCCTCCAGGCTCTAGTTCCAGGGAAAGACAGAAAGTGTATAGAAGCAGCCCCCTTTCATACTCTGCCATCTACGGACTAGGAAGTTACTTTTTGCAAAAGACAGGACTCATGCTAAAAGAGTAGGTCCCGGTTTGCTTCATGGAGGAAATGAGGCTTCCAGCCAGTGAAGTTCTCACATTGAAGGAGAAAGATCCACCCAAGTCCCTAAAGATTTAATCTAACACTGTGGTATTTGAGACTTTATTTCAAGCTGAGACACCACCTTGTTAGCTCCTTCCCCAGTTGCCTGTGATCTAGCTTAAAAGAGGTCTGAGGCAATGCAGATTCAGTCTGTGAAGTTAAGCTGATGAAACAGGGTAGCCACCATAATGAAGTTTTGCGTAGGCAATTACTAGGGTCCCAGCCACCATGATCTCCATACCGACTTTGGTTTCTCAAAAATCTTCACCAGAAGAATGCATCTTCCCTATGAGTACAGCATATGTTGTGGCAATTTTGAAAGTGCTTTTAATTAATGACATTGCCACTATAGCAACATAAGAAACTGAATGTCAGGAAGCTGATAGTCAAAAGATACAAATTAAACAGTTTAATTTGCATTGTTTAAAATGCTTGGTTCTCCAAGACTTAGCAAACAGAACATACCTAATCTGATACGATTCTCTAATAAAGGGAGCCTTGGAAAAATGGGCTGAAACTACAACTGGCTTGTATAAAAAAGATACAAGATGAGTCTGGGCCATTGTGTAGTTCCAAAATGTAAGGAAAGGCTCCCTTACCCATATGTGAGTGAACAAACTCACACTCACAAAATGATGGGGATATGTTAGAGAAACACAAGAATGAAATGAAAGAGCTCCCACTGGCCAAAGCTGGGACAATTTAAGCAAAAATAAATTTTTAAAAAGTATTAAATGACAACACATTTAAAATAAATATCCATACATCCACATAGATATACATAAATATCTGAATAAATGGGGAAGACAGATTTCTCAACAAAAATGAATCAAATACTTTATGAAAGTGCTTCATTCTCAAGGAGGTAGAACATAATCATCCACTGATTAGGTGTAGGCTAATATGACTTTCCTCCAAAGAAAACATATGCAAAGAGGATAGCAGAATAATTCTACAAGGGAAAAGCCTGGCAAACTCAGCCTCAGCTAGGTAGACATGGCCAACATCAATAAGGATAAGTCAGGTTGATGGTGTAACCTTGATATGATGGGATAAAATGGCCCTTCACCTCTGTGACCTACCTGCCCAAAACATATAATCGCAGTATAGTCACAAGAAAAACATGAGACAGAGCTCAGTGAGGCACTGTCTACAATATACCTGACCAACACACTAAGTGAACTGTGTCGGGAGAAAGAGCAATACCAGATGGTTTTACTCATGTGGAATATAGAGAAACAAAGGGTCAGACAAAGACACACTTTAAAACCAACCCCGGTAAGCTGACTATAGAGCTGAGGCATCCAGGAGTGGGAAAGCAGGAAGCAGGGGAGGGAGAGAAGGTGATAATTTGGAGAGGACTGTGGGTGCTTTGGTAATGGATAGCTACGTGGGAGAGCTACATGGACCACACCTGAGGAAAGAATTCCTATGTTGTCAAAAATTAACAGTGATGCAAAATAATGGTAATTGCTTAAAACTGTCAAGGTCATTAACAAGGAAAGTGTGAGAAACTGTGACAGCTATAGAAGGAGCATATGGTGTCATGACAACTAATGTAATGTGGCTTCCTGATGGGATCCTGGACTATAAAAAGAATACTAGATTAAAACTAAGGCAATTCACATAAAATATAGACTTCATTTAGTAATAGTTCATCATCATAACATTGGTTCATAACTTTGTTATAAATGTACCATACTGACACAGTTGTTATTACTAGAGGTAACTTGGTTTTCTCTATATTTGGAGTCCTCTCTACTGTTTTTCAATTTTTCTTTTAGTCCAAAACTGTTCTAAAATTAAAAGTTTATGTTTGAAGAGAGTTCAGCTGTGATACACATTAGAACAGGTAGCAAACAAGACTATTTCAAAGTGATATTGAGGACAAGGTATGAATCACATTGACTAAGTTTTGTAAGAACTACAATGAGAGGCAATAAATCTATCCATAGTTTTCATAACTTAACCGCAGAATTAAAAGAGGACTGGTTTTTAAACTAAAATATTAAATCATTAAGATTTTCTAACATGGAATGTTGCTAGTTTTTTTTTTAAGGCTATAATTATATGGATAAATATTATCAAAAAGCAAGTAAAAGATTCACTGAGGCCTTTGATCTATGATACATTGTTCACTAAATTTTGCGGAGCTGAAAATGATCTTGTGAATGTATTACCTCTAAACTATTTCTTTGTAAGAATTATATAATACATACAACTTAATATTTCACTTTATTCTAGGAATTAAAATGTCCACACAGTACATTTTAATGATGAAGACAAAATAAGTGTACTGTACTGTAAAACATATTGTTTGCATTCATTTAGCTTCTCTTTAGTCAGTACTTTTAAAAGAATGGAGTGCAACTTTATCAGACCCTGAGAAAATGCAGCAGAGAAATGAAATGATCACTTTGGAAAACCATTTAAGGTTTTAAATCGACTTAAATCTTATCAACTGGCGTGCTTTGTTATAACAATTCCTTTTGCTCTATATTTGGTGAAGATAACTTTTATGTCATTTTATATGTGGGGGCTTTAAAATACTCAATGTCCAGGTCCCACAATGTCTAGAACTTAATTTATAGAGATTGCATTATTTTCTCATTAAAATGTACAGTCTGCTTACACTAAGTGACTGTTTTTTTTCCCCACTGCTAGACTATTACAGAGAAGCACAAAATGAATGTTCCAGAAACAATGAATGAAGTTCTTGATATGTCTGATGATGAAGGTATGAAAATATTCTGAGCTCATAATATAGAGTGACTTTTTTTCCTGAAGAAAGTTTATTGCAAAATTCTTTTAGAATCTTTAAAATGTTTTGTTATGCTATCAAGTATGCATTTTTCACACACTTACATTGTCCACTTGAATCATGCAGTTCGTAAAGCCAACGCCCCTGAAATGCTCAGTGATGGCGAATATATCTCAGATGTTGAAGAAGGTATTTGCAAATTTTTATTGTGATGAGACTTAACTACCAGCTTTACCTTCCATTTCTTTTCTTTGGAATGTAACACTTTGTTGAGTTACTAACTTTTCATCTTATCTTGAGATTATTAATCTATGTATCATTTAAATAACGTGTATTTGGTATTATTAGTTGTTTTCTTTCAGTCTCTTTAAATCCCCTCTCCCACCCATTTTTCCAACTTGAAAATACATGTCACTAACTAACTGGATTACTTTCTACATGTATCTATAAAGCTGAAAATTTCTTGTTTTACATAATCTGAATATCTGGCAAAGGAAAACTGATTGTTAATATAGCTACAATATTTTTTTTAAAGAAAAGATATCCTTAAAGGTAACTGATTAAATGCCCATTCTAAGCTTGATACCATGCTTTGTAGTAAATGCAGCTTTTGTTCTTGATGTAAAAATGAAAGCTCAACATGAAAACTGTTTTCAAAGTACACATTTTCAAAATTAATTTCATGAAAGATCAAAATATAAATAATTGTGTCTTTACCTCAAGTGCATAAAAAATCTATTTGTGTTCTGTCTTAAAAATTGATATAATGACCACATCATGATATATAGATAAATGAATGACATATTTAAGAGTTCACTGGAAAACTTTACATTTTACAGTGAGTAAAATAGTAGAAAGATGGCAAATTAGGGAATTTTATGAAATAATTAAATGTTTATATTTCATTAGCAATTTATATGTCTTTCTTATATCCCCATACTCTCCAAAACTACAGTGTTCCTTACTGCTATCTCATATGTAGCATTTGTCTCTTGGATCAGGCTTGATGTAGCTAGTTTTTCTCTGCCTTTAAGTAATCTTGCCTATTTTAATTATTGCTTCCTTTTTAATTTGCATAAATTTCACCAGAAATATAAGAAAGAGGAAGTCTACCTGATCCAAAATGCATAAAGTTTTTCAGTGCCCGTGTCTTACCTGGTGACTGCACATCCAGAAAAGCTAAGGTCCGGGTGGTTAATTAGCACCAGGGGTCAGTTACTGTTTTTAAATATTGTTTTGATAAATTTTGAAAGCTTCTAGTTATCATTGTTCTTTTTTCTAAAACATCAACTATATGTTAACCTCTGTTTATACCCAAAGGAATAATATTTGTATCACTTTTAACACTTTTAGACCAATATGTATTACTGTCATATTATATTTCAATGCCTTCTGATACGTTGTTAGAACAATTTTCTATGTGCACAAAGTAAAAAAAAATTCTCAAATATGTGTGTATACTAACGTTTCAAAATTATATTTTTAAAATAAAATATAATATGATAATCATAGATGTGAAATTTGCTAGATCTTAACAAAACTTCCCAAAATATCTGCATTGATGACAGGCATGTTTGAATGGACTATATATATGATAGCCTTATGTAAGTGAATAACTAGCCCAATAATTTCAAAAAAGGAGAAATTTTGCTTTTCTACATTGAAGAAAATTAATCAGTTTAACTAGAAATGACAATATTTCTTGAAATTTATCTTACCTTGGAAATTTGAAAAGCAAATTTTAATTCTCATTCTGTCCCTCTTTCTTTTAACTCATTAGCCTTTACATTATGTGTGTATCCTGCCTCGGTCTCTTGGAGTCAAAAGACCTCTGGTTTCATAGTGTGGTAGAATTTCATGTTGGAAGGAAGTCACTAATCCTGAAAAAAAAGTATTTGGTGCTGCTTAGGAAGTTCTTTGCCCCAATACCTCAGTGATAGAAGTTACCTAACAACTAGACTGCCGATTTCCATTATCAACAACTCCTGCTTGAAAAAAATTCATTTTACTGAGCATCCTATAACTTCCACTCATTGGCTCTGGCTAATACTTGCACTGTTTAGAATAAAACCTGCCTCCATAAATCTTTCCAAAGAATTGGGTTTCTGGAAGGAGTGATGATCAGTTAAATCTTTCAAAACACTTCTCAGGTTGCTTCCTGGTCTGATTCTTCCCCAGGCATCCCATTGCCACTTCCTTCCTCACCATCATGCATTTCAGTGTGTCTCCCTCTGAACTGAACTGGCCAAAACTGAGCTCAATACTCTAGGTAGAGTCTGATCAAAGTACAGCGTAGCAGGGTTATTGTTTTGTTCATGTAAAATCCATATGGAAGATGAAGATTTTGTCAAGGTTATAGATGTATTTTATTTGACTCATTAATATTACTGTCAGTCAGTGCCCCAATATTTTGTTTCCCTGTGCTCCAGTAAGCCACAATGACATAGTACTTGCATTGCCTGCTGCATAAACAACCATTTCAATATTACTCCAAACCCCCAAACAAATCATTTTGAAATTTTAACTTTAAAAGAACCTCTACAACTTTAATAATAATTCTTATTTGGCCCCTTTGTCTGATAATCTTGCCAAAGCTTTGTCAATTAGGTGGATTTGGTTCTGCCTACTTCAATCTCAGGGTAGATGTTTGTTTCACACACAGCATGTTGGGAACCTCTCTCAGAGCAAACACAAGGTCATCACAGTGGCTCTTAGGGTGCTCGGGATATCAGCAGCTTCTATAAGCAAATAAAAATAGTAAGAAATCTACACATTCTTTTTTTTCTAGAGAAAGAAAAGAATGAGTTTGTACTATGGGCAAATGCAATTTTAATACTGAATTATATAATTTGAGTGAATATTAAGAAAACCATGTTAAGAATAGTGTCTCTTTTTTTCCTTCTTTGTTTTTCCTCTTCATCTTTGGCCCTCGGTAAGACATTGGCACAGGTGGAAGAATGTCTGGATTAATTAACCAAAAACAATTAAGAAAAACAAGTCTAGACTGTGTTATCAATTAAAGAGCTAGGGTAACAATGGAGGTAAGTTAGAGTAAAGCAAAGGTTGAAGTTTACCAAAGCAAAGCCCTACCCCAAAGGGGAATAAAGCAACCTTATCTAAGCCACAATTTTAAGTTCATACACACTGGAGGGGGTGGACAGAACTAGTGAGAGGGCAGGACCCATGCACAAAGAGTTTAGTATTCTACTGTCTTCTTCCCCAAAACATGTCACATAAATTTAAAATTAGCATGTACACAAAATTAATGTGGATTCTAATGTTAACTAGATTCATAAATGTTGTGGTTCAGTTTGGAATTAGAAAACGAAAACATCAAAGAAAGGAAAAGGGAAGGAAGAAATAGAGGGAAGAGAAAGAGAGTAAGAAAAGGGAGAAGGAAGGGAGACAAAGGAAAATGAATGGAGCACACGAGAAAGGGAAAGACTGTTGGGGACCACCCCAATCACCGGTTGCTGGGGGGCAGAACAGGCAGGATGTTAAGGTGGGAGAGGCTCAGTGCGCAGAGATTCCTAAAAAGGGGGGGCGGGGAAGACGCGGGAGTAGGAGTTGGGTGCAAGTCTTCCTGTTCTGCTCTTAGCAGAAATTTATTTTATACATTAGGAGCAAGCGGTGAGATGACATCAGCACATGAACTGGGCTGAGGGATTACAATCATCTTTTTTTCTAAGAACAGTTTAGGGTCGGATTGACCTTTAGCTGAGATATAACATTCATTATTCTTAAAATCAATCTATTAAAGTTAAGATAGGTGCATATAATCATAAAATTTAAGGCTAACATTGTTATATTTACCACAGTGATGATTGGCTAAAATAAAGTCCCTTTAAACCTTAAATGCTACTTAATGATCTTCATTCTCAGTGAAACATCTTATAGGGTAAAGTAAAGTCGAGGACTAGGGTGGAGGCTGGGCTGGAAATGTGAAAGGACAAAGTAAGGTCGCGGCCCAAGGTGACGTTGTGAAAGAGGGTAAGGTAAAGTCGAAGACTAGGGTGGAGGAGTTTTCTGGTAGATAAATCACTAAGGGAGATAGTAAGATTCCTCATTTAAAGTCTGAGCAATAAAAGCATAAGTAAGAGAGTAGAATGATAAGATTTGGGTTTTCATCTGGGCAGTAAAAGAACTTTTAATTATTTTTTAACATTCTAGTACTGCCTTGTCTTACAATATTGATTTTGTTGTAATTGCTTTTATTAATCAGCCAGTTGTAACATTATTTTCACTTTCAAGAGGAATTTTCTGTCTTGGGGCAGCGCTTGCTCACCTGAGCCAGGCAGCGCTATATGAGGCTAAGGCAATCCGGTTGCAGGTTGATGGTTGCTTAGAATATTTTGATAGTACGAAAAAGGGAGGTCATAATAAAAGTTAGCATGGAAATTCTGATTTTTCAGACCATTTCCCCTCTGTCTGGAATTTGTCTGTCAACAGAAGTTGCATATAAAAACCTGTCACTGAGGACTTTTCTTTGTCAAAAGAACAAAGAAAATCGAGATTAAGATTCAAGTTGTCTTTAGTTAGTTCCCCCTTACAGGAGATTTCATAGCTGGCTTTGATGTAGCACTCATCTAAATCATAAATTCCTATAAATTTAAACTGTTAATTGCAGAATTTTAGTGGTTGGCTTATCACAGATTTAAAGAACTATGGATGGGACATAATAGGTATAGAATTAAACCATGAAAAGTCAAAACCATAAAGCTGCTCTGAGTGAGAGAAAACTTGTTGTGAAGAATGATCTAATTCTTAGCTACTTACCAATTTGATAAGGCTGTAAAGTCTCTTTCAGGAACAAATGCAAATGCTGGGTACTAAGAAAAAAAAGTGAGCCGCTAGGGTCACGTGTGGTAGAAATAGTTCTAAAATGTTGTAGGATTGAGACATGACAAAACATTAAGATTTCATTAGAGAGATCTGAGTGAGGAGAGTCATGCTTACTCATCTTGGTGCCAAATTGAGTGGCTGATGGAAGCCATAGCAAATTAAAATGTAGATTTTAGAGAACTGAAAGACTGGATCAGGGACTGGTAGCTTATGCTCTCCATGCTGCTGAGGAAGCAAAGCCTAAATAAATGTTGAGTGACTTGCCCAGCCAGATTAGTGGCAGGACAGGACAAGAGCACAAACCTGAGAGTCTGCATGCAAAGATCTTCTCTTTCATAACTACTCCAACCTGGTCTTTTTTTTTTTTTTTTTTTTTTTTTTTTGCAGTAAGTCCTCAGTGACAGGTTTTTGGAAACTGCAACTTTAAGCAAAATGCTGTATAATGTAACCAATTGATAGAAATAAGAGTTAAGGTCCTATAACATACTTCTGGTCACAAAAAAATCACCAAACTAATGAATAAAGATCCAAAATACTGCTAAAATTAAACAATCGTTTGTATCTCTTCACTTTCCAACCTGCTTATCCCAGTTCAAGGCTGCAAGTAGTCGGGTCACTTGTTCACCAGCTTGGGCACAAGGGAGGAAGCAGCCCCGCACAGGATGTCCTTCCATTGCAGAGCATGTATGAGTGCATACACATACACACACAGACTGGGACAAGACATGGAAAGAACATAAAAACTCCACACGGATATTAGCCCAGCCAGGAATTGATTTTTCTTTTCTCATCAATGTTATAAGGATGTTGAATGAAATGACATTATGCAAAAGGCTGCTATATGTATGTGTGTATGTATATGCATGTATATATGTGTGTGTACATATATGCACACAAAAAAACCCTAAAAAATAATGTGTGTTTAGAGAAAAGAGAGCTATCATATACTACCACCAGTAATAATAATGGATTTTTTTGAAGAATTTGGGGAAGATGCAACAGAAATATAGCTTTCTCTGTCCATCTTGACAAAGGAGATATGTAGACCAAGATACAAATCCAAATAAAGTAAATATTGGCATTTTTAATTGATGTTTAAGAATTGACAGAACGTATTTTTAATAAATATCAGTATATTCTCAATTAGGAAAAAGTAAGTAGAATTTAGCACAATTTGAAAACTCAAAAAAGTAGGAGAAATTTCTCTGAGCACCATGAAGTTGAATATTAAGGAAAATACCTATTAGATCTTCTTTTGTTAAATGCCTCCTATTCTAATTTCCTAATCATACTAATAAATCAGACTATTATTAAATTATTAGATTTGGACAGGCACCTTGGAGACTAATCCCTAGGTGGTCCAAGAAGATGGTTGTTGTCAGACAGAAATTGTCCTTCACATGAAATTTATTATTTAACAAATAGCTCAAATCATAATATCTAGTCTTGCACCTGATATTTCTCATGGTGGTATTTCAAATAGACACTAGATAATTTCATGTACCTCTCAGCAAAAAATCAAAATGATGCCTTCTAAATATCAGAAGCAGAGATTAAAACTCAATTTCTGTTGTATCACCAGAACCTAGTACACTGCCTGGCACACATTATGTCTTTGGTCAGTAAAGAAAGGTTAAAGGAAAGGATAGTTTCACAGGTTCCAAGAGCAGGTGCAATAAAGAAAATGTTAATGTTTCTTTATCTGGTTCCATTAAGCATTCTGAGCCTCTTTATAGATTTCCACTTCTATTTTTCCCCACAGATGGCAGCTTTCTGAACATCATTCACAGCAAGTTTTAAAAGACAGATAAATTGGATCATTACTGATAGCACTTTACAGCAGAAAAACCTCCAAAATTTAGTTATATTTTTAAGATTCACTTATGTTGTTTTGTTAAGAATTTATGATCATAGTCATTGTATTTCATTTCTCTAGAGTACTCTATGCCTATGCCATAATTAATTTATCCACTCTGCTCTTAATGATAGTGTATATTGTCTCTAGCCTGGCGATATACTCCTAATATACTTCCTGGCACACGCATGTGCGTTCCTGTAGAGTATCGACCTAGAAATGTAGTTGTCTTGCAGGTTATGCAAAGATGGCAGAGTTCATCAGAACTAGGTAACTCTAAGTAAGATTATAAAATTAGATAATGAGGCTATAAAAAAGTATAGCAGTGGAAACAACGTCATAAAGAAAGTGATTAAGGGTGGAGGAGGCTATGACTAGTATGAGGATATGGGAGACTTATGAGATGCTGCCATTGGATTTCTTAACTTAGATGGTGCTTATTTTATAGCAGTTTGTAACATGTGTACTTACATTCTATAGAGTCATCTGTGTCATCTTATAAATGCATCCTCCATGCACACACTTAAAATCAGTATGTCTGCAAAATAGTACAAGTACAAAGTAGAACAAAAACTTCCCAGGGGAATTAACACAAAATTGAGGCCCTTTTCTGTGGTTGATAAATCTGTGTGCGATGGCGCCTAGCTACCTCCTTGCATCCTCTCAGTACCACACTCTGATTCCTTCTATTGCTCCTTTCAATTTATTTCAATAAGGATCAAATGTTTTTTATAGAGGACCAGTGGCAAATATTTCCAAATGTTGAGGCCATATGGTCCCTGTCCCAAGTCCTCGGCTCAGCCTTTGTAGCAGGACAGCACAGGCAAAACCTAAACCATGGGCACAGCCTTGTGGCAGTAAAACTTGCCCACAGACCTATGGTACCTTTTGCTTATTTTCTTTCAAACTAGACTCTTAGCTCCAGGGGAGCAAAATTGTCTTTATATCTGTCTTAGCTATTAGGACATACACATGCCAGCCATCATGGATGGGTGAATACATCTGCTGGAATAACCACAATTGCTTGTGTGTCTGCTCTCTCTTATAAATGAACAGTCAGCATCACCAGCAAGGTATTTATGGTTTACTATAACCTTTCTGTGGGCAAGGCATTGAGCGGCATTTTATCATTGTGTCACTCAACTCGGAGTGACCTCGACGTCAGAGTCCTGGTATCCCCATATCATAGATGAGGAAAATCAGTTCCAGCAAAGACCTCAGCAGGGGTCTAGGTTCAAACTTCTATCCTTAATCTCTACTCTAACATTAATGTTGCCTGATAATTAGGTAAGTGCTCACAACTGTCAGATTTTTATAAATTTTAAATGAGATCATATATTAAATATATAACCTGAAGAGTTCAATAAATATTTGTTACTTGTTTATTCTTACTTTTCTCCAAAACTGTTGAGAGCATTAATGATAGAATTATTACCCTAATTTACAGTTAGTCCTAATTGAAAGCCTTAAAGTTTTATAGGTACAAATTTAATTTACAGAATCTGAGGCTCAGAGAAGTTAAGATTTGTTCAGGTTCACGTAGTGAAGGAAGGAGAACTTGAATTTAGATATTTTACTTTGACTTTCTACTCTATATGACCTGTCAGAGAAAAACAGATAAAAGCAACCAGGAAATTCAGAAGATCAACATTTTACTAAAGACTAAAAGAAGGAAACATTGAGAAAAAGAATTTGGCAAACTGATTGGTTTTTTTTAAAGATTTATTAGGCATACTGAGCTGGTGTACAGGCCAGAGGATGGGGGGTGAGAGGATTCACCAGAGACAGAGCGGGGAGCAGAACAGGCAGACTGAGGAAGTACACTGCTGAGGGAAGCAGCGGGCGGGCAAGAGAGGTCTGCCGAGCCATGTGGTCTCCTCTGGGGCAGGCAGGGATTGAACTCATGTGGAAGTGGCTTTAGCTTCTCAGTGCTGCACTTTAACGCTGTGCCACCAGGGAGGGCCCCTACAAGCTGATATTTTGGGATAGGGTAGAGGGGTGGGGATTGCAAAGAATTGTTGCAAGTTCAGAAAACATTTTAGTCAAAGTATCACAGAAGGAAACTTGGGATTCCAGGGAGGAGCTGCACCAACAAGGTCTGCGTCCTCAGTAAGGGCCTCAGTAAGGACAGGGCCTGAAAAGGAAGAGAAAAGGGTCTAGAAAGATCTGGGCATACTGTCATTTAAGGAAGAGAAAATGATAATGAAGAGAGAAAACCAGAAGAGTGAGTTCTTACAGAAGGTATAAGAGAAACTTCCCTGGGAAGATCCAGCCACATGAGCTCAGGCAATGTCCCTGGTAACTCTAGCAGCTCCCATGCCACTGTAGCTACACCCAAAAATATTCTACATTGTGTGTGTGTACATGCACATGCGTGCGCGCGTGCATGTAGAGTAACTGGTGTAAGCTAGAGGTGTAAGGGCAGGACAAGGGGGTTTGTTGAGAGGTTTCATCAGAGGCAGAATGGGCAGATCTACTGAAATACACTACCAAGGGGAGCAGCAGGCAAAGCAGGAGAGGTCTGCCGTGCCATGTGTGTTAATTCCCTGGCAGGGGATCAAACTCAAGCTTTAGTGGGGATAGAGCTGAGACTTAATCCTTAGGCCACCTGGAGGCCCCACAAAAATATTTTGATTCCTGCTCATGTCCCAAAGAAATCTGATCTGCTGCAGGGTCTAACCCAACTAACATAGCCTTGTCCCTCTCACACTAGAATCCTTACTAAAGAGAAGTGAACCGTCAGCATTGAAAATGAATGGGTGAGGGGAAGTGTGGTGGTGGGCAGAGAGCTGGGAACAAACGAGGTTAAGGAACCAGGGGAAGTTGTCACTTAAGAGGAGGACTGACCGACAGGACTAGCACTGAGTGAAGATAAAACTGACAGTTGGCCCCACCTGTCTTTACATTGTATATACACATCTTCCTCGTCAGGAATATAGAACAAGCCAATAAACAGGTATTTACACATACACCATAAAAGGCAATTTGGGGATAATATAAAGAAAAGGCCAAAATGTTGCTCACTAGTATATACGGTCCTGTAGGTCCTTGACATCCTGGGGAGGCCCACATATTCTGTTCTGTATGAATGGCCCTTAAATACCTAAATAATGAAGAGTTGAGACTAAGGAAGTCTGGATTTGAAGTTGAAGTTGGATGAGAAGCAAACAGTGAGTAAATAGAAAAGGCAATTGGCATGATAATGCCATCTTATTAGCCATCTTAACCACCTAATTTCTCCATAATTATCAAAACTTTAGTGTGGATTTATTTTTTTTAAAGATTTATTTATTTGTGCATACAGAACTGGGGTACAGGCCAGAGGTGCAAGAGCAATGAGTGGATTCACCAGAGACAAAGTGGGGAACAGAACAGGCAGATCAACAAGGTACACTGCTGAGGAAAGCAGCGGGCACGTCAGGAGAGGTCTGCTGCGCCATGTGGATCACCTAAGGGGGAGGCGGGGTTCAAACTAATGCTGAAGTACTTTAGATTCTTAGTGCTGTGCTTTAACCCACTGCACCACCAGGGAGGGCCCTAGCATGGATTTTATGAACTAGCAGAAGGCTAGTAATTTATTTACTTATTCTTTACAAGACCGTGAGGCCAGTTGAAGTGATCTTGTACGCCTTTCTTACCTGCATTCTATCTTTACTCTTGGGTGATCTTTTGAATTAGTCATTATAATAGCTAATCTTGCTTAGATGAATGAAGGGGGATTTCCTAGTTATAGGAGTAACTGTTAAGAATATGGGGCATGGGGAATGTCGTGTCTGTCCCAACATTTTCTTTGTTTACCTCTTTGATTGAAAGACTCTTAATCTGCCTTCCTTTCTGGGATGGGTTTGTTTATTAACCCAACTAAGATCATTGGGGACGTTTTGCATTGCTACATCTGGAAAAGTTCCAGCTCTGAGTCATGCATGCTTACTTCAGAAACTATATCTAGCCTAGATGAAGGAGCAGTAAACTTCTAGACAGGTTTTAAAAATAAGTATATCTGTTTAAGAGTAAAGAGTGAAATTGACTTTGTACTCTTTAAAAAAAAAATCAGCCTGAGCAGTCATTTGTTCGATGGGATAATAGCAATTTGCTCAAGGTTAAGAATTGTGCAAACATTGCCACTCATGTGTGATTGGTTTCGTTCTCTATGAAGCCAGGATCTTGTGAGCACCTAGAGCCAGGGAAAGAGGGGGGGATGAGGTGGGGGGGGCAATGATGGCTTCCCATTGAGGTACCAAATCCCTTAAAATGACTCAAACCTCTTTGATATTCTTAAAACTACCTTCTTATAAAAAGATCATGCTTAGTGAGATAAGCCAGAAAGAGAAAGAAAAATACCGGATGGTTTCACTCATAGCAAGAGTATAATGGACCAGGCGAGAAAATAACAAAAATAATGAACAACCATATACCAGAGACATTTTGTGGGGGTGGAGTGGGGAATGGGATCAAAAATGGGGGGGGGGGAGGGAGGGAAATGCACGGGACTATGGTGGTGGCACACGGGTGATTTGGTGATGGGAAACCCGCGGGGATTACAATCGAGATGGAAAAAAAATATGCAAAATGATGTAAAAATAAACTTTTGTAATAATTTAAAAAAAGCTACTAAAAAAAAACTACCTTCTTATCTATTGCTCATATAACCATTTTTCTCAATTTTTCCCCATTGTTTTCACATATTTTGAGAAGGAAAACAAGCAAATACTGCATGTCTGTACTTGTGTTTTGAAAGCACCACTGTAGCTTCCCAGAAGGTGCTACGAACCGAAGCATTAAAGGGACCGTCACACATCTGCTTTTTACTGAGGGAGAGGTGTGGGGGGAGAGGGGTATAGGTGGAGAATGAGGGTACTAGACAGAGTCCACTCCATTCTTTACCTTCGGTTTGGACTCAGCAGTCTCTCTCAGTATGTGGCCATCCCAGAAGCTTCAAGAGCACTGGGCTGGGCTATAGCACCTTCTGATCCTCCAGCTGACACACACACACTCTCACACACTCACACACTCACTGCTGTAGCTCGCACAGTCCCACCATGTGCATATTACCTCCTTTGTTTTCTTAGTCTCTCAGAATATTCACAGGAAATCTTGCTCAATACAAGCTCTTACTCCAAAGTCCAAAGCAAAATCTGACATGTACAAATATGAAATTGTGTGTTAACTTTACCATTACCAGTAGTGTAAATCTAGAATAGAATTAGACTTTCAAAACTAAATTATGTTACAGAGCAGGGAGAGGGGCATCCTAGAACGCCCAAACCTGCTTACTTTAAACAGGTTCTGCCATCTACCACATTAAGACGAAATATATTCTAGTGTATAAGACCTTTAATAGGAAGAAACTTTAATACAATTAGTGTGCAGTCCAGAAAAGGGGAAGAATAAAGTTTCCAAATCAAGCACCCGAAGTTACCCATCCCTTCCAGTGTCAGTGCCCAGCCAAACAGGGCAGCTCAGGGCCCTGCAACAGGGACCCTGAGGCCTGAGAGTCTGCCACAGGCCTAAGGCACCTTCTGGAGGGGACGCATTGGGGAGGGGCAGAAAGGGCCAGACAAGTCTGGGAGGAAAAGAGCAAATCCAAATTGAAATCAAAACTGCCATCATTAACCTCCCCACAGGCCTCTCATTCACAGCTATCTTAACCCATCCAGGACCTTTAAAAAGCAAGAGCAACTTCTTCACATGTCTCTGTTTGTGCCTGCCCCTGGTCTCCTTCTGGCTCTGCTGCCTTCTCCTTTCTCAAGTCTCTTCTCCAGCCTTTCTCTACTCTGTGCTGAGCTCCAACTTCCCTTGGGTGGGACAGAAAACTATAACCTTCCCCTTTCCCTGGGGGCCACCCTGTTACAACAGTTTGAGCAGATGGGGGTCATAATATTCCCTTCCTACTTCAGCTGCTTTGCTTTTTCTAAGAATACAAATGTTGGAGGGTTAGGGGGAAAAATATTAGCAAATGTAATTTATCAGATTCACCATATTAAATATGTGATATCTGAACATAGGAGAAATACACATCTTTTCATTAAGATTTTGAGTTTATGGGAAACAATTTCTCTTCAGAGTTATCTGGATTCTTTTGTCCCTTCTTCCAAACTTCAATTATAAAAGCTAAGTCTTAGTGTTCTTATCCCCAAAAGTTGATAATACCACATAGACTTACTATAGAGAAGCTTTTCTAACAGTAACCAGCATGTAGTAAATACTCAGTAAATATTAATCCCTTTTTTGTCTTTGTATGCTGCTTCCTGCTATAGGATTAGAATTAAGGAAGGAGAACATGAGAGGTTAGTGGAGAGCTTTCAGAGTTTGTCTTCAGTTGAAAAATAAAATGGTGTTGGTAGATGTGGTGTGGTAACATCCAAAGAGGTATGAGCCTATAACCCTACATCATATGTAGTGTTGCAAACCATTGTTACCACAAGAAAAAAAAATTACAGTAAAAAAAAGTGGGTCAACAGAGTAATTGCACTTTTGGCCACATAGTATGGTGCTTGTCATTTGGATGAAATGTTATTCTGTAATCCAATTTCAAGTACTCAAAAAATATGGCCTAGCCAACATACTTCCTACAACTCAGTTGCCTGTGACTTCAGTGACCCTGGTTGCTTGCTATTCTTGGAGTATTCCCATTCTTTCTCTCTCAAGCTACATCCTATGTCTGGGAATGGCCAGTAGCCAATTCGCAATTTTACTCCACTCTACCTAGCTTTTTCACACATTCTTTATTCACTACCCACCAAATTTATTCAATCAAATAGTGATACTCTCTTTGATCTTTTGTAATACTTCGTAATCTCTATTTTACATCTTCTGTATTGTGGTGTGATTGTTAAGAGCTTTGTTTCTGCAGGCTGACTGCATGGCATTCTAGCTCTGACTCACTCTAACTAGATGTGTGAGCTATGAAAATACTTTATCACTTAGGTCCTAGCCTAGGACCCTGCTTTCCAGTACTCAGAGTATAGACTCCGGTCACCTGGCTACTTGTTTTGCATGCAGAATCTCAGGGCCACTCTAGACATACGGGATCAGGACCACCATTTACAAAGTTCACAGATGATACAAATAAAAAATTGAAATTTGAGAAACAATGTATGTGATTAATTGAATTCAGTTGCCAAACCTGATATTTAAATTCTAGTGACTGCCACCAGGAAGGTATTTGATTCTATAGAGTTAATACACCATTGAATAAGGCTCCTTTATACCAGTAGTTCTCAATGCATGGTTTCAGAGTCACTTGAGAATTTGTTAAAAATGCAAATTTTAAGGTGATTCTGATGCATTCTACAGGTTGAGAGTCATTGCTTTAGAACATGGCAAGTTACCCAGAAATACATTAAGAATATGCATCATCTCCTTTCTGAATTGTTATTTCATTTTTTCTGTTGCAGTTCTAAAGAGGCAAGTAAGGTCAACTATCATAAAGTGTTGAGTTTCTTCTCCATTTTGTCAGCTCTCTGTTGGTGTGTGGAACATACAGCCTATATGACTTATCTACGGCCCTGTGTTTGTTTTGTTTTATTTTGTTAATTTTATTCATTTTTTGAATAGGTGATGCACATGATATAAAATGCACATGGTATAAAATTCCCAACTTGGCAGAGTTTACATTGAAAAGTAAGTCTTTATCCTCCTCCTGGCTCCAGCTGTATAGTTGCCATCTCCAAAGGCAATCACTGAAATTTCATTCTTCTACACATTTATTGAGCAATTGCTATGTGCCAGATACTGTTTTGCTCACTGGATATGGAACATACTAGATCTCTTGTAGTATTGATTCATGATTATTCTAAGTTTTCTATAGACTGCTTAATGTTGTAGTTAAAAGTAGGGCTCCGTAGTCAAGCTAACTTATTTTGAAACCAAGCTTGGCCATATTCTAAGTGACCTTGAATTAGTTACTTTACCACTGTGAGCTGGTTTTCTGTATCTTGAAATAGAGATAATTCTGTTTTATAAGATTTTTCTGAGACTTATAAAGCAATATACACTGTAACATGATAAAGTAATAACAGCGCCTAGAACATATCACGTGCTCAATAAATACTAGAGATGATTTAATTATGTGATATCATCCTGCTCTTTTATGATGTAAAATACAAATGGTCAAGTAGTCACTTTTCTTAATAGTTTTATTTTCCTTTCTTTGATAATGTGATAATCAAAAAATAAATGTTTTTCAGAACAAGAAACAGTAAATTTAAATATCTCAACCTCCAATCATTAACTGTTTGCCTATGAGATTAAGAAATCAGGTCTTAGTTAATCACTAGAGTGTAAAGACAATATTCCTGTTTATTTCTAAATCATTTTTAGTCCCATGTAATTTGGAGGTTTATTACTATTATTCACTGGGAGGTATTTTATACTATTTATTTAAACTTTTATAATGATACCAAATACAGTTTGAGTAGATTTTGCATTTCACAGCAGAGGAATTAAATACTTCTGAGCAGCATTTCTGACAATATTATTCAGTAAAATTGCCTTAAGGAACTTCATGATTCTAGTCTCCAACCAGATGGGAAAACAAGTTCAATTGCTGAGAAAGCAACAAAAATAGTGCTTGGTGATATTCTTAAGGTAGAAAAGACTAGAAAAATGCATACAAAAATAAATAAAAAGTAAAAAGAGAAAAGAACTCATAAATCGGGGAAAAAAAACTTTTTGGGCCAAGAACTATTTTCTTATATGAAAAATACGATTATTGAGAATATTGAAAGATTGCAAGGAAGTTGAATGATATCTATTCTACAGTACTGACACTGGACATTGACTAAGAATCTAAAAAGGAATGAGGCCGTAGCTATGTCATGTTGGTACAGTTTTGATAATGGTTTAATATATTCTCTCTTTCTCCTGTGTTCCTGATTCTATTTTTGTAATCTTTCCACCTAGACAAAATTTATGGATCTTAGAATGGTTGATTGTGGCATAAGAAATCTCTTTATATTGCTATGATAGGAGAATAAGAAAATAGAGATAGTTGAAAGATTGAAGTGAAATGCCTCTGAACATCTTTTAGTATTTGGTTAATAGTGTAATCAAGGTAGATTTGGGTTTTGATGCTTTAACAATAAGAACATCTGTTCTCATAGTTTTGAAAGGTATAAAGTCAACCATAAGTAGGTAAGGATATTTCTAGTAGCATTTCCTACTTCTCCTAGACGTCTACAATAATCATACAACATACCATAGAGCTAACTGTAAATCATGAATGATGCAGAAGACAACTAGTGTATGACCTCTTGGATCTTTGGACCTTGTCATTTCTCATTCCTTTCCATGTGGGCTACTTATTACAGTGTTACAAGCTACCTCTAAATCCAGTGGCTTAACATAATCTCCCATAGTTATGTATGTTAATTAGGCTCAGCAGGCTTCTTGGGATCCTTTGTGAGATTACAGGCAGATAGCAGTAGATGCAGAAACAACATGCAGGTTGGCCAAGATACCACCTCATCCAAAGGTCTCTCACCTCTGCAAGGATGGCTGGGATAGCTGAGGACTCACTGGTTTCTCTCACCATACAGCCTCTTTGTCTATCTTGTGCTTCTTTATAGCATGATAATCTTGTGGTAGTCAGATTTCTTTAATTTCTATTGACTTCCCCTGATGAAGTTTTTGATGTTTAAGAAGAATGAGCAAAGAAGACTAAAAACATACATTTACTGAAATCTTATTGTACACCTGTTTTAAGGCTTGAGATGTTAAAAAAGTGCAGTTACTTGGCAAATTGATGGGGTATAAAGCAAAAACACCAACCTGTTTTAAGAAAAAGTAGACATGAATTCTAAAAAATACTTATGAGGAACTCACAATCCCCCAGTGCCAGGGAACTGATGGTTCCTCTCTAGGTAAGTCTAAGTGTGGAGACTGGGAGCAGATACACTTTACTATCAATACACTATGGTAATTAAAAGTAAGGAACACCTAGCTTAAGATGGTGAGTGGCATATTGGAAGAGTTTTTGAAAAAGCCGATTGGATAAGTTATTCAGGTGAAGGAGAGGGGTAAAGCTTCCATCAAGAGAGTATACCCTATGTAGTTGCTCAAAGTCTAATGTGTTTAAGAAATTCTAGGAACTTAGATAATTCTGTATAACAGAAGGGCAGGATAGGTGTGGAAAGTAGCCAGAGGGAGGCTGACCAGCGAGTCAAGCAGACAGTAGTCATTTGCAGTCCTTGTCAGGACATTGGCATTGTGAACATCTTTGAATAAGGTTTTGTTAGTCTGGATTTTAAATGCAGATGGGGAAAACAGTTGAACTTTCAGGAATAGTTTCCTTTCTAACTACAACTTATTCCATTTTTTACAGAGTTGGAAACTAATATTTTGATTCAAAGTATTTTTCAATAGGAATTGGGTTTTATAAGTGGCTTCCCTTTACAATGTTGATCATCATTAGGCTGATCAAATTAAAACACCGGTTATTATATCCTCTTAATAATGAATAAGGTATTTATGTATTGATTTACATATTTGTCTAGAATAGCAAGTCAGTGTCCCACTTCATCTGTTCTGCAGACTCGAAGAAGTGTGGTATGTTTCGGTAACAATCCAAGAAACAGATGCACAATTATTTAAAAATGCTGTTAATCAGTTACAAGATAACTTCAAAACCCTTTACTTAAACTAGCCTATTTCTCCAGCTATTCTGGGGAAAGCCATTGAAATTGCCTCTCCAGTGTACCCAGATGAAGGATGCAGAAATCCTGCTAGTTTTTTCCTCCACTGCCAACATAAACAGGGTGGAGCAGCTGAGAAGGCAGGCCAGGAGTCCCAGAGAGAGGGAAAGTATGTAACAGTAAAGTGACAGAAGCCTCCAGCAGCACTGCTTCCTATTCGAACTGCAAAGACAGATGCTCCAGCCAACCCAGCTCCCCAGACGTCGGTCTCTTTCTTCTCAAGGAGAAAGAATCAGTCAGTTCCTTTTGTATTAAAGAGTTGAAGAACTTGTGCCAAAAAATAAAGTACAACATCCTTTAGGGTTGTTTTTTGTTTTTTTTTTTTGCCCCTCCCACCCCCCAGCTTTTGCTCCGTTTTTCAAACTTGATAAAAACTGCAGTGATTTGTATATTTTCCATGCTTTTTGGAGAGCTATAAGAATCCTTGCCTCTTCTTTCTACCCCACAGTTTCACAACCTCAACTCAAGGGCAGGCCCTCACTCAGCTCTCCCTCCCCCCCCCCTTCCACCTGACAGAGACCATAAATAACCCGGTGTTCCCAGCAGAGAACAAAGTTGAAAGTTTGCCTGGAGCTCCCTGCCACTCCCTCCTGGCCACCTCTTTGTTTTCCCCTCCTATTTTTCCTCTACCTGGCTCAGCCCTTTCTTCATTCATATTGGAGAAGTGTCACCGCCTCCTGAAAGGCTGCACCTCTCTGGCTGGGGCTCTCTACATTTAAGGCTGTCTCAGTTATCCAGTTAGGCACCGGTCACTGGTATCAAATTACTGAAAGTCTACACCGGACCAGTCCTCATATTTACATACAAATAACTCAAGGGCTTGCATTTATGTCACCATTCTGTCCTGCTAGAGGCTTGCCAGAGAAGTTTTTAATCCAATCAGAAGGAGCTTTAAAAGGATGTCTGCGGAGTGATCAAAAGGATTTTAATCTCAATTAAGTATTGCCAGGTTTTCTTTTTTGTTGTTTATTTTTTGGGGGGGGGGTTTGAAAATATTGAAAATCTTTGAACTCTGAGGAGTGGGAAAAGATGTATAATTGCTCAGTTGCCTAGAGGAGCCGAAGATGCTGAGAGAAGCTCAGCCGTGGTGGTGAAGAACGTGGATACCACACAGGGGTTGGCTTGTTGGGGCTAATTGGAAGGTAGATTCTGAATCACTGCCTAAGGAATTCCTGGAACATCAGAAAAACATTTGCTCAACCCAGCCTGGTGGAAATGGCTTTACTACAGAGTAAGATCTTTCTTTAAGTTGTACTTGGTGTGTGCTGTTTTGTTTTTTATCCAGTGTATGTGAAATAGCCCAGCTGTAAACAGTTACTTAAAATAATCTCTTGGTTTTGGTAGCAGTCAAAAATGGATCTGTTTAGTTTTAACATTTGTAAAAACAGTAGTTGACAGTGTATTTTTAGACTTGATTGGTAGTTTATAAGTTGAGTTCTTGTGGTTTCCTGAGTTTAAATGAATGGAAATTATAAACAGTACTAAATGAAGGAATTGGAAAATACAGCTGGGACAGATGAATCACTTTACCTTTGAGAAAATATAGCATACGGCCTCTGGAGGTCTCTTCACGAAGCCAAGCTTGTGTCCAGAAAGAATGAAAGCTGGAGTTTGCCTGTGTGTAGAAGAAACTTTTCCACAGACTGTGCTACATGGCGAGAGGATGGGAACCACCCCAGAGACACAGGCATCATACAAACCTGCCCTGTCACTCCTGGAATGTGGTTTTTCCATGTGAGGTCATGTTATGCCTATGTAGCTCATAAAAATATTTTATGTAATTAACTCTTTGTATTGAGAGTTCAAGAGCAACTTGTATAGTCCTTTCAAATTGCTGACATTTCCTTTCCATCTCTATGGAAGGTAGAGTTGCTTTCCAAATAGCCTGTGAAAACTGGTGCAGCTGGCACGGCTGTGAATTTGATAGGGTTAGAAACACTTCCAAAACGATATGTTCCACAGTTCCTCGACTGAGCAGTTATATCTTCAGGTAAATAGCATGCTGCTTTCTTACACAACCACAAACTGAAATATCCTGTGTGCTTTTGAAGACCATTAAAAAAGTCTATCCCCTTCCCACACACCATTTCAAGAAAAGGAATGAAGTGGCTCCTATTTTGCTAACCATGTCCATTCAAACAAGCTATGCTCATCATGGGCGAGGTGAGGACATCTAACTGGCATAAAAGATACACCTTGCTAGTCAGCTGGGGGTTGAGGGTGAGGAAGGAGGTAGTAGGGAAATGATTTTAATTGGGATTTAACAATCTGGAGCTTTTTTTTTTTTTACTCTTGAAATTACCACCTAACTTTTCCCTATATGTTTTTCCTTCTAAACGGCAGTTACAAATATTATCCAGAGCCTAGGGGAAAGGAATATAAGAAAATGAGTGATTTGCTACTGGCCGGAGAGGTTTTCTCTCTAACTGCACTGTCGTAAGGGAAGCTTCTGATTTTGCTTTGCTTTGTACATCTACAGGTGAAGATGCAATGACAGGGGACACTGACAAATACCTCGGGCCACAAGATCTTAAGGAACTGGGTGATGATTCTCTGCCTGCAGAGGGCTACATGGGCTTTAGTCTGGGGGCACGTTCTGCCAGGTATTTCATTGTTGTTTCAAAGCTAATTTAAAACAACCATGATTTGTCACAAACCAAGTCATTTCCATTTTTCACATTATCCCAGAATGTGCTCTTTGGATGAGGATGTAAATTTGGTAAAATGTTCTCAGTGCCAGTATCCATGCTCTCCGATTTTCTTTTGTGGTTTTTCAGGCCTTAATTTAATGTGATTTAACATGTTAATCGTTTGTTTTTTTATCCTCCCACCTTCCAGTCATGCTTCAAGCATAGTAGCAAAAAACACTGACAAAACTAGGAGAACCAATCTGGGTGACCTGTAACAAAGTGACATTTTGTTCTATATTAAAAGAAAAATCTTAGTTTCCAATAAGTAAAAAAAATGTTTGTATTAATTGCTTTCTGTATCTCATCATTACTGAAAAACTAAGTCATGGCTGACACTTAAAAGAGAACATTCTTTCTTGAAAAAAACTTAGTGTTTATTAACATTGTCTACCAAATGTTTGAGTATCTACTGAAATCATTCCATTAGTTTGTTGACAAGAAACATGTTAGGACTGTAGCAGTTTCTTAGCAAAAGTCAGAGACAGGAGTGGTGGCAAATTTCAGTCCTTAAGATTGAAGTGTAAAATTTTTGTAAATGGAAAATCTTGGCTTGAATCTATCAGGTTGGCAGCTGAAAGAAACAGGACCTTGTCCAGAACTTGGACAGGGACTTCTTTTCCCTGCTTGGGTTAACATCATGTTTGCTGACTGTCAAGTTATTTTGAAGCTAATAATTAAACCTCCTAAGCCAGAGCCCTGGGGACATTTTCCTATAGTTTAAGGAATTGTTGTAAAAAGTTTCATTGTCTAATAGTAAATGGTACTTCCCACAAGTAAACCTGGGAGTTTATTCTCAGCATCATTGGTGGTAGGCAGTTTAGATATGGAACTGATTTTTCTACCAGTTAGTATTTTTCTAACAGAATTTGAAACCTCATGTAACTTAGTAGAATTTTTGATTGATAAATTTATTTATAAAAAAATTTACAAACTTACTGTAACAGGTATCATCATTAAGAAAGGGTAATAACTTCTCAAAACATGCAATATTTCAGGTAATCACAGTAGCAAAATCTACAGTATATTAAAGGATAACAAGGAAATTTCTACTTAGATATTTAAGTTGATTTTTTAATCTAATAACAAGTTGGTTTCTCTACTTCTGATAACATGTGGGAGACACATTTTATAAATCAGTTATTTGATTTGTTTGCAGAAAATGGAGGCAGCTAGTATATCCAGTGAAATATAAAATCAGAATATTTTCTCAAATTTTTTTCTCAAGTCAGTTCTAAGGCTCTTACAGTTCTAATTTTGATTGCATCTTTATTCTGTGTCGCTTTTATATGTAACTCATTTTGTTTCACATTGGCAACTCATGTTATGCTCAGAGGAAAATATTTTTAAAAATCTATTAAGACATATGGTTTTAAAGTATTGTATCATTACCAAATACAATATTCTGAGTGTAACATTTAAAAAGGAAAACATTAAGTGTGTAATTCATGCAACCATAACATTTTTTCTTTTTCCCCCTGTCTGAATTTTTGGCCTCCTACTTCTCCTGTTTTTTTCTAAAAATACTTTAAAATAGTCCCAAGATCAGGTAAGAAGATATGGTTCTTTGACAAGTGTTTCTCTTCCCTGCCCTGATTCATTTTCTCATATTTATTTTCTTCAGCATTGTGCTGTGCTGTGCTGTGCTGTGCTGTGCTTTCTTTTTTTTTATTTCTGCCTAGCTTTAGAATATCAGTTTGCAATTCTGAGAAAATTAGCAAGTAACTAAACGTCTGATCAGAAATGTTATTTATACAAAATTGAACACTTGAAATATTTCTTTCTGTTAAAGTTTATATAATGCATGAAATAACTGGAGAAATTTCACTGGTTTGAGAAAAAGCGTTAACTTGAAGGGCTCTTTGTTTGCTGGTGGCTGTTTTATTTAAGTTGTGCTAGGTCTGTGAGTATAACTTCAGAATTTTGAGGCATGTGTTTTTCTAACACTTACTGTATTTAACACTTTGGGTGTACTGATGGCTACAAATAATATAGTTGACCTTAGTTAAAGCAATTTAGTTGTTAGTTAAAAGAAATTTAATGCTTTCCAGATCCTCATGCAAATAATCTCTAATTTTAGTACTTCAGTGTATTAGGATTTAGAGTGAAGCTTGATGGGTTTAATGGACTCCATCTGCCTAATGTAAGTTGGTCAGGAAAAATCTGGAGGAGGAACTTTAGATCTATGTAAAACAAAGCCATCTTTAAACCTTCTAGTTGATGGCTCCCCAACTCTGGCTCTGTTCTGTAGATGGTACTATCTATAAGTTAAAAGAAAGAGAGGCCCTTGAAAGAGCATCAACAAACCTTCGATATGCTTAAAAACTGAAGGTTAGTGTAAGTCCACGTTTACAATAAAACCATTCTCAGGACCACCATATTAACATATGCTGTGGGCACTATGATTTAAAGTAGTGAATGTCCAGTGAAGAGTGGAGCTTCCCATTATTTCTCCAATTCCGTAAATACCTTGGACAGAACAGAACCTTGCTACATATATTGTGAAGTTGCTTTGTCTGGCAACCTACTTCATCAAACTATTTAAATTAAAATTGGTTAAAACTGAAGTGAATTCTTTCCTCTCACTGGCCACCCTTCAGGCGCTAAGTAGTGCCGTGTGACCACTGAATCAGGCAGTGCAAACTGAGAACACGTTCGTCATTGCAGAAATTTCAATTGAATATTGCTAAGTTGGAGAGCAGCACATATTGTATTTGAGAGAATGGAAAGGGCCAGAAACAAGAGTAACAGAAGAAAATTTTGTAACTGATTTAGGAAAAAGGAAGAATTAGGGCTCATGTGGTTGTTCACCTAAGGTGAAGCTCTTGTGCTGTGGAGGTAAGCCCTTCTAGAGAGCTGTTGCTCATTTTTAAGACTTTGTCTTTTATATCCAGTTTCTAATACTGTGACTTGCTCATAATAGTCACTTAAATATTTGTTGAATACCCAAAAGATCACTCTGTAGGGCAGTTATTTTGGGTCAAATATATTTCTGATATTACGATGACAGCTATGGCTCTCATCGTAGAAGAATGTTCCTCCCCATTTATGTGGACACAGAACAGTAGAGGCCCCTGAGCTGATGTAAGAAAACCCACTTTGGGGTGATTTTTAGTATAGTAGACAGTGGGGGAAAGAAATCATTTTGTGCAAAGCAGGAGTCACTTCTTATTTTTCATATTTACCACTGTTTTACTCTTTTTCTGTCAAGTACATACCAAGCCATGCCAAGGCCTGCGTCTGACTGATTCTACTGGGTAGGGATAACAGACAGATACGTTTACTTACAAGGGCAGTCATATATGGCTACTAACCATGGTTCTTGCTCCCTGCACCAAAAAAAAGGAGGGTGCCAAAACAGTAGGGACATTGTAGCTACCACACCAGTTATGGGATGCCCCACTGCCAAGGATCCTATTCTAGATAGTAGCTAAGCAGTTTCAGATTCTTCAGTTCTGTGCCACGGAGGTTGGGGTAGAAACCTCACACCTCATTCTAAACAGGAGATAGTAAAAAGCTACTTCGTGACAACCTCCCTCCCAGGTGAGCTAAGGAGGTGAGTGGGAGCTAGCCTTCTAGCAGCTCCTACAAGCCTCCATTCTCTGTGTTTCTGAAGAATCACAAGGTGTCTGCTAAGGCTCTGGTTAGCTTCTATCCTCATCAGCCTGTGTGTCCTATGTCAGACTCAGGGATCCCAGATACAAGGGCAGAACCATTCTCTGATAGTTGTTTCCTCTGTTGTCACAAGGTGAGTGTCAATTCAGGACATCAACAGACTTGAACTCTGAGAAAATTAGGGACTGTCTATAGGATTCTAAAGAGGCTAAAATGGAAAACAGTAGAAGGTACAAGGAAGAAAGAGTAGAATAATAACAGAAAAATATCCATGCATGGAATTTGGATTTTTCAAATTCAAGAAGCATGGCAAAAACTGGTATATTCATCACACTACTTATTTCTTGGTTATTTTCCATGAGTAGCACCTATATACCAGAGCTCTGAATTAGGTTCAACTTATAAAAAGACCCCTTTACAGCAGATAGAATTCCACTCAGTGGTGCCAGCCAGGCTGAGAGGGACCAGAAAGAAGATGCTAAGATAAGGTCTTACAGAAAAATCTCATAAAACCATCAAATTTTCTAGATTCATCTGCTTCCCAATGGTCATATTTGTTCAAGTGTCATAAATGAGACGCCCAAAGTTCTCACGCATTTTACTTTCTCACAGATTTCACACTAATGGGCCAAACTGTAAACCCAACACAATGATTGATTGTCAAAACATAAGCAATTTCCTTAGACATGAGGAAGGAATTTTATTTGTGATAGTGTCTTTTCATGAACAACTTTTGTTAATATTTTTAGCCATCTTGCCTGGTCTTAAATTTGCATGCATTAATTTTCTTTTATTCATCTCATCATCATCAACCACTCTTGAATGGTTAACTGTAAATACAACAGCCTTCGCTCCTTCAGTTCGGATAGGTCTTACACTTTGAACAGAAGCTCCTATGCGCGAGACAGCATGATGATTGAAGAACTCCTTGTGCCATCCAAAGAACAGGTAAACATTCTTTTTAAAATACTCTTTGATTGTTAAACCTTCATTTTTGTGGTTGAATCAAACTCTTTGTTTCATGACAAACACTTTATTTCTGCATGTTTGAGTTTGCATTTTTAAATCGAATTTATCCCTAAAGAAAAAATCCACAGTACCATAAATATAAACATCCCTCTCTTCTGCAAGTGAGTCTCTAAAATTCCACAAAGAGGCACTCAAAAAGTCCTAGGAAGACATGGGTATGTTTCTCATTCTTAGGTCAAATGTTTTTCAACGTTTTCCAATGAAAAATAACTGGCAGCTAATGTGACTATCATTAGCCACATGAGTGTATGATTTTTGCTTAATAAGCAATGTATTCAAGTTGGAATTTGCTAAACTTGTTTTTAGCGGGTACAGATTAGATTGGTCCTGTTTTGACCCCTTCGTCTGAAATCCTTGAGAAAGGCTATGACGGGCTTTCCCAAAATATGATAGGATTTTGCCTTCTTCTGGAATCTCTGCTGGCATCTTTTGGTGCATGTGGTTGCTTCTTTCTAAAACTTGTGGTTGAATAGATATTAGCCTCATAGGGGAACTCTCGACAAAATAATTCTCTGCCTATGGGATCAGGAGGGTTCACGATTTTGGAGAAAAAACACCTGGCTTTAAGTGTGTGTCATGGAGCTTTTAAGATGGATAAAACTGTTGGCCCATAGAAGGTGGGCCAACACCTTCTAGGTATCTAGAACCTTGAAGGTGACTTATAATATTTAAGCAACATAAATCATTGGTGGGATCAGTCTAGACTTGTTCAGCACAAAATAGAAGGTGGATTAGAGCAGATGACTAAGTGGTTGTACTTATCACCAAGTCGGAGGTGGAGCAGCAGGTAGTCAGACCTTTGGGGTTCCCACACATCTTGAAGTATACGCACAGATAAGCATTGTGCTTCATATGAATTGTAATAAATATTTCATTATTTTGCAATCTCTAGAACACTGTGAGCAAGTAGGATTTTTAGAGGTGAATACAGTGACTATTCAGTGTTTTGGCAGACAAAAAATCCCTTTGCAGAATTACAGGTACAATAGCCATGTTGTAGTTTAGGTGTGTGTTAGCACTAGAAAAAGTGTTGTCTCAAAAAATGACGCTCTTGGGTGTGAGATACTGCCCAGGTCCTAGTTAAGGTATCATGAAGAACTCTGTTTGGCTGGTTGTAATCATTACTAGTTTGGTAATCCTGAGTTTCTTATGTCCCTAATTCAAATGATATGTTAGTGGATATATTGATAAAACTTTTATGTGTACAAATGCCTAATATTCTTTAGGCCTTAAGAATACCCTATAAAACTTACAGAATTGTAGATGAAGAGAGACTCCATTTATATAATCTATATATGGTTATATTGGGGCCACTATTACCATCATCACCATGACAACACCATCACTTTCACCAAGGTCATGACCCCATCAGTGCCATTGTCATTACAGAATTCTTCACCTCCCACCTCTCTGCACAGCAACCTTAAATTAAAACATAAGTGTCTGGAATGGTGCTCAGCTACAAAAAGGCTTGTGACGGTTCTCACACCACTTCCTGTTAGCAGTACTAAAACCTGCTTCCTCAGGTAGAGTAGAGGGCAAAATTTATACAGCAGGAAGGATGTGCAAAAAGAAATGAAAGCTAAGGAGAACTTAGAGGGAAAATTGATCTTCTTTTGCTCAGTTTGTTATTCCCATTTCAAAAACACCTCTGTGGATGTCACATACCCTTTCATAGACTAGTCAGCAGAAAGGAGAGCATAGGATTCTGAAACCTTTACAAATGAATCTTAACTATCAAAGGAGGAAGCTGTTTCCTTGAATGGTTACTGAATATCCTGTGGTCTGACAGGCATTCCTCTCAGAACTAGCCTGTTGAGGAACATTTTGCATTACTATTTTGCATTACTCATGGCCTCAACAGCCCACCATCAATTCAGCAGAGATTTACAAAAAATATGAACTGCATTAAGACATATTTGGGACATCAGGGGGTGTTTGACAATGTTGGCTATGCTATTAGGAAATTATTAAGGTTTTTGAGCAGTGATAACAGCATTAAGGCTACACAGGAGATTACCTATTCTAGGATATGATGCTAAAATTTTCAGGAATGAAGCAGTCATTAAGGGAGTTGTTTTCAAACAATTCAGCCTGAAAGGGGTGAGGGGCACACGGTGTGCTGAGAAAGAGAGGGGGGCCATGCTAATAAGGCAGACTGTTGGAGCTGGGTGGAATGTCTGTCCTTACAGTGTTTCCAACTTTATTTGTATGAACACCTGCAAAATAAAAACTTGGAATTTGAATGCTTTCTATTTTAAATCCAAATACTTTTTTCAAGAGTTACATTTAGTACTTAAAAGTGTTTTGGCACTTAGTTCATACTGTTGACATTGAGTTATAAATAAAAATGTTTTGTTAAAAAAGACAAACACAAGAACAGTGATCTCTCTTAAACCCCTTTATTTTTGTTCCTTGTTTCCAAATAACAGTTTTGTTATTTAAAAATACAAAGTTGGGAGAAAGGAAAAAACAAATTCTGAAAGAAGTTTGTTAACTTTTTAAGTCCCCGGTGTCTCATTTATTACAGAAGAGAGAAAAAGCTAATTCCTCAAAAGGAATCTAGTTACTCTGTGCAAAACTACGAGAAGTGTTTACTTCAGAAGTACATTCAAACACTTTCTATTAGAATTAAGTGACAAAAAAATTACTAGCTCATGTCTAGTGAGCTTCTAAATCTATTTATGAATTTCAAGATGGAGCTTCACCATTGTCTTGGTTTTGTCTGCCAACATGCAAGAAGTCTTAAAACATTTCAAATTCCTAAACAAATATACATGACTGCCCTAACAGCCATTAAACTGCCAATCACTGCCCAGTTAAAGTTGTTTTGACAAATAAAGGTGGAAAACAAATTAAAATTAGCTCTTCATTGCTTTTCTTTTTCGCTGAGGATAGACTTACCACACAAACCCTAATTGCCTGTTTATGATCCTACTGCTGATTAATCAGTTTGCATATTAACCATAGTTAAAATGCAATTGAGACCCAGGATTATTAGCACAGGGCCCTACCCTCCACGTTTCTAAAACTTGTACTGGCTGAAACACAGATGGGAGGGCCAGAGATTCAAAGGGGGTTGGAAAGGGTGAACCCATTCCCATTCCCTCATCAAGCTCAGTCTGCTAACCACTAGTGCGCTGCTGGATAATCAAGAGTAGACTTGTTTTTTTGCTGTTGTTATTTGTTTTTGCTGTGATATTAGGTTATCCTAGACCTCCCTGTTTTACATACTATCAAAGACATGCTTCTGAAAATGTATATGAGTGGAAACAAGGCTTGGGGTTTTTTCATTTTTTTTTGGAGGGCAAGATATCTAGGGAATGTCTGTATAGAACCTCTCTGCCTGGGTTTCTGAGCACATGCTTTTGTTTTTGCTTTGTTTGTGCTCCACAGATGATTTTGAGACTCACCTCTCATTAGGAACCACTGGCGTAAGGCAGCTGACAAGATCTTTGTCTATTGGTCAGTTAACATTAATAGATTTATTCTATAGACTGTGTGTGTTGGTTTGTCTTAGGGTAGCACCAATGCTTGAGACATTCCTTTCTCAATAGGAGCTAATAAATAAAGGAGATGATGCTAAACAGAAGCCTGCTTACACAGAATGAATATAATAGACTGTTTCTTGCCTTTCTTTTGACATAATGATTGAAAGCAGCTGTCTGTTACAGCTTATGTAACTGCTGTATGTGATCCAATCAGCCAGTCCTCATCACATAAGTGCAATATTTCTGTTTAGCTGCCCAAGTGTCTGGTGATGGGGTGGAGATAATGATGCTAGCGGGGTGGAAGGAGGGAACAGCTAATTTTGACCTCCTACTATGTGCTGGGCACAACTCAGTGTGTTTTGCCAGTGTTAACTGCTTTATAATCACAACCACCCTGTAAAGTCATTAAAAAATGGACACCTTAAGTAACTCACCCTCAGGGAACTCAGCTGGTAAGTGGCAGAGTCACTGACCATCCAGCTCCAGGCTGTCTCCTTTCCACACCCTTCATCACACATCTGCTTCACTTAGTGGAAGAAATGAGGCACAACAGGACCCAAAGACTCAACAGCCTGCACCCCACCCCACTCCCCAGGATGTCATACTTTATAGTGTTCTTAACATGGGTGCAAGTACCATCATCTTTGTTCATTTCTTAGCATAAAAGATTATATTTAGGGTCAAGTGTTCTTCATTATTTTTATTTCCATTCTAGTAAAGTCTTATTTAATATGCTTTAAAAGTTGCTGGCAACTTATGTTCAGCAACAACTTAACGAAAATTATGGAGGGTTAACAGGAATGGAAATATTTGACCTTCGGATAGATTTGAATGGAAGGCACAGTAATACTCTCTAAATATTTAGCAGGCCTACCCGTTAATTACACTTACTTTGACCCTGGGAGTAGCTGTAAGATCAAAAGATGTATATTGTAAACAGAAACAGTTTATGCTATATGATTGCTGGTAGATTTATTCAAAGATGGAAGAAGAGCAGAAACCACTTAGAAGCATGGGTTAATTTTGGCTCCTTCTAATCCACCCTGTGTTCTTTAGCCAGCAGTGACAAGAGTTAATGACCAAGTGTCTTCTCAGTCAATGCACTTTCCTCAAAAGATGGGCTCTTAACATGCTAGTCAGAGCATTCCTATCCCTGGATTTCAGCTATCACTTCAGAGTGAAAAGGACAATCTAAGTAAGCCAGTCTAGGCAGCATCAAGTTTGAGACTTAGCCTTCTAGGGCTAGTAAGAAGATTATACACGCACAAAGCTGCTGGGAGGGAAGCGTTGAGCACAGACTACTCCCACCATCACTCCAACCTTGCTTGAAGTTAGTGCCACCCAGACTTTCCTCTTCTATAAACCAATAAATTAACTCCACCTCCCCAAATCCCTTGAGAGAGGGTGTCTTGAACAGGTTCAATGAGTTTCTATCCTCACTAATATGCTTGCTATTGGTGGCCAAACTTGTGTGACCAGCCACAAACTAAGTGCAACACAGAAAGCCGTGGAGTATCTCAATAGACTATAAGATTCTATTGTCTTCTTTCTAGGAGGAATAAGGCATCATTTTAACAAAATGAGATGAGCTATGGTTTAAGGGAATAGCTATAAACATGAATATTCCCTGCCCCAAAAAATGTACAGAGGTATTCTTTGCCAGCTTGACCTCTAAAGAATGAGCAATCTCATTTCCTTTCTGTTGTGTTGACCCAAAGGCAGTAAAGAAAGAGAGAAGGGGCTCCACCTCTTTCCTTTGCAGGCATACCCTCTTAGACCACATTTCTCCTGTGGTTCACACCTCAGGTGTGATGAATGACAGGACTTCAAAACCCTCACCAATTTAGAAGGTTTCAGCAAAGCAGCGTATAAGCAGTTCCACAGAATCTTGATGTTAACTGTCAAGATAACTCTAAGCAATGTCAGAGGCCTCAAGAATCTCCAAAAACCTGGAGGTCGCTGTCACATCTTCTACATGGTGACTTTTCTCAGTGACCTTACAGTCTAGCCTTCCATGTCCATTGGGTTAAACTTGGCCCTTTATAAAACTAAGGATCGTCTCATGTACTTAATCATCTGTTGTCCTATGTACTACTTGATAGATAGGTAAAAAGTGCACATATTGGAAAATTCTAAAGGAAAATTACATACTTATTCCTTTCAAGAGCTAGGCAAATTTCCAATGATCTCAGTTATAAAAAAGCATTCCTAACTCTAAAAGGCTGGCTATGCTAAAGGGGTTCTCTCCTGTTACTCCCAAATTCATTCCAGCCCCCACACCATTCACCCCACCCCCACACATCAGCAGGCTTATCATCCTATGTATTTCATTTAAACTCATTTCTAAAGAGGCTCTGAGAAATGTGCATGGTGGTAGGGGCAGCCAGCCCTGGATTAAAGATTTGCTAGAGATAGTCTCCTGGAAGATGAGCACCTTTGACTGGTGACATTTAATATGCTGCTTTTTCTCTTCAAAGTGCTTCACCAGCATTACTCAGGTGATCCTTCACCACCTCTCACAGATGGTCGGCAAGATTACAGATTTTTTTTAAGGCAGAGAGGTTGGAATTAGGACTCACTTAAGGTAGTGCAGTTAGCTTAGACCTATGAACACTTCACCTACACACTGACCTTGATTCACCTTCTTTTGTTGAAGTTGGTAGCTGAATTATCTTAATATCAATCAGGTTTGGAAATCCCAAAGAAGCTTCTTTTTAATTTTGTCTTAACTATGTCTTATGAACTGTCCTAGTTGACCTCAAGAAAAGAAATATTTGGAAAAGTTTTAAAAAGACTTGCTTTCTCTCTTACAGTAAACTTTTCATTTTTATTTTACTATGCTTCTCTAATTAGGTTTTTTCCGATAGAACCCATTTCTTTTTTAAGGTGTACAGAATGTTATTTTGATAGATGTAAATATTCTGAAATGATTAGCACAATCAAACTAATTAGCATGCCCATCATCTCCATGTTTAACCTTGTTGTTGTGTGTAGTAAGAGGATTTATAATCTCCCTTTGTGCAAATTCCAAGTATATAATACCATACAAAATTTGCTAACTAACAGCCAACATGGAAGTTTCCAAAATTCATTCCTCTCAGAAAAGAAAGTTGATAAACTTGGTCATTATCTCCCTAACCCAGCCTCTGCTAACTACTATTCTTTGTTACTATGTGCTTGCCTGTATTTTAAAGATGGAATCCATTTCTTAAGAGTATGCCCATGTAGTTGGACACATGTCTAAGCAGACATGGGACAAGCCATCTCTTCGGGAAGCAGCTTGCCATTTCACTCATGAGCCACTGTAGGTCACTGTAGGTCCAGTACTTAGTAGAGTGCCTGCCATAATATTTTAATAAATTAATCCCCTCATTTCATGCTTTCAGCAACCTTATGAACTAAGTAGCACCATCATGTTACAGACAGAGAGCAGAGTGAGCAGAACTATTGCCCCTGCCTAGTGCCACATGAGATGGTGCAACCGGCAATAGAACTCAGGTCTGATGGCTGCTTGAATTCTTCTGTTGTTCACTATGAAAACAAAGTGCCACTTGTTACGTGTAATGTGGCAGCTGAGTGACGCACACTCACCATGGGAAGTGTCAATGTTTAGAGCAGCATTTGGCACAGGCCAAACGCTGCTACTGTTTGCCAGGCCACCAGATTGCTCCCTGTACTCTGAAAAGACATGTGCTATCCTGCATTGTCCTCTAACTTTAAGGAGTAAGTCTGGGCATATTGGTATTACCATTTGTGGTTTTGTTTGCATAGCTGTTAAAATTTTCAGATCCTTTTCCCATTCTTTCATTCATTTTATTCTGAGAGTGAATGGGACATTTAAAATGATCTGTGCATTTCCCTAAGTTCAGTGAGGTTTTGAACTCGCCATGCACTGAGCAATAAAGTAATACAGCCTAAATCAAAACCAAGTCACCTTTTTCCATGTCTCCCTGCCCTGGCCTTGTCTAATTTGGATAAAGTTAGCCTAGTCAAGCCTTCACTTTCCTCACCTCCCAATCTGTTGATGTCATCGAGCTGCTTATCATCAAAATGGTGCTTACAGTTTTCTACATCAACTGCAGTGGGTTTCGCAATGTGATTGCTTACTGAAAAGAGACAAAATGAGCCTGCATGTTACATTAGTATGTCAAAGCCAATGGTGAATGCAAGACCACCTTCTGCTGGCTCATAGGAGCAGCAGAGTTAAGGGGTAAAGATCTATACAGGGGCTGAGGTGTTGGCAGCCAGCAGCTTATAGAATCACCTCATACGGGTTTCATTGGATTTCTCTTTCCTTTGTAAACACTGTTTGCCTTCTGCCTCTTTCTTCATGCCTGGATATTACTCCAGACCTGGGTATTTGGGTGTGTCCTTGTTTGTAGGCCAGTGTGTACTTGCTCTCTTCTTTCCTCTGATGAATGAGCTGGTGAGAAACTATTTTTGGAAAACATTAAGCTCTTGGAGACAGTGATATCATCTTTAGTCAGTCCTTGGACTCTGTTGAATAATATGCATTTTCATTTTAATAGTAGCCTTGACATCACTTCTAAGATGAAAAGTAGTATGCTTATTTCATTTTTGGCACGGAGTTAAAGGTCTTTGTAAGACTTTTTTCTTTAAGATTTATTTATTTATGCATACAAGATCTGGGGTACAGGCCAAAGGTGCAAGGGGTAAAAGGATTCACCACAGACAAACTGGGAAGCAGAACAGGCAGAATGACTGAAGTACATTGCTGAGGAGAACAGTGAGCAAGACAAGAGAGGTCTGCATGCATGTGGGTCACCTCCCTGGCCGGGGATATGACTGTCCACCAGGTAGCTTCACAGTGTTGCGCTTTAACCAGTTGCACCACCACAGAGGGCCCTTTGTAAGACTTTAAAGCCTCCTTAATGTATTGAACTATTGAAACTGCCATGTGCTGTGGATTGACATTTCTGTCATGAAATTTTGAAATCTCTCTGAATTTCTGTTTTTACAACTATAAACTGGGCAAATATTACTTTCCAGGGCTAATAGCTTCAGAGAATTCAAAAATTGAATGAAAAGGGCTAGTTCTGTCCTTGACATTGAGTTGATACATATTAAGATGTAGTACTGCTATTTATATATGATTCTAAATACTGGGCTCTCCCTGGTAGCACAGCAGGTTAAAGGACCACATTATAAAGCTCTCCAAAGCCACTGCAGCACGAGTTTGATCCCCGGCCAGCCAGGGAGCTGACCCACATGGCGCGGCAAACCTCTCCTGACCTGCCTGCTACTCCCCTCAGCAGTGTACTTTGTCAATCTGCCTGTTCTGCTCCTCACTCTGTCTCTGGTGAATCCTTTAACTGTCCCATACCTCTGGCCTGGACCCCAGTTCTGTAAGCATAAGTAAATAAATCTTAAAAAAAAAATCTAAATACTTCTGAATCATTAAGAGCTAGGTATTCATAATGCACCTTTTTAAAACCGAATGGGCTCTATTGGTTTAATAGAAGCATCCTTTGTATATAAGTGTAAAGATTCAGTGATAACACTGGGATATTTCTGTTTTGTTGGTTTTTCCCTACAAATCATCAGATCTTTATCAAATGAGTTAATATAAATGAACATCCCTTGAAAAAACAGACAATACTTTACACATATAGGGAGACATTATTCCATGCCAACACTTGGCACTGGTGACAGTTTTTAATGTACATTTTCGTTAAGTCTCCATATCAATCAATTCTCAATTTGAAAATGAAGAAGCTGAGTCTGGGCAGTTAAGAACTATACTTACCACCCTCCCTGGTGGTGCAGCAAGTTAAAGCACAGCATTAAGAAACTAAAGCCATTTCAGCATGAGTTCGATCCCTGCCCCGAAGGTGACCCACATGGCACTGCAGACCTCTCTCTCCTGACCCGCCCGCTGCTCCCCTCAGCAGTGTACTTCGTTGATCTGCCTGTTCTGCTCCCCACTCTGTCTCTAGTGAATCCTCTCACCTCTGGCCTGTACCCCAGTTCTGTATGCATAGTAAACAAATTGTTTAAAAAGAAGTATACTAAAATTCATAAAACCAGCAAATGATGTTGGGTCACCTCCAAAGGAATTTTCAATAAAGATAGTGAAAGATCAAAGGGAAAATATCTCCTTTATTCATCATGGAGACCAGATTAAGTGTCTGAGGTAAATTGGCCTGCTGACTGAACCCCTGAAACTGGCAAATCCCCCAATGCAGAGCCAACCTGGGTATGTGTGCCCCTCACAGAGGTGGGCTTGGAGATGGGGGGGGGGGTGCAGAGGAAGATGTGCTTGCTCTGTGACCAGAGAGAGACAAGTGAAGGCTGGCTACAAGCAGATACTTCTCACTGTTTCTCCAAGAGATAAATCACTACACATTTCCAGGGTCAAAATGAATATACAAGGACAGGGAGAGAGCCCCAGTTACACAACTGAGTTGCCTTTTCAAAATGGGAAACTTGGAAGTGGAAAATAAATGTTCTCCAATAACAAGCAGAGAAATCCATATCTGTGACTCAACTTCAAAGCCAAGCTTTTCCATTAAACCCCTGGAACACCTCCAGTTACTGTAGGGTAATAAAAAGCCAACTCTGGTTCATCTTTCTAAGCCATCATCATATGTGCATTTCTATGTCTCATTTTAAATGTCTTTTGTTCAGTAACAAAATGGAGAAAAATGTTTAAATTTGTTGATGGCAATATCAATAGCATGTCAGTGTGGTTTGAAATTCATTCCTTTATTTAAAAAAAGTAAATAGTCCAAATTTCACATTTCAGTTTTAAGAAAACTCTATAGAAATAAGAATTTGGTGACAGCTTAGAAATGAAGCTACCAATTCCTTTCTCCTTCCTTTTATTCCTTTCTCTTTCTATAAAAACCATCGACTCAGTTGTATTGACTTTTTTTTTATATTTAGATAAATGAGCATTTTCCTTTTATATAATTAGGTTTTTAAAATTGTTAAGCTTCCTCATTAATCTAAGTGAAACACTATGGGGGAAAAATGGGACAAATATTGCAACATAAAGCTCACTGAACAAGTATAATATTTGCTTTAGTGTTAGGACATTTCAATGAACGGCAGAGTTGGGAGAATATAAGAGTCCGGGAAGGACTCGGAGGAAGGTGGATTCCCAAGAGCTGGCACCCTCCAGCCTCCATAAATATTACATGATGGTGGTGATACCTTTCTGAGTGATATAATTCATTTTAATAATTAATGTTGCCACTGCATGTTTCTAAGAGAGCCTACCAAAGGTAAATAATTTACTGTAATTATCAAGGAGATGGTATTATTTATTTATTCAAATGTTTTATAAAACAAAATAGATCCTATTTAAAACATAACATCAGGGCCCCAAATGTAAGCATTGTTATTTGTTAATAATTAAAAAAAAGCAAAGTGAGCAGCCCCACCCATTTTATATTAAATATTTCCCCTACCCTAAAGCCTGCATGATTGGGGTCTCCAAAGTCAGAAAAGAACTAAAACAACACCAAACTTTGGTGACCCCAGATAGAATTCAGGAAATTTCAAAATGATGGGTTGTTCCTTGGGGGTTAGGATCTTACTTGTGGGGACTCCTGTTAACACTTGGTCACACATGAACCTGTCTCGCTGAATGCAAGGGAAACTATTTCTCATTATTTTTTCACTTTCCTATGAGTTTGATAAGACAGGGACTTGTGTATAGTGCTCTATAAATTATCTTTTAATTTGATTGCACAGAATTTTTTTTTTGTCTTTGTAATTCACAGCTTGCTTGCTTTTTTAGGTTGTAATATGTCAAAGTTATACATACAGTCATGTCCCCTTACAACATATTTTCATTAGGAAAACAGAAGCCCTCTATACATCTTTAGTTTTTAAGACAACTTAAAGAATATTTGATGACTTGTTTGGTCCTTCTGGGTCTCTAAATGTATATATTCCTTCTTGTTGATTTTTTTTCCCCATTTCAGATTTTATTTCTTGAAGTCCCAAAATGGAAAGTGAAGATTTAAGTTTTTTTTAAGATTTTTATTTATTTATGCATACAGAACTGGGGTACAGGCCAGAGAACAGGCCGATTGACCAAGTACATTGCTGAGGGGAGCAGTGGGCGAGGCAAAAGAGGTCTGGATCTAACTCTAACTGATGCGGCTGCAGCTCACTTACAGTGTTGTGCTTTAACCCATTGCGCCTCCCTGTCCTAAAGGACCACCTTCCCCTGGGCTGTGGTGGGGAGGTTGACCCCAGCCCACGGCCCACCACTGGGAAGAGGATCTGGTGTTTAGGTCCAAGGGGCCTTCTCTGGCCGAGAGAAGGCCATTTCCCTACATAACCCCTTCAGTTTCCAGAAACTGTCCCTGAAGCATTCTCTTAACTATTTGTCTGTCTCTGTTAATAAAAACCGTTTGAATGGTTAAAAAAAAGAAAGAAAAAAAAAAAACAGGGAGGACCAGAAGATTTAACTTTTTAAATATCTGTTCTCTCCTAATATGCACATTTTTCACCCCCCCCCCATTTCACCAAAACAGTTATGCTTATTTTGGTTATATCAGTACTTACTGCTTCTATCATTATTGCTTTGTAATTGTTTTTCACAGATATGTAGTATATTATGGTTGCACTTCCTTTTTGGCACAGTATTTGTTATCCTTTAAGTTTCTTCACTTCTTCAGCATTCTCTGTCCATGTCATTAGTTCAAATCCACAAACTCCTCCTCAGTTGTGCAAATCTCCTCTCTGTTTGTACTCATTGTGTGTGCATGCTAAGGATTTTATCAATTTCACTCATCTCCTGGAGTGCTTACTTGTCAAGTTCCTTGTAGAACCACTCACATACAACTACTCTTTTGGGTCTTCCTTTTCCTTCGTTTAGTTCTTCATTTTGATGAGCACACCTTTCAATTGTTTCCTGACAGAATACTTAGGAAATACGTTTGAGGTTTACACACCTGAATATATTTTGATTTGTGGTTTCACTAGTTATAGATTTTCAGGTTGAAACTCATTTCCCCTCAGAAAATTGTCCATTGCCTTTAACTGCTTTTTGTTTTTTGTTTTTTGTCTTTTTGTTGTTAAAATTCTGATGGAAACCTACCATCAACTATTTTCCTCTGTAAATTTGTAGGCTCTTTGTATCTAAATTCCAAGGTGTCATGATGATATCACTACTGCAGCTTATTTTCAGCTATAGTGCTCTTCCCTCAACTGAGAGATAGTTTCTTGACTAGTTCATTTGAGTCCTTCTCTGTCTAACTACCTTGTCTTTCAAGAACTTTTTTTTTTTTTGGACAGGGGAAGAAGGCATAAACTTCCTGAACTCATCCCCTACTCTCTTATATTTTCTGTTTTCTATTGTGAAAAACCTCCACCTAATTTCTTTTTAATGGTTTCAAGTTTCAAAAAGAGCTCATCTCTTTCTGAATATAAATAAAAAATTTCAAAGTCTATTTCTTCCACTTTACTTTTGTGCTGTTTGCATATTTTATTTATCACATTTGGTGCTCTTCTCTACTGTCTAGTGACTCTGAACTGTCAGCTTCCTATTAAGCATATTGGAAGCTCCCGGCATTATGGAGGCTCATCATCAATGATTTCCACTGAAATAATAGGCCTAGAACATTGCACCAGGTAGTCATATGGGTTGGTCAGACCCTTCAGAGGAGGCTACCTATTTTCTCTCTGAAGACTCTATTCCTGGGAGTCAAGTAAAGGAAGAAGTTGGGGGCTGCACATTCAGTCAATCATCCTTTGAATGATCTCTATTTTCAAAATGGTGCCTTTAACTTATCTTCTTCCTCTAGTCACTAAATCTCTAATCTTTTGTCAAGACTGGTGTGGTGGGAAGTGGAAGTAAGAGAATGTCATTGTTTTGTAACTGTGAAATCAGTGATGGAATCAGATCACCTTTTTTTTTTTTTTTCAAGATTTATTTATTCATATAGAACTGGGGTACAGGCCAGAGATGAGGAGGGTGAGAGGATTCACCAGAGACAGAATGGGGAGCAGCGGGCATGTCAGGAGAGGTCTGCCATGCCATGTGGTCACCTCTGGGTCAAGCAGGGATCAAACTCATGCGGAAGTGGCTTAAACTTCTTAGTGCAGTGCTTTAACCCGCTGCACCACCAGGGAGGGCCCAGATCACCTTTTTAAAAAGACTTCCAACCAATCTTTCTGGCCTTCTGGTGCTGTATATGTGTGTGTGTGTGTGTGTGTGTGTTTAAGTATTTCACTGTCTCATTTTTCTGGGGTTTCAACTGGAAGCCAATCTTTAGTAGGACAAAAATTGAGATTGATTTTTTTTTTCATCTGTCAGTTATCATTCATCAGACGCAGAACATTCTTAGCCTTTCTTTATTCATATAGTTCCTACCTTACTCTCAGCTGCTGCTGAGAGTCCAATTACAGTTATAGATATATTTAAACCTTGGCCTCCTGGTACCCTGAGAGTAAGTCTCAGCACTAACACCACTACAGCCTAATCCCTAGCCAGCGAGCTGACCCATATATGGCTCAACAAAACCTCTCCTGTCTTGCCCATTGCTGGCCTCAGCAGTGTATTTCAGTAATCTACCTGTTCTGCTCCCCACTCTGACTCTGGTGAATCCTCTCACCCCCTGCTCCTGTGGCCTACCCCCGAATTCTACACAAATAACAACAAAAAAATCCTTTCACTGTGTTTCTGTATTTTTCATTGCGTAAACTCTATCCATGTTGCATGCTTTTAACTTACAGTTCCAATAACTAATCTTTTGCCTCCATTTTCTATTTTCTATTGTGTCAAGAACTGACATCATATTTAGAAGTGAATAAATGCTTATTTGATACTTATGCATATGCTAGTGCTTTGTTGAGCTTGCTACCTTTCAATATTTTTTTCTCTTTTTCTTTACTGAACATGGTAGTTGTAGTTGTAAAATTCCTGCTAGCTCACTTCAAAATGCAGGATGATCTAGGAATCTGTTTATAGCGCCTATCCAGTTTGCTTCTATTTTTGTCCATAAGCTATGACCATACTGGGCAATATCCATGGCATACTGGGTATGACACAGAAAACTGTAGACACAAAACACCAGATAGGATAGTTCTTCACAGAGGAATTGCCTTCCCTTTCCTAGGCTAATGGACTAGTCAATGGTTATCTTAATATAATCAAGATGTTGCTGAAATGAGGTGGATTTCCAGTCCTCAAAAGCTTAAACTGCCTCTGATTATGTCCCTCACCCTGCAAGGTCCTACTCAAACTTCAAGGGTGACCTTTGAGTCTTTGCCTCTCACAGTCCCAACCTCTAGGTTTGGTTTGGTTTGGTTTTTTTCCTTATGAAATTTCCCATAAGCTCCACTGGGCCTTTCAGAGAAATTCTGATTAGATTTTTCACTTCCTGTTTTGTATAGTCCAGAATTCAGTAAATATGCTTAGTGAAAAATTATACCATTCTTGAGGCCACTCAAATCTCTACCAAAACAATCTTGGTTTTGTTTCGTTTTCTTTTTTCTTTTAACCAACAGTGGCTTCTGTAGGAACAAAACCAAAATTCTGACTTTGTGGTAACTGACAAAAGTTCCAAAGCTAAAAATGGCTACCAAGTCAGATCAACCCATCAGCCTGAAGGGCATCATTCTCCTCGCCCCAGCTGTCTGTGCTGTATTCAGAGATGATTTCCATATTTATCTGACTTACTTGGCAGCAACAGTAGGCTTCTGCTAGGTATTCTGTCCCACTTGGAAACAGAAATCATCAAGATTGAATTTTTAATTTTCATTTTGAGGTCTGAGAAAGAACTTTACAATCAATGTGGGATTAATTTAGAAATGTGTTGATGTGCTTTAAAGTATAATTGCAGTTTCTACCATGATGAATTTTGTCATATCAAAAACCCAAGATGCTTTGTTAAAAGGTTGAAATATAGAATAGCAAACTTGATTTTTTTACTCTCTTGAAAATAGTTAGACCTATTCTTCAAAGCAGATCCATATAGGATATAAATGGAAAATTTTATATTTTGAAAGTTAGACTACAGGGCTTACAGAGAAATAAAGATGTATGATGTGGGTACAGAGAAAACAGTATTCTGTGAGTTGTTAATGGAACATATCATTTTCTTTTTCAGCATCTAACATTTACAAGAGAATTTGATTCAGATTCTCTTAGACATTACAGCTGGGCTGCAGATACCTTGGACAATGTCAATCTTGTCTCAAGTCCTGTTCATTCTGGGTAAGTCACCTGGAAATCACATTTCTTTATCCTATTAACATTGTATTTATTACTTGTAGTTACAAATTCACATTGACAAGCTTTATTTATTTTCTTTAAAGATTTATTTATTCATACAGAACTGGGGTACAGGCTAGAGATGCGGAGGGTGAGAGGATTCACCAGGGACAGCGTGGGGAGCAGAATAGGCAGATCGACAAGTACACTGCTGAAGGGAGCAGCGGGAGGGTCAGGAGAGGTCTGCCGCGCCACGTGGATCTCCTCCGGGTCAAGCGGGGATCAAACTCATGCGAAAGTGGTTTAAACTTCTTAGTGCTACACCACCAGGGAGGGCTGACAAGCTTTATTTATATAAATCTTCTAAAGGATTTTTTTAATACACAAAATACATCTTAAGTCATTAGTTAATGTTCTAAGCAAATACATATATTTTGATGGAAGCACAATGTTGGACAGGAAATTAAATTATTTGTACATAAAAGTTTCCTGGCTCTTTTGGTATACTGCTACAATTTAAATTTTTCTAATCAATAAAAAAGGTCATTCCTCATTATTCAAATGAAATTTTCTTTGATTTTCCTTTCCTAAAAAATTAAACATATAGATATTGATGTTATCTTACCTCATTGTTTGATTGCTTTTGTGCTTTTCTTGTAATACAAAACATTCATTCAAATATTTAGTTTTAAATGCAATAAACTCTGGTTTTGCCCCTTTTCTATAATACAAGTTTTTTATTTTGACAAATGATTTGTGTGATTTTTTTACTTTGAAAAAGTACAAACTTGAACCTAAAGATCAAGTAAAGTAAAATTATTATCAAGTGAAGTAAAATTATAACAAAGTTTCATCAAGTTACAATAAAAACATTACCTAAATTTTAAAAATAAAATTAATTCACCTTAGAAAAATGAACGGCCATTGTATATACCACAGAAGTACAATTATGAAAACCACAGCAAGCAAACTTTTGCTGTCCTGTTGGTCAGCAAAAATGGAGGCAAATCACTAAAAGTGCCGTGGCTTCAACTGCCATGTTCATAGTCAATGTATATTTAGGTACTGGATTCTTCGTTTGTAAGTAAAACCTTGGGTACTTGATATCCATACAAGTGAAATAGAAATCACTCATTCATTTAAATAATTCAATAAGATGATGAAAATTTCAAGGTCTTTTCACCTCTAAAAATGATCATTTAGGCCATACTTTAGCTATGATCTAAGGCAAGTTTAGATTAGTTTGAAATGAAATAAATGAACAATAACATTTGCCAGATGCCTCGTATATAAAGTATTTAATTAAAATAAATGAGACTAGGTGATATTTGCTAAGTGCATTGTACTCTGTCTTTATGTGCTATGCATTATGTATTATCTCATTTAATGTGACTTTGAACTTTAAAATGACACTGAGATAGTATTCACTATCTTCACTTTACACATGAAAAGCCTAAGAATTAGAGTAATGCTGCAGGTTAGTAAAAACACCCTTAGAAAATTCAGGCTTGTAACACCAAAATTCTGAAAAACAAATTGCAAGAATGTCAGTAAGTGGAAATAATTTACAAGAAAGTGTTCAATAAACTATAAACTATCTGATAATTATTAACAATGCATTTTATTAACTCAAGTAGAAAAGCCATTAATTATAATAACACTAATTTTTAAATTGCTTAAAATAAGTACACCATTTATATGTTTCTGGGTCTAAGATTGCAAAAGCAAAACAAAAATAGCATTAAGAAGGAAAATAAAAAACACAAGGGGGCCCTCCCTGGTGGCGCAGCGGGTTAAAGCACAGCGCTAAGAAGCTAAAGCCACTTCAGCATGAGTTCGATCCCCGTCTGCCCTGGAGGTGATCACGGGGCACGGCAGACCTCTCCTGACCTGCCCGCTGCTCACCTCAGCAGTGTACTTGTCAGTTGGCCTATTCTACTCCCCGCTCTGTCTCTGGTGAATCCTCTCACCTCCTCTCTCCGCCCCTACATCTCTGGCCTGTACCCTAGTTCTGTATACACAAGTAAATAAATCTTTAAAAAAAAAAAAAAAAAGCACAAAGGATACACTGAGTAGGCAGACATTTTGAAGGGTTCTTTAAATCAAATTTTGTAAATTGTTACCAATTACAAAGATCTATAGCAACACCTCTCTCCATTGGAAAGAAAAGTACTGGCTTCTAATGTAATTGAGTAAACTGCAAGTTGAGATCATAGGATAATAGACTGAGAAATGAACTTTCCCATACATTAGAACAAAGTATTTGAACATGCAAATGATCTTACCTTCCCCTAGCTTATTGAAGACAATATCCATGTGCAGGAATGCAAAAATTACATACAAGGAGGAATTATTTGAAAAGGAAAATAACTGGGTTTACACTTGGAAATTCATTGCTAAGGCCCTCTATGCTACAGCTTATACAGTCATTAGAAACAAATATTTTTCTTGGTTGTCCCACAGATGCCAAGTGCCATGGTTTCATTTTCTGCTGTTTTTTATTTTTCCTTTGCTTATCATTGACATTTTCTGTTGCTTGCTTCTAATTACCTTGCATTAATTTTTCCCATTTGCTTTCTAAATTATTTTGCAGCTATTCTTCTCCACTTCCTCAATATGATTCAAGGTGATAATTGTGTCCTTTATGTGAACCATCCTATTTTGTATTTTTAATTTATGTGAATTTTCCCCACAGTTAGATCTGTCAATGTCTGTAATGTGTCAGCATTTGTCATCTGCTTTTGCTAAAACTAGAAACATACATGTGTTAGTCTTAGGATTATCTGTAGAATTTCTGCTATAGTTTAAATATCAGTAAGGTGCCATTATGATTACATGTCACCTTTTGTTTCTATAAGTTACATTGCATGAATTTTATTTTACACAAAATCTGGAGGAATGAATTTGGAAAACAAGTCACTGTATTTCATAATGTTCCTAAATGATAGGACACATATCTTGGTTGACATACTCCCACCTTCCTCAGCCTGATGAAAACTTTAAAGCAATACATGATTGTTACTGAGCACCAACTGTATACTAGGCACGATTCAGAACACAGAAAGATTCTTCCAGTTTTCCATCAAAATCATCTAGGCCATATTTTATCCATTTTATTCTGGTATTCTGTGTAGCTGGGGATATTTTTCTACTGACAGAGATAACCTTTTTACATTACCTTCAGACTGCTATGCTGTGAGTTTTCTTTAGTATTAATAACCAAGTCTGGCCTAGGCTGTTTTTAAATATACTGATCAAAATAGTTTGTTCATTGGTTTATCCCATAAACATTTATTGTGTGCTTATCATGTGCAGGAACGGTGCTCAGCTCTGCACATCAAGCCATGAACAAGACAGACCTGATCTGAATCACAGTCGTGTTATTGAGACTCTGTTGTCTGTTGCCAGGGCAAACAGGGTCCTCTCAGTGTTAACACCCCAGTGTTTACTTGTACTGATACAACTGAAGTTTTCAGCCCAGAGTTTGATTCATTTTTAATTCATCACATTACTAGTTTTCCCAGTGACAAGATTTCAACTACTAAATGTTGAGAAAGATGGAATTTTATCTTGGGCTTATTTGTAATCATGCACATTGCCTTAATTACTGAATAAAAGTAGTTATTGAATGTGTAGCCATCTAAGAAAATGTAGTCTCGCTGGGCCAGTTTAGTAAGACTTGTGTCATTTAGCACTAGAGACAGTTTGTATGAACAAAGTTACCTTTGTCTTGGACTACGCAGAAATATTTTTTGTTCAGAGCGGTCAGTCTTTCCCCCTCTTTCTTTGAATATCATAGTGGTCCCAGTTTCTCAAAGCAGCTAGAATATTATTAAAAATAGGTGAGTCCAGAGAAAAATGACTAAACCCAAAAGGAACAAAATCATGCAAAGTTGTCTCCACCTCACTGATTGTCAGAGTTGACTCTAGAATTCATACTGGCTGAAAAATTATTCCCATTCCATGGCCTCTCCAAAGCACCTATGGGGGGCCCTTTTGCTTTGTTGAAGCTACTTTTCCGAGGTCAAGAGGCATCATTATTTAGGAAGACATCTCCCTCAGACCTTTATCCAGGGTCCTAAAATACCTTGGCAACATAGGAGATGAGTAAGTAGTAGGAGAGTCTGATGGGTGGAATTATTTTCCTCCAAACAGAAATGTAGTTATTATTCTAATTAGCAACATTTGGTGCTGTCCCAGCAATAAGCACATTTTTACACAAGAAAATTAGCATAAAAAGCTACACATTTGTGTTCCCCTGTCTGCCTTGCATTCACCCAGAGGTGGGCTTATTGGTCAGTGTTCTGTGACTTGGGAAAGCACACAGAGGGCTGCTCTCTTGTCCAGCAGCACCACTAGGAACCAAGAATTTAGTGTGTTATTACCAGTTACACCACAGTTTCTTTACATTGCCATACATACACACAAACATGTTTTTTCCTCATTAGCTTTCAAATAAAAGCCAGGGACAAAATTATGTAACTTAGAGACATTTTCTAAAAAGTCGAACTTACTTTTGTATTGCTATACAGATACTTCAAATGGTGGCTTTTAAAGCAAAATTTTTATTGAAAAGATGAAAGCCTGTCCCATCAAAATGCCCATAGCACAACTGAGATGGAAAAAGGCACAAAATGATGTAAAAATAAACTATCATATTATTTTTTAAAATGCCCTAGCAAAATTAGTTCTCTTGTACTTTTTAGTCTTATATTCTGCTTTGTGATAGTAAATTTTAGAGTGTTTGTATGGTTAAATAGACATTTATTTTGAGTTGTATATGTGAAGATATACTGTGGAGTTATATCTTACTTACACAGATTCCATACTGGAAATTTGGCTAAAAGCTTTCATGGTTAAAAACCACCCTTCAATCTAGTTTAAACCACCCAAAAAGAACACAGAAGAGTGATTTTGCTTTTAATACATGATGGTCTCTTATTAGCCATTTTTCACTCCAATTTTGAAACGTTCACCAGTCCTTCAAGTTGTACATCAGATTAAACTTTTGTTAAGAGGCCACATTCCACCAAAAAATAAGTGGTCGGGTTTCAGTTTTGGCCCACCACACAGGTTAAACAGGTTTGATGTCACTCCACTGTATTTACTTCCAATTTATTTTTCAAGATAGGAAATTTTAGAACATTGTCTGTCATTTAAAATTGAGTATTTTATTTCAAAAATCTGTGAAGATGGTCTGTTCGTCCCCTTGATTTGTTCTCTGATCCTCTCCCTTAGGTTTCTGGTTAGCTTTATGGTGGACGCAAGAGGCGGTTCTATGAGAGGAAGCCGCCACCACGGGATGAGAATCATCATTCCTCCGCGCAAGTGTACGGCCCCCACCCGAATCACCTGCCGTTTGGTAAAGAGACATAAACTGGCCAACCCACCCCCCATGGTGGAAGGAGAGGGATTAGCCAGTAGGCTGGTAGAAATGGGTCCTGCAGGGGCACAATTTTTAGGGTAAGTTATTTTGTCAATTTTTAATCTTGGCCCTCATGCCCCATCTTTGACTTCCTTTACCCTTGTGAACTCAAGTGGTTGACTATTAAAGCCTCTTAGTGGATAATTTTGATCGGGTCCATCTCGCGTGTCAGAGGTCACAAAGTGGCCTAATTCTGTGAAAAGCTAATGGGCTGGCCCTTCCTTAACTCAGTTTGCTGGTCAAAGCTTTTACTAACCAAAAGCATGCTCTCTGCTCAGTGAGTGCATGGAACTGCAAAGGCTCCCCTATAGTCAAGGCACCACTTACAGAAAAAAATACAGACCCAACTGAATAAATGGCTACTTTGGGTATATGTATTTCTTAAGATAATTTTTAAGGAAACAATCCATGGTGATAGGGTGTTTTACAAAAAGAAAAACACAACTCTTTTTCTGAGGTGGCACTTGGGTGCAATTCAGGGAGTCTCTGTCATGTTGACAGTTTGTTCACAATTTCCCCTTCTTGTTTCTCTTCCTGCTGCATGGATGTTATTCAGTAAACTGCATCTTCCTACCAATCCTCCCCCTGTAAATGAGGGTGAGAGCTTGGTTAGCCGAATCCTGCAGCTTGGGCCTCAAGGAACAAAATTTATTGGGTAGGATCTTTATAGACAAGATACAGAATGTCTACAGTTCTCTCTCCATTTTCAATTTTTTTCTGTCACACTCATGGTCTTACTCTTGTCTTACTTTTATTTTGATTTTTTTTAAGTTTTTAATGCTTTCAGTTGATGTGTGTCGCTGAAAGAAGAAAATATCATAGTGGCTTGACTTAATGTAGCACCGCTCCCTCTCTTGTGCTTTTCAAGAAGCATGCGGAAGTCACTGCAAGTGTTCTGCTTTCATAATTTTGTGCTTTTGTAAAGCTTCTTTTAATTTCAAATGCTTCTACTGAATACGATAGTCTTTAAGATAGATAGACAGACTTATTTTAACCCCATATAAGAGGAGATATTTGTAGGCTTTGAATAAAATTTTCTCTAAATGATGTATGTGTTTGTGTGTGTGTGTGTGTGTATATGTGTGTGTATATATATGTGTATATACACACATATTGGTATCTATGTACATATATATGTGTACATGTAATGATAGTTTTTTAAAGTGCTTATGAGTACTAAATAGTCTCCATGGACTTTAAGAAGGAAAACTCATCCATGAGCAGACTGATTTTGACAAGTGTTGGCAATATGAGATATTTAAAGAAAACCAACTGGCAACATGTAGCATATGCTAAAGTTATTAAACTGTTTTGTTTTGTTTAAGCCGAAATGTGTGGTATCTGTTGTTTGTTTGCTTGTCTGTTGGTCAGTGTGCTTGCCTTGGCAGTCTGCATGAAGGAACCTGTGATGAAAAGTTATGCTTGGCTTTCACCTGGTCACAGACCTTGTTCATTACCTTCTTTCCTATATTGTCGAATGTCCTACATGAAACCATAATCCTTAAATACTTATACAGACAGTATCTGGTTCTTTAACCTGCAAAGATTGTATCTAGTTCTAAAATAAAATGTTTGTCTAGTCATCTGGTGTGTCTAAAACTACGCGCATATCTTAATAACTTTGGAAATTATTAGCCCTGATACTAATGGTTGACTCTTTCTATCAAAAATAAAGGCATTTAAAAATATGTCAAGTACTTAATTTGAATTAGAATTATTTTGCCAAAAATATCATTTGTCTACCATGTTAAATGAAACCTTCTGTAATCAAATATCCACATGCTTTTGTTTCTAGTAAGTGATCATTACCCCTTTTTATGCTCATACCTACTAAATCTGTATCTTCTGTTGTCACTTGGATATAAACACAGGGTAAAAGCTACAGGACATACAACCTCTGTAGGAAAATGATGATACTGTCTACTTAAATGTCATAAAATAAAGCTGCACAATCCAACTACATAAACTGTGTGTGATTGTGGTCTGCTTACTTCCATTCATCTCTCTTAGCATTCTATTTTAAAATTTAACGAAATTGCTTCTGTGGTTTGATTGGCTATCCTCAATTTATAGCCATTCTTTCACATTCCTTTTCAAAAGGACACTGTCAAAAATCAATATATGACATTTTCAAACCAACAAGTGCTTTTTCAGAAAGTTGAAAACTCTTATGTAGGTGATAGTAGCATTAGACATTATGCTGCCCCCACAACCATTTTTCAAATTGAAAAACAGACAAACTGTCTTTAACTATACAGACCTTGAAAGTAATGGAAAGTGATTGTTGGAGGGAGTGGGTTGTTATATTGACTGTATTCTTGCAAAGGGGGAAAATCATCAGCCGCTCAAAATAGGAAATTTACAGATTTTGTTTTTTAAAAAATGACTGTGTCCTTTTAAATCATTAGCATTTTGTATAATATAAAATATATATTGTGCTTTTATAAATGGACCAACATTATGGTCTATTTTAGTAACTTTCAATTCCTGGATACAAAATTCCTGTTTATATGTGCTGAATATTTTTCACCATTAACTCCTGTGCCTAACATTTGGTAGACCCTTACAAACTGTTTGTGAATGAATGAATGATGGCATGTTTTCAGGCTTTTTAAAATATTATTAAATTAGCAAATGATTCTGCAGCTTTGAAAATCCCAACCTTAGTGGCACCTCTGATTTTCAAAAGAATACTATTAATGAAACATTTTTTAAAGACTGATGCTTAAATATAGTTAATTTGACACCAAAATTGTGGATTTTTTTCCAGCCCTGTCATAGTGGAAATCCCTCACTTTGGGTCTATGAGAGGAAAAGAGCGAGAACTCATTGTTCTTCGAAGTGAAAATGGTGAAACGTGGAAGGAGCATCAATTTGACAGTAAAAATGAAGATTTGACCGAATTACTTAATGGCATGGATGAAGGTAACTGTAACACTTATGTGTTTCTGTAAATGCCTACAACTGAACCTAGAGGAATAACTACACTAAGGAAAATACACTTGATTCTCACGTGTATATGTATTTTTTTAAAGATTCATTTATTTATGCATACAGAACTGGTGTACAGGCCAGAGGTGCAGGGGCGGTGAGAGGCTTCACCAGAGACAGAGTGGGGATCAGAACAGGCTGACTGATGAAGTACACTGCTGAGGGGAACAGTGGGTGGGTCAGGAGAGGTCTGCCACGCCATGTGGTCACTTCCGGGGTAGGGATTGAACTCATGCTGAAGTGGCTTTAGCTTCTTAGTGCTGTGCTTTAACCCGCCTCACCACCAGGAAGGGCCCACATGTATGAATTTTTAAGTGGGACTTTGGTTCCTGAGTATTTGTTATTTTATATTTTATATTTTATATTTTTATATTTCCCTGCAATCCAAATTTTTCAAATATTCTGATTTTATATTTCCCTGCAACCCAAATTTTTCAAATATTCTGATGATTCTTTTAGCCTTTGATCAATTATAACAATCTTTCCAACACCCAAGAAAGTTTCCTAAGTTAAAAAATGTGTAAGGAGGGGGTAAAATAATAATGGAAAGTATGCAAAGCATGCAGTGCCTTTTTAAGTAAATAGATCCCCATTTTATTTCTGGAATTATTATTTCCAGACCCTTCTTTCATCTCATTCAGGTTTCCTCTACATTATTTCCATGTGAAATAATTTATGAGTTTTTAGTTTTTCTTCTGTACAGTTTATAAACTGCTTTAACATTCACTCTAATTACTGGAGTCTATAATGCTCCAGTGTCTTGTACTTTGACCTGATACTGATGGGCAGATGTGTAGGCAAATGTACTGCTCCGTGGCACATACATTCAGGATGCCTAATCCTTAGAATCACAGCTCTTTTTCTTAGTAATCATTAGGAATAGTCTTGTTTTAAGCAGATTCTCCTAAAAAAAAAAAAGTATAAACCTCCAGGGACTAACTTCACCAGAAACTAAAACATATGTTTATACTGACTTCCAAATCACTATGAATTCAGCAGTTGTCTTACCAGTTTTATTGGAGAAATAATTCCACGCATAAAATCTACTGTTTTAGCATTTCATTCATTGTTCTTAGAATACATCCTGTGGTCTCTTGTGGTTCCAGAGTGGGGACAATAGAGCTAGACAGATAAGAAGGTGTTTGAGGGAATCCCTCAGGGGAAGTTCCTGGTCCCTATAATTCTGTTACTTCTGTCAAGTAGAGAGTGTCTTCCTCATTTCATAACGTTATTGTGAAGAAAAATAATTATATGAAGTACTTAAGAAATATAGTTAATGTAGCAAGACCTTAATAAATATCAGCCATGTCATCATTATATCCATACTATAGAAAAAGTTGTCATTTCAAGGGTTTTGTGTACCTCACAGTTAATAACAGCCAGCCATGAATTTAAATAGATCTTTATAGCAATGTAGAAATCTAATAAATGGATCCAGCTTGCATGGTGTGTTAATGATAATATCTTTTTATCATGCTTAACATTTCTATTGATATAAAATAGCATGAAAAAATTATGAGTTTGGGGTGTTAATTTTTGAGATTCAACATGTGAATATGCTACAGGAAGGTCGCCATTTAAAAATTATTCCAGTCCTTCACCATACCAGAATGTCTTTGTGAATGAAAATTCAAAAGAAGGCCTAATTCTGCAAAGCATGAAGCTTAAACCTTTATAGATGAGGGCATGAAGTTCAGGGAAGCAAGCTAACTTATGTAGTATAACCACACAACTAGTAGCACAGGAATGACATGTTGTTCTAACTGTTTTAAAAGGTTTATTAATGATACCCACTTACTTTATAAATGTGTGTCCTGTGGAGAAGAAATAAACCTAACAAGGAAAATTCCTACAAACCTCTAGATTTAAAAATCCAGAAAAAGTCATTTTAAATGTGTTACATATTTAATGAGCCTACATTGTTTATAGCTATGGTGATATTTATATTTATACCAGTTACAATTCCAGTTGGTTTCGATGGATGGGAACATGCAATGGTAATTAAGATTTCTAATTTTTATGTTTATTCTAAAGCATAAAATATGGCATTTTTCTTATAAAGAAATTTGTAAGGAAGCATAAAAAGGTTGAAAAGAATCAATACAAAGTGAAATGACTAGGGTGAAGTGGATTGATTAGAAGTGAATTGAATATAGGTGATTGAGGATTTTTTTAAAAATGGAGAGAATAAGAAAAAATGGATTTTCCATTGAGATTACTTGTTTTAAGAAAAAGAGTATTTTTATATATCTAATATTTCTTTTTTTTTTTTTTAAAGATTTTATTTTATTTGTGCATACAGAACTGGGGTACAGGCCAGAGGCTCAGGGGTGGTGAGAGGCTTCACCAGAGACAGAGCGGGGAACAGAACAGGCTGATTGACGAAGTACTGAGGGGAGCAGCGGGCGGGTCAGGAGAGGTCTGCCATGCCATGTGGTCACCTCCAGGGCAGGTGGGAATCGAACTCATGAGGAAGCGGCTTTAGATTCTCAGTGCTGTGCTTTAACCCGCTGCGCCACCAGGGAGGGCCTCTAATATTTCTTAAGTGTAAAGTATATTACTAATTTTTAAAATGTTCAAGGACTATACAAGGATTTTATTCCTTTTTTTTTTTTTTAAGATTTGTTTATTTATACATACAGTATCTGGGTACAGTCCAGTGGCACAGGGCAGTGAGAAGATTCACCAGAGACAGAGTGAGGAGCAGAACAGGCCGATAGACAGAAGTACACTGCTAAGGAGAACAGTGGGTGTGGCTGGAGAGGTCTACTGGCCATGTGAGTCACCTCCCTGGCCAGGGATCAAACTCACACTGAAGTGGCTGTGGCCTCGCTTTGTAGTGCTGCACTTTAACCCATTGCGTCACCGGGGAGGGCCTGCTTTTTTTCTTTTTTTAATGTATAACTACCATGATGCTTTAAGTTCCTGAACATGGGGCACATGTCTTCATCATTTTTGAATCACCAGCATCAGGTACAATCTGATGTGGGCACTCACTCAATCTTGGGGCGTAGATAGAAATGGGAACCTCAAGTTAATATGTCGATACCTAAAAGGACCTTTTCACCAGACTGTTTTCTCTACCCCTAAGCTTTGCTACAGTTAATACACAAGAGAAAAAGAAATTATAGAGGGATTATTTACCTAAAAAAAATGTTCTGAGAAAGTAACAATATTCTGGGGGGAGTATTGACTATTCTAAGTCAGTGCTGCCAACAGAACTATCATAACGGAACTGTTCTGTAACAACAGTGGTCACTAAGTCACGTGTGCTTTTTGAGTATTTCAAATGGCTGGTGCTTCAGGAAAATCACTTAAAATTTTATTAAGTTTTAATGAATTTCAAATTGTCACATATAGTTAGTAGCTACTTCATTGTTCAGTGCAATACTAGCAGGACCACTGAAAATGCTGAGATGTCTTTATTTTTTAATATATATTGCACTATGACGGGCAGGCATAGAATTTAAAATTTTTTGTTTTAGACTGTACTTACTTGACTTCATGTTGTTGAGTCTTCATTTTGTTCCTAATCAACCAGTTTTCAAATAGGAATTAGACTCTTTGTGTATTATGTTGGAAATAGTAGATCAAGTTTCTTTGCTACATTTTTAAAGACCAGATAATTTTGGTTCTATTTTTAGACAATGAAAAGAAAATGTAAATACTTCCAAGTTTAAAGAATCAAGCACTCTGGGGAAAAAAAAAATAAGGACTGACTTACTAAGGCATAATGGTTTTCTTCTTGTAGTAAAATACAATCAGATTTCATGCCAAATTCAAGCACCACTTAGCACCATTCTTTTCCTTGCTCTTAAGAATATTTCATTCTTGTTGACACAACCCCCCCTCTATAAATAGACTGCCAAAGTAAAATCAATCTGTTGGGGGGGGAAGTTCTACCATTATTTTTCCTTGAAAGTCAAAATACTTGTGGGAAGAACATACACATACTTAAGCTCTCGTGTTAGATCTTACCCTCTCTACCTTTCCCCCCACTACAACTTTGTTCCTGGGTAGTTGTAAGTTAGCAAGATAAAAATAGTGCATAAAATAAACCAGTGACCAAGTCACTCAAGACTTCCTTAAAGAAAAATGAATCATTTGTTTATATCATCTCATCTCCTATTTTCCTTCACTCATGACAATTAAGCTTTATCATCTATGATGAGTAACCCATACATGTCTCATTTTCAACCCCCTGTTCCATTAGTGAGGTCTATGTTCTACATACTGCTTTATTTTTTTTTCTTTTTGCATATAGAAGAAATGGGGTGTGGGCCAGAGGTGCAGGGTTAGTGAGAGGATTCACCAGAGACAGAAATGGAAGAGCAGGCATAGCTACTGAGGTACACTTTTGAGGGGAGCACTGGGCAAGACAGGAGAGGTCTGCTGTGCCAAGTGGGTTAGCTCCCTGGTGGGGAGTAGAACTCAGACATAGAGATGACAGTGCTGGGATGTAACCCCTAAACCACCAAGGCCTCATACTACTTGTACAATCAATTCTGTTTTACCCGCTTCTCTGAAAATCTTACACTCAAGTATTTAAAAGTCATGTTAGCCAATATTTTTCGATCAAGAGATTTTACTAAACAACACAATTGTAAAGATTAGCTTATGATTCTGTAGTATTTTAAAATTTGCAAAGCTTTTCCATCTGCACAAATTTAGCCATTAGAATAACTCCAGGAAAAGATAGGTTTAAGGAGGAAGAAGGATTTGCCCAGTGTAATGTGATGGCTCAGCTCATCATCTGTGGCATCACACAGGCTTAATTCCATCCTGCCTCTACCACATACTTACTGTGTGGTCCTATCCAAGCAGTTGGTGTCTCTAAACTTTATACAGTGAAGCTACCCCATAGGCAACTAATGGGGAACAGATGAGCTCTACTCTATATAGCTCTACTCTAAGTTCTTAGCATGATGTCTCATACATGAGAACCACTCAGCTGATGTTAGGCACAATTGGGGCTTCAGTGGCTCCTACAGTTGTGCCAGAGAGCAAATGGGGACTGAAAGAATGCCTCTCCCACTTGCCACACCATCTGGCCTGTCTGACAAAGCAGACCCTTTTCTAGTTTGCTCCCAGCTACTATCTAGTTGCTAAGCCATGTACCTTCAATGTCCACCAAGTGGGTAGCCTTTCTCAAGTCTCACAGAGATATCAGCAAAGCTAGTGGAAACCCTCGTCACACCCAGTGACAGTGTACACCCAGCACCACCATCCAGCCAGGAACTACTAAATAGATTTATCTAGACTTCGAAAATCTGGACTGATTCCAGCTTTAGTTATTTTTCTACAATAGTTTGCCTCCATATGTTCCCAAATTAAGGATGCCTATAAAAGAATGCTGCATAGAACAAAAATGTCACATAAATGTCAGCTGCTATTTAAAGTTTCCGTTGCTAATCAAGGTACTAGTTCTTGTATGAGTCAAATGGATATGGTATATACTCAGGAAAAATGAGAGTGGCAAAATAAGATGGAATTAACAGTTATTTCCACCACTAGCAAGTTAAAGAACAAAGCCTCGATCGTTAATAATAATGAAGCAGGTGTGTTAGCAAAGCTCTAATGAAGTAAGAGGCTAGAATGACACAGGGAACAGTTGATCTAAGAATGAAGAATCCGCTGTTAACCACTGAGGTCTCATGTGGCAAGAGCAGCTTATTTGGCAACCAGTATAGCATCTTGTTCTAGCACTTGTCAATTTATGTTCTCAGTAAAAGAAAAAGATAGCATAAAACAAACATTCATTCTTCTCCCCCTAAAATACATCCTTTTTAAAATGCATAGGGTTGAATCCATTTTGTGAGTTTAATTAACAAATAACTTTAATTAAACTCACAAAGTTTAATTAAACATGTTAAAATTGTGCCTCTGAAGTCAGACCACACCACCCCCCCACCCCGCCCCCAAGAGATGGTTTGCAGTTTGTAGTTATCCTGGACCCAGGAGTATTTAATAGTAGCACAGCCCTTCATTCTTAGGGTTCCTTAAATTACTAACTGGAGAGTATGAGAAATGCTTAAGTCCTTCACTATCCACTAAGGTAGCCACTAGCTAACTGTTGCTATAAAGCCCCTGAAACATGAATAATATAAATTGAGATATGCTACAAATGTTAAATACAGTAAATGTACAAAGATTTAGTACAGCCCCAAACAGTTTATCTCCAGTAAGTTGTACGTTGTTTATGTGCTGAAATGGTAAGATTTTAGTTGTACAGAGTGCTAAATAAAACATTGTTAAAATTAGTTTTATCTACTTTTTAATTTTTTTGATGTGCCTATAAGAATCCTTAAAACTACATAATGTGTTTGAATTATATTTTTATTAGCCAGTGCTGCTGTGGATGTTGTATAAACTTGTTTAACACCTCTATTAGGTTTTAAAATCAAAATCATTGCTACCTGTCACAAGAAGGCTTGGACATAGGAGTTGTGCTATTATTTTAAAATTCCAATCATAATCAGAAATACAATGTTGCTGAATTTCTCTAATTTTATAATGATAGAAACATATTTTCTCACTTTTTGTCATTGCTTAACTTTCAGATGAGGTTAAATAATTTTACCAATAATGGTACAGTTGTACACTGAAGCAGGAAAGGATGAATAAATCACTGTCACAGAATGTAACAGAATATGAGTTCTTCATAACATAGTTTCTAATATATCAATATTTTAGAAGTGGCTTTCTCAATTAAAAACTTCTATATCAGTTCATGTCAATTGAACTTCCATATTTTTACTTTAATCAGGTGACACAAATAGCAATCTTAAGAGTTTCAGGTTAGATCGCAGAAGCAGTTGAACTCAAAAGTGAAATAGGCAGCTTTTTGTTGTATACAGCACCATCTATTGGAAAAATCTAGTAACAACTTTGAAAACATCTGGAGGAGAATGTAATAACTGAACTCACCCAAATCAGGATTGTGGTGGGATGTGCAAAACAAAAGATTAAATTAAACCATAACAAAGATGTGAACTGTACCCCTAAAACATGTACAGTGTTTCCTCAGTAAATCAGAAAATTAACCATAACAAAATACTAGTCTTGTGCCATGAAAATGTCATTTGAAATCAATTGACAGTGACTTCCATACTGAAGAAGAGAAGGAAGCTACCAGAACAGTACCCCATTATAGCCTATCCAGGAAATGAAAATGAGACTCAAGCAAGTAAGCATGACTTAATATTGCCAAGTTTTGGGTCTCCCTGGCAGTGCAGGGGTTTACGTCTCAGTGCTGCCAACCTATCGCTAGCTGCTGCTGCATGAGTTCAATTTGCAGCCAGGGAGCTGACCCATGGGGTACAGCAGACCTCTCCTGTCTCGCCTCTGATCCCCTCAGAAATGCACCTCAGTAGATATGCCTGTTCTGTTCCCTACTTTGTGTCTGGTGACTCCTCTATCCCCCACTCCCACACTACTGACCTACAGCCTAGTTCTTGTATGCATAAATAAATACAGATTTTTAAAAAGCCGTTTACATTTAAAAAATGTAAAAAAATCATGTCAAGTTTTTTTATATGTATATGGATTTACCAGCAGTTGCATGTCTTTTATTTTACTTGCATGTCTTAACCAATAAGTCAGTCAAATTAATGCCATCAGACACCCTTCTCCACAAGCAAGGCAGGATGTGGCCCCTCTTTGAGGACTGTGAGGAAGGTATGATATAATGGGCTTCAGTTTCCATCTCTTTTAGTGCCCAAGTGAATAGAGAACAGCAGGCCCAGCCCCTTGGAGCTCAGGAAACCTCTGTATCAGAGGCACATACCTGGTTACTGACCTGAAGTGTTTGACTCAAAGACAATATACACAGCCCTGTCTTTTGAAGAGACTTACTTACATTTGTCATTTTAGCCAGGACGTCTTAATAAGTTAGACAGAGTATTGAAAAAGGCGATATAATGGGGCTGTTGTCTGAAAGCAATGCATTTTTATTTGCACAAGTAGAAGAGTAAGCAAGTAAGTAAGAACATGTTTCAGAAGAAACATGGACATGCAAATATAAAGAATGTGAAGCTTCTGTAATCATAAAGGAAAACAGAATGATTGTTCCAGCATGACTAAATGAAAGGGAAGGAAGCTTCCCTGAGTCTAAAACTAAGTTAGATCTACCTGGCTGTACCTCTGCAACAAGCAGCGGGGAAGCTTGCTGTCTACCTTGGCGAACTGTGAAGCCCCTGAGCAGGAAATGGCTCAGACTTGGCAGCTATTCTAACCGAGTCCGGTTAGCCGGACACTAGCCCCTGGCTAGTGTCACTTCATCATCCTGTGTTGCCTGGAGAAATGAGCATCTTACACCCAGGCACGTGCCTCACTTAGGTGATATTTTCGTCAATAATACAGTAATGCAGGTGAAGCAGACCTCTCCTGTCTCACCTGCTGCTCCCCTCTCTGCATCGGCCCTCTCTCTCTGTGCTGCCTTTGCAACTTTCTGTGAGTCTAATTATTTCAAAATGAAATTTTAAAAATTTTAACTGTTTCCTTTTAAAATATATTATCTAGATTGAGGAAGTAGGGTCAAATTGTATCATTTAAAGTTTCTTTTTCCTATAATATCTTGGATGCTCTTTAGAAAAGACATATTTGATGGAGCTGAACTTTAAATTCTAAAGAGATGAGTATCTGTAATTTTGTGCAATATTTCATGGAATAGAATACAGTGTGCTCACTTGTTCTACTGTTCTACACTTAATTTGCATATATCTCCTTTTTCTCCTGGTTTATCTGATACTTAATTTTCTGTGATTGGTGAAATTTGAATGACATTGAAGTGATAGTAATTCAGATTTATCCCATTACAGAGGAAATGGGATTTTTTTTAATCCAACCTCAGACCTGTCACCGACAGGCTCAGTGGCTCTCTTTTTCAAAGCTGTGTGAACCTAAAAAGTACATGTAACCTTTCTCAGTTCTCTGTGAACAGAACTGAGCTGGTGGCTTTCTATCATTTATTTGGCACATCTAGCTTAGTGGCAATTTTCCTTATCCAGATTAGATGTTATACACAAAGAATGTGAGGCTCAGCAAAATTGAGGAGCCTGGCCCAGGTCCAAGCTCACTGATTCAGAGATGAACTTGAACCCAGGTCACCTGTGTCCAGTGACTTTGCACAACCCATACTCGCCACTTGCCCTTTGAATTCTAATATCTAAGACTCCATTTTTCTTCCAGTGCCAAATATCAACTACTTTGTTTTAGGGACAAAAGGCACAGAGTATTCACCTGACCTGAAATGAAACCCTAGATTTTTAAATCTTTTATGAAGTCTTGACATTGTGTTGCTTCTATAGACATACATACTTACTCCTAATCAAGTCACAACAGCCTTTAGAAAACAAGTTTGGTATGGGAAAGCAAGGCATGTCCCCATTTGACATTTCATCAGGTACATGTAATAATGTGACAAAACTAATCAGGGCAATCATTGGAAAGCTTCAAGAGTTTCTCAGTGGGTACATGTTTTCAAACCTGTTATTTATTGTATTATGATCTCTGTAACCATTTATATTTGTAAAATATTTTATTGCCCTTAGTACTTTTTATAAAATCCCAGAGAATGCTGTCCCATCTTTTATTTAAAAAAAAAATTAAAATGTCCTTAAGAAATTTATCATTAATTATTGATACAAGTAAGCTTCTATCAGTTTCCATTGCTAGCACAACAGAACGTCCATTGTAATCAAGGCTTTCTGTTTGGAGGATGGGCCAGTAGGAAGTCATTTCCTCTTTGCATCAGGATATTTGCAAATCCATCCCTTACTCATGCATTTGTCAGCCACTGTCCTTGTGCCAGGCAATCTGTAAAGACAGTGTACTTAGTGATTGAAATCCTATTCCTGACTTCATGCTTCCCCCTCACTCCCCCTTCCCAAACCTAGTTCTAATCTCAGTTCAAAAACAGCTAAGTCAGTTTGGGCAGATCCCTTTACCTGTCTGAACTACAGACACCTACTTTGCCAAACTGCTATGTGGGTCAAATAGGAATTCGCCCCCACCACAAGTAGACATTCAGTAAGTATAAATGTTAGCCTTCCTCCAGAACAGAACTACCTATTTCTCTTTTCCCTTTTATCATCGTTCCAACAGAAAGATAACTTGAATTGAAGTCAGGGAGATTGCTTGAGATTTTTGGGGTCCTTTTATAGTATGTGGCATTATGAATCATCCTGGAAAGGAAAAAGTCTTATGTTTGTTTACTCTGTAGTCACTAATAACTTGTCTCTTTTAATTTTGTAGCTATGGTTTTGTGTTTCCTTTTAAAAAACAAAAACTAAAAGCAATGGGTAATTGTTGTTGCCCCATAAGCTCTTTTTATACTGAAAAATACAAAATGCAGTTAATAGGGTCCTGTTGTGCTTTTAATCACTTGGTTCTGAATTTTTAAGCATAGGTCTAGGGTGGGAGCTTACTAAGACTTTGTTTCCCAAACTTACTGAATCATAAAAGTCACGTGAATTCAGTGTGAAAAACAGATATTTAGGTTCTCCCTCTGGCCTACCATTCAGGATCTCCATGAGAGAAGCCTGGGTCTCTGTCCTTTTAACTTGTAATTCTGTGTTGTTTGTAGTCTTGCCAGTTTCTGACACACTGTACTAGAGTCAGGGGCTCATGGCTAGGGCTGAGACATCACCTCTACACTTAGATCTTCTCTGAGATAGATTTTAGTTTGCAACACAGAAATTGCCAAAGAGGTTTATAGTCGCTGAGGTTTTGATTCAGTTTGAGTTAACTATCCTTTCAAGAATGATTTCTGACTTACAAATAGTTGGATAGAATAGACTTTACTGTGAACTACTAAGTAGGAAGACTAGAACATACATATACAATTTTTTTTTTACAAAAAGTAAAACTGAAAGAACAAAGAATAACTAGCCTTTACCATTACATATATTTTAGAGCATGATTTAAAGAATTATATTGTTGTTATAAAAAGTGTGAGTCTCATTACTCAGTGGATTATAATTGAGCAGTTACAATGTGCTAGGCCTCAATATCAAGCATCATTTAGAGCTCTGGTGACTTCAAATTTTATGAATATATAATTTGTCAAAATTATGAATGGAATAAAAGCCTGGTGAGGGAGAGGGGTGTGGCACACAGGTGCTCATGACGCCAGGCAAGTTGGACACAGTCAGAGCTTTGCCATAGCTGAAGGTCAGGAGCTTATTCTTTATTTCCTCTTGTGCCTTCTCTTACCACCTGGTCTTAGTTACCTTTTTTAAACCTTCAACTGAGGTCATTTCATTAATATATTTCGTTTCCTTTCTGTTCAAGTAAAAATAGAGAAAAACGTGCTTGAGTTGAATCTGTTGAAATATATAGCTGTATTATTTAGTATGTTTATATATTGCATTATTTTTCAATACTGGCAGTAGTATTATCACTATACAATAACACTTCAGTGTCCATTCCTTATAATATTTATATTTTACCTCATTTTTATGCCCCTAATTTTTATATAAATTATAGGAATTTACATATAGACATGGAAAGATTGATTCATTAGTTGCTAGAAGACCATATTTTTTGTGACATTTACATTTAATGTGCCTTGGATTTATATATTAGAATATACATTTCTGTCCCAATTTTTCTAGCACTGCCTAGCAGCCCAAAGTTTGACTATCAGTTTGTTTAACCTCTTACCAATAGCCAGTAAGGTTTTGTAATAAGTTTTCAAACCATAAGAATTCAGTAGTGACTTTAGTAAATGGCTTTCACTTCATCTGCTTGTCTTCCTACATTTACCTACTCTCTATATTATTTATTTTCTTACTTAGGGCAAATAAATAAATCTTAAAAAAAAATGTAATAGCTTGCCACAATTCTTAAAGAGATGATGCTTTTAATAAACAAATACATTTTTTTTGTTGATTTTTATTTCCATTGACTTTTTTTCTGAGAAAAAAGTTTAAAATGGTTTACATTCAAACACATATAATATAGCCTGGTTAAAGGCAAGTCTCCTTTCATTATACAGAAGCCAGGGAATCTAAATAATTCAGAAAGAAAATGCATCCCTGTAATTCTAGTCAGAGTGGTAAAGCACTAAGGCCTAAAATTCCCACATTACTTGTGAAAATACACATAAAATATCAATAGTTTTAATGATGTGTATGTTTTAATGATGACAGCAGAATTGCTCAAAGCTCTAAAACTGAATAAATACACTGAGGGCCCCTGAACAGTAGGTATGTCCTTAAAGAGTCTGTGCATGCTATGAAAACTCTGAGCTGCTCCATTACCTGTCTTCTGCTGCCTGGGGTGGCTGCTTAGTTTATATTTGGGGTGGCTTTAATGCTTTCCCAAAGGTCACAGCAGCATCGTGGCCAGGCTGCTCCTACACCATGTTTGTCTTCCCATTCGTGACTATTATACTTTCCACCAGTAATAATGGCTGTTTCAACCTGAAATTTCCACACCTATCTATGCACACCCACTGGGCTCACCTGAACACAGCTAAGAAGTGTACATTGCCACATTGCTCCATCCATGTAGCCTTGGTCCCTCTGGCAGGTCCAGATGGATCCTGGGTAAATTTTACTCTCCCATACTCAGTCTGCTAAACGCAGCCGTAGGGAAGCCTGGTTTGAAGGTTGTAATTTCATGACAGAATCTTCTTAAATCACTTGCACTTGAAAGTGTTCTTAGCCATTTCTAAAAGAAATAATCACAAATTTGAATCTGAAGTTAAATAACTTTTATAGTTGCTGCTTGAACTCTGCACTATGCTTCTACGAACTCCGGGAATGCAGACTTAGAGAGCCTGACTCCTGGGAAAGGAACTAAACCTGCTCTATCTAGAAAACCTTATTTTCTTTTAATTGCTGAATAAGTATAAACTTGCCCAGAATTTTTTCCTGAGCAAAATTTTGATTCCTTTCACTTTTATTATATCAACTTTTTTTTAATTGTTTACCTTTTATTCCTTCAGAAAGAAAAATATACCTTGTTTATCTAGGTCTGAACAAGACAGAAGGGAAGGAGATAGTAACAAAAAAGGACCAAAATGCCAGTTCACTTCAAACTCCAATAGGATGAACCCTGTTTCTCTCCTGGTTGATAATTAGTTTGCTCTCATCTCAAAGTGCGGTGGTTGAGCTGTGAAATGAGATGTCACTGGTCCAGTTTCCTAATCATTCATTTTAGGATTCTGCAAATTTCTGTTTGGAATTGGCCATGATCTCAGGCTTATGTATCTATTTTTTTTTAAGATTTATTTATTTATTTGTACAGAACTGGGGTACAAGCCAGAGATGCGGCGGAGGGTGAGAGGATTCACCAGAGACAGAGTGGGGTGCAGAACAGGCAGACTGACAAAGTACACTGCTGAAGGGAGCAGCAGGCGGGTAGGAGAGGTCTGCCGCACCATGTGGATCACCTCCAGGGCAGGCGGGGATCAAACTCATGCGGAAGTGACTTAAGCTTCTTTGTGCTGTGTTTTAAGCGATGCGCCACCAGGGAGGGCCTCTATTTTTTTTTTTTAAGATTTATTTATTTATGCATACAAAATTGGGGTGAGAAGACTCACCAGAGACAGAGTGGAGAGAAGAACAGGCAGACTGATGAAGTACACTGCTAAGGGGGCAGCAGATGAGACAGTTAAGGCCTGCCACACCAGATGGGTCACCTCCCTGGTGGGAGATCAAACTTGTGCAGAGATGGCTGTGGCTAGCTGGCTAGCTTCATAGTGTTGTTCTTCAACCCATTGCGCCACCAGGGAGGGCCCTCTATGAATCTGTTGATAGCAAGGGAGACAGACATGTTTGTAGTTAAGGAACACTAGGATGTATGCGGTATATCAGCACTGGGGAAAGAGGCAAATGTGAGGAGAGAGGAGCAAAAATAAAAGCCACCAACCTCCCTGAAATCTGGGAATTTTCCATTCATTTTGTAATAAGTAAACCCACCCCAGCTCTATAAACCCTCAGATGATGCTCTTATTCCCCAGTCTTGTCTCACCTCTCCACCCCAATCCTCTGAAGTAACCAGTGCTACTAACAGCCTAAACTAGTTCTTCTAAAAATTTCTGATAACAATATATGAATGTGCAGATTACATTTTTGCCCCGAAGAGGAACTTTTCTATATATACTGCTCTGCCTTTGTTCCTTCCCTCACCTTGTATAGTTTTCATGGGTTATCAGTATCCTCCTGGCTTCCTCCCTCCCTCAGATCTCTCCTCTAGTGTTAATTCTTACGGGAGGTCTTTGATGTTCATCCCCTTTTAATAAGAGCCCCTCTTCTGCCCCCCCCACCATCTCCCTGGTCAGTCTGTCAGTTGCTTCATTTTTGTTTAGTGAACTGTGCTCCTGCCCATGACAACTTCTGTAAATTGTCTTCTTATAACACTAAGACATTTTCTATTGACATATGTGTTGTCTTAACTCGTTGCTGCCAGTGGTATTGAGCATTTTAATTGTTATGTATAACAGCTATCTTCCCCCGTTTACCATTTGTTTTCAGGTTTACCATTTTGTCACCTAAAAGAATTCATTTTTATAGAGTCCAAAGTTCCTCTAAGGCTTTTAGGTTTCTAGTTTATGTGGGAAAGTTTCTTCTAACTGGGTTAAAACATATTATTCTTGATTTTCTTTTGATAAAATTTTAGTACTTAAATAGATAAGGCTCTTATCCAACTAGATTCTGTCAATATCATCTTCTTATAAATCATATTTTTCCCACTGACTTGAAGTTTAAATATATGCCTATGATATGAATAGATTACTTTAAATGTAACACATATATAAATGTGTAAACATGAGTACATTTGTTGATTCCTATCCCCTTGTTTCTTTTATGTAATTATATATATAACTTATTCATAAAGCTTCTAGTTTGAATTATCTAAGATAAATTCTCTTACTAATCTACCATGCCAAAATACTCTTCTTGATTAATCTCAAATACTATTTCATGGTATTTTAAAAAACTGTTGCAATTACCACAGGGATTACAACTGAGATGGAAAAATGCACAAAATGATATAAAATAAACATAGTTTTTAATTGCAATTAAATTAACCTACCAGAATTCTGCATAAAATTTGGTTTCAGAAGGAATATCCATTTGGCTGGAGGACTAGAGAGGATGGACTGGAGTAGGCGGTGGTCTCATAATGAGGCAACCTTTTATAGGGCTGGCAGGGGAGCAGGCTATTGCTGAAACCTGAATCACTTGGACTTTGACCTTTAGCTGTGAATAAAGGAAAGTGACTGACTGAGGACTGACTGAGGACTGGGCAAACTATCCAGGAATTACCAGTTTTAGGCCTACAAGAGAAGCAGGTTTGGAGGTGAAGAGAAGGGAAGATGTGCCCACTTATAGACAGGTTGAGTTTGAGTTAAGTGAGCCAGTGGTAAACACATCCCTGTTAATGATACTTAATGATACTAATTGCTTGGGTTTCTTAAGTATATTTGAAAGAGGTTCTCAAAGTTCGAGAGGCTGTCAAACATATGTAAGACTTTTATTCACTTCCTGTGAGTCCCTACTTTTTTCCCAGCTGCTTGAAAGCATATTATTCGAAATTATCACAGCATGTCCCTTGAAGAGTACAAATGGCCCCATTGGTGGTAAAAGTGCCTGTTTTTAAAGATAAAGTTAACCGTAATATAATATTTTTGCAAAGCTTGATACTAATTTAAGGTCACTATCATTTTTATCATAAAAACTGTCTGGACTACTGAATAAAAATAATTATAACCATCAAAATTACACCTTGTCTCACAGCATTGTGTTCAAGGCTATTTTTCATGGTTTTTTCATTCACTTGTCTTTTCAGAACTTGACAGCCCAGAGGAGTTAGGGAAGAAGCGGATCTGCCGGATCATCACAAAAGATTTCCCCCAGTACTTTGCTGTGGTTTCACGGATTAAGCAGGAAAGCAACCAGATAGGTCCCGAAGGCGGAATTCTCAGCAGCACCACTGTGCCCCTTGTCCAAGCTTCTTTCCCAGAAGGCGCTTTAACCAAAAGAATTCGAGTGGGCCTGCAGGTAATGTGGACCAAAAGTTGCTGTCCTTTCCATATAGGAAGCACAGGAGCATGTTCTATTTTCAACGATTGTCAGCATTCATCTCAATGATATTGCTAATCACAGCATTAGGCCACTTTGGGAATTCATCCATTGCACATGAAAAGCAATTAAGTGGAAAGTGAGCTTACTGGCTTATTATTCTTAGGGTTTCATTTAAAAGTAGCATTCAGTTTCCAACGAAGGATAATTTTTTTTAGCTGTATAAGTCATTCATCTTATAGACCAACAAACACACCAAAGAATAAATATACCATTAAAGACCTAAACCATATTTGAATTTGGTTTATTTATAATATGCCACATCACAGACATCAATAGTAACGAAACTTCTAAGTTTTCAAGTTTGGGTTTGATTTAAATGAGCCATAAATGTCAGGTTATATCCAAACCAACTGGAGCTCATTTTGATTTGGAAACCTGACTGAGAATCTTGACAAGAATGTCCTTTCTTATATTTATTTATTTCAGTTAGCCCTTTACTAGTTCTTTGTTTTCTTATTGAATAAGGAAAACAATTTAAAAATCCCTTAGTTTGTAGTGTTCATTAATGTAATAAAAAGTAGTGTAAATAAAAGTTGTTCTTGCTTTGTGAGGCTGACTCTCATGCACTGTGATGGGAACATCAGTCTGTCAGTCCAGGGAAAGCTTTCAGGAAACACCCTGATCTAAAGAGACCACTTTACAATTTCAGTGGTGGGAGCTGTCTCCTGTATCAAATGTTTTACTGAATAGCAAAGAAACCAAAAAGAGGTTTGGCTTGATAGACTAGCACCAAAATCCTTTGCAGTTTTGAATGCCTTTTTGTTACAAGACTCATAACGTCTCACTTATTACATAGTACACACTGCCTTTGTGGTGTTTAATCAAATTGGCTTAAAGTACATTGAACTCAACATTTGCTGTCCTTTGTTTAGAAGATTAAGCAGCTTCTCTGATGTGAGATTTGATTCTCTCTTTCTCACAAACAGTCATGTAGACCATATTCTGTGTGGAAAATAATAAGGCTGACAAGATCCTGCTACACTGTAGGTTGTTTTATTGTTTTTATGTCACTTCCCAGGGTAGCAGTATTGGAAGTGGTACAGGATGAGGGAAAGATTATTACAAGTCCATGTGGAGTAATGAGAAGCCTAGAGGAGCTACACTGGAAGTAATGTGTAGCCCTGATCCAAAGGCAGTCTCGTGTTGATTAACCTCGAGAACAGAAGTGGGCAGGTACATAGGGAATGTACTTGTGTGGGTATGGGACTAGGGATATAAGCTAGGGTGGAGTGAGCAGGGCCTATTGCCTGGGAGGCTCCATTATTCCTGCTAGTCTAAGCATGTTATTTCTATTCTAATATCTGCCTACTGTTATCAGCAGATTCCGGTTTCCCAGTATGTTCCTCATGCCAGGACTTTTGCCCTTGATGAGAAGCCCCCTGTATGACCCTATACCTAGCTGCCAAATAGGAACTGTGAGGACCAAGACAGTAGCCCTGAGAACAAGGAAGGCTGGGGATTCCACAGTTTTATGTCTTCCTGAAATAGAAAGGGTGAAGAAAAAAATTTTCTTTATGGTGATCTTTTTGTAGGGTGTTTGTTTGTTTGTTTTTTCTTTCTCACTCAAAAAAAAATCAACTTCCTCAGCAAAAAAAAAAAAGTCCATTTTCATTGAAGTTCTCTTCTCTGTCATAGGCCCAGCCTGTTCCAGATGAAATTGTGAAAAAGATCCTTGGAAACAAAGCAACATTTAGCCCAATTGTCACTGTGGAACCAAGGAGAAGAAAATTCCATAAACCGATCACAATGACCATTCCTGTACCTCCACCCTCAGGAGAGGGGGTATCCAATGGATATAAGGGGGACACCACACCCAACCTGCGCCTCCTCTGTAGCATTACAGGTTTGGCTGAGTTGTTGTACTCTCTTGATTCATTGCAGTGATTCTGTACAAAGCTACAAAGCCTTTGAGACCATCATGCCAGTATTAGAACTGCCCATCACCCATCTCATATCCATTGTCTGTGATACCATTTCTTTAAGATGCTGCTATCATGACTCACTTAAAATTCAACAATATCATTTTTCCTATTAGTGTGCTTTTATGTTTATTGAGGTGTTGAATTTACTAGAACATCCAGGCAATCTTTTGGTGTCATAGAGTTGTTATCATATTTTGAAGCAATATCCTTTAGATGAAAGGAAACTGATGGACTTTTCCAAAAAGAGATTACTCTCCTACCCCTACCCCCAGGAGCAGGGGATAGTGGAGAATATGGTTCTTGCCACCATTCTTACACTATCACATTCATTACATTCATTCTTACACTAGTCATGAGCATAATCCAATAGAGTAAGTATGCAGGACTTAGGAAAACACATTTTATGATAGCATCCAGAACTAAGGCTAATATTCAATTGACCTAATTTGATTACTAATTGAAAGGCAAAAACTGAAACAGGTTGGTTTTGCTTTGGCTTTTTAAAGAGTAATTTTAATGATTGAATCCTCCTTTGTCCCAGAAAATTCAGTAGTTCAGTCAGTAGAAAATAAAGTGCCTCTTAACTTTTTTGATAGATCTGACCTTTTTACAAAATAAAAGATTTATATTGGTTTATCTGAAATCTCTGTACTTACAAGAATTATAAATTGTTTTTGCACCAATTTAAGTCATTCCTTCCTACCCAAATAAACAGAAGAGTAATTTTAGGAAAACATAATATCTAACAAGGAAATCACAATAAGGTAAAAGTTTGGAGAGGACAACTACTTTCTGTACATATAATTCACTGAATTGGTGAAGGGTTGCAAGTCACTGGCTTCACAGGAAGGACAGGATGGTGATGAAAATTAGACAAGAAGCATCTCCCATGATAAAATCAACATATCTGCTGCTGTTTCCTCAGGGGGCACCTCACCTGCTCAGTGGGAAGACATCACAGGAACTACTCCTTTGACATTTATAAAGGATTGTGTCTCCTTTACAACCAATGTTTCGGCCAGGTATGGAAATTATAGATTCCAAAAAGTGCTGAAGAATTAGTTTTGTTACCTCTTGTAGCATAAAAATTGTGCTCAATACTAGTATGATGGTTGTTGTTGTTTATTTATTTATTTTTTATTTATGTATTTATTTATTTTAATAGTGAAGTTGGAACCAATTCAAACTTAAAATTCAGTAGGATAAATTGTTTTATTCACCTCACAGGAAGCTACAAGACTCACAGGAAGGTACAAGACTTGATTCTGCCAGTAGAATTTTTAGCATTTCATCAAAATGGATAGACTTTTCCTTTCTGTCCCATTTTCACCCATAAAGTTCTTGTTCTTTCCAATAGTGAAGTATTAACTCTAAATGCTTTAGGTGAGAGTAGAAAAGAGGGAAAAAGGAATTTTATGAAAAAAAAGTCCTTAGCAAAATTGTAACAGAATAAACAGTTGGTTTCTGTGTTTGATAAACAGTAAACATCTTTGCTGTCTGTTTAAATTAACAAGTTAGTATTTTGACTTGTATATAAATTCTGTTATCTTGTTAATTTTTGCCTTCAAATCACTTGATTTTCATACTTCTATTTTTTGTTTTTCTCAGATTTTGGCTTGCAGACTGCCATCAAGTTTTAGAAACTGTGGGGTTAGCCACACAACTTTACAGAGAATTAATATGTGTTCCATACATGGCCAAGTTTGTGGTTTTTGCCAAAATGAATGATCCTGTGGAATCATCCTTGCGGTGTTTCTGCATGACAGATGACAAAGTGGACAAAACTTTAGAGCAGCAAGAGAATTTTGAGGAGGTTGCTAGAAGCAAAGATATTGAGGTACCTGTTTGTAACAAGTTCATTTAATTACATCCCCCAGAACTGGGTTTTACTGAGAGGCCATAAAAGTATTCACTATAAATAGTAAGAACATCAATGATTCTAGTTTATAATAATCTTCAAATTGTTGTAACTGACTTTGTAGATGTATATGTTGTTTGAAGTTCTCTTAATTTGTTAGAATGTCGGACTAACGAAACTAAGTCATGGAGAAAGCTAAGTCCTGGTCTCCATTTTTCTGTGACTTAAGTGAGTTACCTTATTTTGTCCCTGTCCACACACATTACCATGATTATTCTTTTCAAATGCAGTGATGGGATATATATCTAAGACCCAGTAAAAATTTTCCAAGTATAAAGCACAAAATTTTCCAAGTATAAAGGCACTTTTCCAAGTGTGTTTAAACTTGCTAAAGTAGAAGTAAGTATATTATTCTTTTCTGAATTTGTTCATGATAATGGATGCCAGTTACAACTCTTGAACAGTGAGCTAATAAAGTTCTTTTTTAGGCAAAAGTCTCCATAGATGTAATTTCCTTTAAAAAGAGACATATGTGACATAGAAACATGCTAGTCATTTAATGTTAATATAACTTAAATTCTCGGAGCTTTTTCAACTCAAATTAATATTAAATTATACCTTTCTTTTACTCTATAAGGTTCTGGAAGGAAAACCTATTTATGTTGATTGTTACGGAAATCTGGCCCCACTTACCAAAGGAGGACAACAACTTGTTTTTAACTTTTATGCTTTCAAAGAAAATAGGCTGCCATTTTCCATCAAGGTAAATCATCTTTAACAGAGACTGTGAATTAAAGAAAGAAGCATTTAATGAACAAATGAAATGGTTCTACTGACTTATGTAGATTGTAATATCCCACCAAACTTAATATCCCACCAAACTTGAATTCATACAAACAGGATCAGATTTTGTTCTAGTTCTACCCAAGTATAGTTTCCAGTAAGGAAATCTTTATACTTAATTAAAAAGAGTCTGCTCTTTAAATAATCACTTACTCTTTAAGTAAATATAAATGTTGTAAGACTAAAGAATATAGAATAATAAAATGCATCCTGTCTGATTAATACTTGTAAATCAGGGCCTCCCTGATGGTGCAGGGGTTAAAGTGTCAGTACTATCAAGTGGTCCTCAGCCCCTATAGCATGAGTTCTAGACCCAGCCAGAAGCTAAACCACAGGCAGGCGGCCTCTCCTGACTGGCCAGATGCTCCTCTCAGCAGTGTATTTCAGTAGATACCCTAGTTCTAAATAAAAATAAATCTCTTTAAAAATACTTGTAAATCAATACAATTGATCAAATTCAGAATTTAGATTTCATCTCCATTTCTGACATTCTGAAAAGATTATCTCCTTCCTCAGAACAGAAAGACATAGATAATTTGGTATTGTTATTGTTTGCTGTTGTTGTTCTTGCTGAAACTGAAGCCTTGAGAAGAAGTTAATGGGCAGGAAGAACATGACTGTAACCCAGGTTTACACAATGGATTGTCAGGACAGGACAGCCCTCTGCTAGACTGGGAATAGGGCATTCTCAACCTTACCGAGTTTGAATGTGACCATCTTGGCTGTCATGTAACTTCTTCTGTACCTGTCCTGCCTCTGAAAGGGCTCGTAAGACAAATATGCTCAATAGACATTCTCAGAAAAGTCTCTTTCTGTAACTGTCATCTGCCTAAATTTTTATAGATTAGAGACACCAGCCAAGAGCCCTGTGGTCGTCTGTCTTTTCTGAAAGAACCAAAGACAACAAAGGGGTTGCCTCAAACAGCTGTTTGCAACCTAAATATCACTCTGCCAGCACATAAAAAGGTATCTTTTAATATTGGTTTATCTTAACTCTCTTTCCCTAGTTGTGAAGAAGGGGGCTTTTGGTATGCAAATAAGGAATGCTTTGTAACGTGATTAAAGTTTAAAACTCAAGTTGTATTAGTGTCTCTGTGTAGACTGACTAAGTGTTGTTACTGTGGTGTCCAGTTGTTATGGTTTGTATGGTGGAGTCCTCTATGTAGTGCTTCTGCTTCTGCTGGTAGTTCATAGATTTTTATGCTTTCAAATAATGTCACATATTTAATTTGCCATGGATGTACAGTTCTTGGTATTTTTTTGTTGGCTTCTTTGATTTGCTTTGCTTTCTAAATCAGCTTGCATTTTGTGCCCCCTACTCAGTCCTTTTCATATCCTGATATTCTTTTCCCTGCTGTCCATTATAATATTCCTTGTCTCTGCAATGCATCTTGGAACCAAAAGGAGACAGAGTCAGATCAAGATGATGAGGTAATATGAACACTTCTGCTTTTACTCTATCAGAGCTAGAATAGAAATTGAAACTGTGTAAAAGAAGTTGCAGAGGGCTGAAGTATGGGAAACGTGTTAACTGTTTGAAGACCTTAAGTCAGGCAAAGGACAATTTTCCTAAAGCATGGTTCACTTCTCCACATATTTACAAGACTACTTCAATGCAATCAACGAAACTGTAAAACTAAAGTTCTTTAAAATTTTTAATTGCAATAAACTAGAATATGTAAATATACATTTGAGTCTATTTTTACCTAGTTTCCACTGTGTTCTAACTTTTAAATCAAGATCATGGATAACATACAATTTTATTATGCAAATCAACTCATGTTTTATATTATATAAAATGAAATGGGTTCAATAGATACTGATAAATACTTAATATTCTATTTATAGAAAATTTTCTTGGCCATTTTTAAAGATATAGTTATTCAATTAAATTTGAATGATTATTTTTCCTTCTAAGTTATTGCCTAATACTTGTTCAGGTTCTTTGATAATTGGGTTTGTAAAACTTGTACCTCAGCAATAATAGGAATCATCAATCTTAAGCCTCAGTCCATTATAGCTGATAAAGTCACTAACCTGTTTTCAAGCTCCTCACCTGCACCTTTATGCCTATTAACATACACAAACAGCAAAATCAGAATAATAAATTTGTGTGTGCCTTCTTTCTTTAATGTACTCACAGGGGAGTGAGTGTACATTGTGATATGTGTGCTTTCAATAGGAATGAATCTGGGAAAATTTACTGTTCAGCATCAGAAGTCTCTGTAATACTTGTCTTTTATTTGTAGTTTCCTGTAGTCTGCTGTGTTGATGCTCTAATATTTGCTAAATGATGGTTATTGGATTGAGGCTGTTGGGGTGGGGTAGAACTATGGTAAGAAATTAACATTTTCAAGAGGAAAAACCTAAGAAGAAAAATAAGGATAAACAAGATATCAACATGCCATTCTACAAAATGTTTCAAAACTATAAAAATGTCACCAGAAAGTTGGATGTAGTCTCCCATTTTCTTCTTTTTCAGACCGAGAAAGCAGATAGAAGGCAAAGCTTTGCATCTTTAGCTTTACGTAAGCGCTACAGCTACTTGACTGGGCCTGCAACGAGTGAGTTTTCTAACACATTTACTAATTAATCTACATGGAATTTACAAGAAGAGACATTTTTTCTATACAAATTGAATTTGGGGATCAATTGAAAACCCAGTTGCAAAAGAAAGACTGCCTATAGGAAAACTACCATAAAATCTAAATAATATACAGTACATAACTGAAGATAGGAAAATCAAACACTCCTAGATAATAAACATAAAATTTTTTAAAGGAGTTTTTTTCTTAATTAGAACCATCTATTACATGTCTTTAAAAACCTTTGTTTTAATTGGATTATTATCTGTGCTAAGAGATGATAATGTACCAATGTTGCTTTAAATGTATGCTTAGAAGAGAGAATATTTACCATCTATTTGGAATAATAGAAAGAATATAAATTCATTTTGACGCTGTCTCATTTTTCTTAATATAGGCAGGTCATTATATCTTAGTCCTGATTCTTTTTCTTTCCACATTGCAAGAATTATATTTTCCAACTTTCTTGAGATATTACTTGTTTCCTGACTTCTTATTTCCGCCTTACCTTTCTGCCTCCTTCTGCCCACTCCACCCATGTTTTGTTAATATTAGTTCCGTGGCTGATCTTCACTGAACCTGTTAAACCCTTTCTTTTTGCCATGATTGTTTTGGTCTATTGCTAATTGACATGCAAGTATTAAGGAATAGATTCAATCATTCATTCCTTCATTCATTCTCTTTCTCTCTGCTTCCTTTCCTCCCTCCCTTTCCTTCCTTCATCTATGACTAGCATCTCTGCTGACCACTATAGCTCTCAAAATAACCTCCACTATTCGGAGCTGGGAGTACTGAGAGCTACACTGTGTCTGATTGACGTATAGTGTACCACTTAACCATCAGGGGAGTAATTATAACAAAGAAATTATGAAATGAGTGAATTGTCTCTAGCTGTTTCCCTTTTTTCTTAGTAACTTGAGTTTGAGGAGAATTGGACACTTACCAGTAAAAGCCACAACTCTGGTTTTGCCCTCTGTTCCTGAATTCATGTTCCTGTGGGTCAACATAGTATAGGAAATCTAGAGGTAGAGCTGACTCTACTACCCCTCTCAGGTGGTCCTGGTAGAAACTTCTAGCATAAGCTAGCTCCTTGGCTACTAGGGAAGCTTTTATCTTCAGCCACAAAATGAGCCTAAGAGAAATGAAATCCTGTCACCTTCAAGCTATTCTTCCAGATCTCAGATTTTTTTTTCTTTAGCATAAATTGAATTCTTCCAAAACCTCAGGACTGAAGTTCACTCCCGTTGCTACAAAGTAGAGGAGGTGTGGGTGTGTCCAACCAGATGGTGTTTCAGTACAACTACATCTGCTCAGTTGAAATCTTGCTTGAGATATAATTTTGTGAAGGAGCTTTTTCTGTAAGAGCTACTATTACTGGGTTCTCAGTAATAGTAAGAGCTACTATTACTGGGTAGTAATAGATAACATCCATCAGTTGGGGAAAGGCTTTTTTTTTTTTTTTTTTTTTTTTGTTAAAGATTTATTTGTGCATACAGAACTGGGGTACAGGCCAGAGGCTCAGGGGCGGTGAGAGGCTTCACCAGAGACAGAGTGGGGAGCAGAACAGGCAGATCAACGAAGTACACTGCTGAGGGGAGCAGCAGGCGGGTCAGGAGAGGTCTGCCACGACATGTGGTCACCTCCAGAGCAGGCAGGGATCCAACTCAAGCGGAAGTGGCTTTAGATTCTCAGTGCTGTGCTTTAACCCGCTGTGCCACCAGGGAGGGCCAGGGAAAGGCTTTTTTAATCATAATTTTAGGTCAGCTGCACTTTGGGCAGGCAAGCTCCCATCTGACTCTAGACTCTAAGGTTTTGGGGGGTGGGTCTATTTGAATTGTAACATCAGGTATGTGCTAATGCAAATGGAAATAGCTGCTATTTTTTTATTAGCTCAGTCAGAGCATATGTAGCTTCTCTTCCTTGACTTGTGATAAAGGGTCCTTGTCTCTGTTTTATGACAGGGAGTATGATGGTGGTGAACAGAGGAAAGGGAAGGATTAAGCAGAGACTAAGTAAATGTCATGGCCCTTGAATTGGTTTTACAACTCCAAGTAAATGGAGATTTCCTATCACCACCTGCCCTTTCCAAATCTCCACTCCTCAAAAAATATTCTGGTATAATGGCTGCCTTCTAACCAGACATCCCCTTTGTTATAAAGGATGTTAGAAACTATGTGTCATTAAGGCCTAAAATGTGTAACGGCTCAGCAAGTTGGCTATTTCACACAAAGTAAAAATTATAAATGTTTGGAAGATTTCTTGTTTGACGGAACCAACAGTTAGTGGTAAATGAGATGCCTTTTCAGTTTCTGGTAGTTGTAAAAAATATTTTCTTGAGACATCAGACTGAGCCCAAATTACTGAATTGAAGGAATCCCCAAACCTTCTGTTTGCAGTGTGGTGTTTCCAAAAGAGTTAAACAATATAACATTGAGATGTTTGGCGAGGAGGGGTAATAACTGGGTGAGTCTTTCCTTAGTTCTTCCACTTTTCCTTAGAATAATGTATAAGCTTAGAAAAGGATGTGTTCTGAATGTTTGAATTCAAATGTACACTAGGGATGAAAATCTTCACTCCTGTGGGAGTAGCTGCTAATCCAAGGATTGTAGCAATGGCATGAGCACAGCATGAAGAAGAGCAAAAAAGATGAAGCAGATTCTCATTTCCTCTTCACATTTTGCTCTTGCTCTGAACCAGTGCCTTCTGGCAGCAAGACTGTACTCAATTTTGACATAGAACGTTAGCCCTTGACAGGCAATGCATTTTCTGTGACCAGCTCAGTTTGTGTTAGAGTTGTAGAAGGAGAGAGGACAAGTGTGCGTTTGCTCTACCCCAGCGAGTATATTACCTCACTCCCACGAGAAACCCGTGTGTTTCTCATCCCATTGCCAGAAAGAAAGCTAATATGAAAGCCATCTTTCCTAGAAATAGGTCTACCTCATGGCTGCTCTGCTGTGTGGGCTATCCATGAATTCCAAGAATATTCTGGAAGACACCAGAGTCTGTGCCTTTACCTCATAAATATGTATATATATACACACACACACACACACACACACACACACATATACAGACATATATATTGTATGCCACTGTACATACTTAAATATGGGTATTAAATTATGACTGTGCTTTTTAGATTTACCCATGATACCTTTTGAGAATTTAAAGTGCAATAGATTATGAAAAAATATCACCTGTAAATAAACTGTTTTTGACCATAATTAAGAAAGCTATAGATATGGATATATGAAGTTACTGATGTATTTTTATTGTGCAGTAGTAAATATTCCTAAAGTCTCAAAAGGTACCAAGACTTCACATCTCATGGAAAAAGTGTACTCTTCTTTCTAAATGCTCTTGTAAAAGTATTTGTAAAGTTTAAATATATAGTGCATAATATGGCATAAAAATTGTAATACTTCATTGGCTTGTTTGCCATGATATATTGCGCATGATCAAATGTTTTCAGTTGCTTTGCTTGCTTATGGTAACCATGAACCATATTTTCTGGTTTTTTTCCCTTTTGTGTATATGTACACATGCATTTTAAAGTCATTTCATATTACACTTTCTTTTTTCCTCATCAAAAGGAATATACTGCATGGAAAAAACAAATGCAAACATTCCTTTTCTTTGTTTTTTTCTTTTAAAATTCTGACTCAGAAAATTTCTTGCTCTTATTGGCTTTTTATGGGTGTGAAGCATAACCGAATTGTGCATGGAAGATACAGATTTAAAATCTAGTGGCTTCACAGTTTGCACATCAGTTGCCTGTCACTTAAAAGTTATTTTGGATTCTGCATGAAATAGGCTTGAGTGGTTTTATAAAAAAAAAAAAAAGAGTTTTAGAAATTTAACGTCTACCTAGCTTGCACATATCATTATGGTTCTCATTAGGTGCAATCAGTATCACCAAAAAGTTCAAGGAGAAGGGAACATTAAAAATTATTAAAATGAGAGCTCTGTGGTTGCACGGAACAAACATGTACCTATGCAGGCAAAATGGAATGGCTGCTGATATTTCAACACCAGCACATAAGAAAGTCAATAGGAAGTAAGGGAACAGTTTTCCATTGTGGTTATTTTTCTCATCATTAATTCCTTCCTCATGTTTTCTGTTTTTCATTGTTGCCCTATTTGGTTGCGATTGTGCTTTTTCTGTCTTCCATTTCACATTGCTCTATGTTTTATTTAGGTTTTTGTTTTCAACTTTGGATTAGTTATGTCTGTAGTTTTTTTTGTTTGTTTTTTGTTGTTGTTTTTTTTTTTTACTTAATTGTTCCTTTTGCCTCCACCATTCTAATTCATACAAACAATTGTACTTGCTTTTGTAATATTTCAAAGTTTACTGACCAATTTTTTTCTCTGGTCTCTCTGTTTCTCAACCATTTTTGTTGATTTTTGTGTTTGATTTTTCATTTTAAAATTTAAGAAACAGTTGAACGGAGTGCAGGAGCAACAAGATCCCTTCCCACCACTTATTCATACAAGCCATTCTTTTCTACAAGACCATACCAGTCCTGGACAACAGCTCCGATTACAGTACCCGGGCCAGCCAAGTCAGGCTTCACTTCTTTATCAAGTTCTTCCTCTAATACGCCATCAGCTTCTCCGTTAAAATCAATATGGTCTGTTTCGACTCCTTCTCCAATCAAATCCACTTTAGGCGCATCAACTACATCTTCAGTTAAATCCATTAGTGATGTGGCATCTCCAATTAGATCCTTTCGGACAATTTCTTCGCCAATAAAAACAGTGGTGTCACAATCTCCATACAATATCCAAGTTTCTCCTGGTAGCCTGGTTAGAGCTCCCACAGTCACGGAGGCCTCGCCTTTAAAAGGGCTGGCGTCCAATTCCACGTTTTCTTCTCGAACCTCTCCAGTGACTACAGCAGGGTCTCTTTTGGAGAGGTCGTCAATTACTATGACACCCCCTGCTTCCCCCAAGTCAAACATTAATATGTATTCCTCAAGTTTGCCATTTAAGTCAATTATTACATCAGCAACACCACTAATATCTTCGCCTTTAAAGTCAGTGGTGTCTCCAGCTAAATCAGCAGTTGATGTCATCTCATCAGCTAAAGCTACAATGGCCTCTTCTCTCTCATCACCTGTGAAACAGATGCCTGGACATGCGGAGGTCCCATTAGTCAACGGATCTATTTCTCCTCTGAAATATCCATCCTCTTCAACTTTAATTAATGGATGCAAAGCCACTGCCACGTTACAGGAAAAAATTTCTACAGCTACAAACTCTGTGAGCTCTGTAGCCAGTGCAGCCACTGACACAGTTGAGAAAGTGTTTCCTACCACAACAGCAATGCCATTTTCCCCACTCAGGTCATACGTTCCTTCTCCAGCACCATCAGCTTTTCAGTCTCTAAGAACTCCTTCCGCAAGTGCACTCTATACATCCCTTGGGTCGTCAATATCTGCAACTACCTCATCTGTAACTTCATCAATAATAACAGTGCCAGTATACTCTGTAGTCAATGTTTTGCCAGAACCAGCATTAAAGAAACTTCCAGACTCTAATTCACTTACAAAATCAGCAGCAGCCTTGCTGTCACCCATTAAAACATTGACTACGGAGACACGTCCTCAGCCCCATTTCAATCGAACTTCATCTCCAGTTAAGTCATCCTTGTTCCTTGCACCCTCTGCCCTTAAGTTGTCTACACCCTCTTCTTTATCTTCCAGTCAGGAGATATTAAAAGATGTGGCTGAAATGAAAGAAGACTTGATGCGGATGACTGCAATACTGCAAACAGATGTGACTGAGGAGAAGCCATTCCAACCCGAAGCCCCCAAAGAAGGGAGAATTGACGATGAAGAGCCTTTCAAAATTGTTGAGAAAGTAAAGGAAGACTTAGTGAAAGTTAGTGAAATCCTTAAGAAAGATGTGTGTGTAGATAATAAAGGACCACCCAAATCACCAAAGAGTGACAAAGGACACTCTCCAGAAGACGAGTGGATAGAATTCAGTTCAGAAGAAATTCAAGAAGCCAGACAACAGGCTGCAGCAAGCCATTCTCCATCCCTGCCAGAGAGAGTGCAAGTGAAAGCAAAGGTTGCCTCGGAAAAGGATTATAACTTGACCAAAGTTATTGATTATCTAACAAATGATATCGGGAGCGGTTCTCTGACAAACTTAAAGTACAAGTTTGAGGATGCAAAGAAGGATGGTGAAGAGAGACAGAAAAGAATTCTAAAACCAGCCATTGCTTTGCAGGAACACAAACTCAAAATGCCTCCAGCCTCCATGAGGCCATCCACTTCTGAAAAGGAATTATGTAAAATGGCCGATTCCTTTTTTGGAACAGATACTATTTTAGAATCTCCAGATGACTTTTCTCAACATGACCAAGACAAAAGTCCCCTGTCTGACAGTGGCTTTGAAACAAGAAGTGAAAAGACACCTTCGGCCCCACAGAGCGCTGAAAGCACCGGTCCTAAGCCACTTTTTCATGAAGTCCCCATCCCTCCTGTCATTACAGAGACCAGAACTGAAGTGGTTCATGTTATCAGGAGCTATGAGCCCTCAGCAGGAGATGCCCCCCAGTCCCAACCAGAGGAGCCTGTGTCCCCCAAACCTTCACCTACTTTTATGGAATTGGAGCCAAAGCCCACCACATCTAGTATTAAAGAAAAAGTTAAAGCATTTCAAATGAAAGCCAGTAGTGAAGAAGATGACCACAGTCGTGTTCTGAGCAAAGGCATGCGTGTTAAAGAAGAGACTCACATAACCACGACCACCAGAATGGTTTATCACTCTCCACCAGGCACTGAAGGTGCCTCTGAAAGAATTGAAGAAACCATGTCAGTCCATGATATCATGAAAGCTTTTCAGTCCGGGCGGGACCCCTCCAAAGAACTGGCAGGTCTGTTTGAACATAAGTCGGCAGTGTCTCCAGATGCTCACAAGTCTGCTGCTGAAACGTCAGCCCAGCATGCAGAGAAGGACAACCAAATGAAACCCAAACTGGAGCGTATAATAGAAGTCCACATCGAAAAAGGTAACCAAGCAGAGCCCACTGAAGTCATTATTAGAGAAACCAAAAAGCATCCAGAGAAGGAAATGTATGTATATCAGAAAGACTTATCCCGGGGAGATATTAACCTAAAAGATTTTCTGCCAGAAAAACACGATGCTTTTCCTTGTTCAGAGGAACAGGGTCAGCAAGAAGAAGAAGAACTTACTGCTGAAGAGTCACTGCCTTCTTATCTGGAATCTTCCAGAGTAAACACTCCTGTGTCCCAAGAAGAAGATAGTCGCCCTAGTTCTGCTCAACTCATATCTGATGACTCTTATAAAACATTGAAGCTTTTGAGTCAACACTCAATAGAATACCATGACGATGAGTTGTCAGAACTAAGAGGGGAGTCTTACAGGTTTGCTGAGAAAATGCTTCTGTCAGAAAAGCTAGATGTGTCTCATTCTGATACTGAGGAATCGGTTACAGACCATGCAGGACCCCCTAGCTCAGAGTTACAGGGGTCTGATAAGTGGTCCAGAGAAAAAGTAGTCACTGCCCCTAAGAAAGAAATCCTCTCCAAAATCTATAAAGATGTGTCTGAAAATGGTATAGGTAAAGTGTCCAAAGATGAGCATTTTGATAAAGTGACAGTGTTGCACTACTCTGGCGATGTTAGTAGTCCCAAACATGCCATGTGGATGCGCTTTACTGAGGACAGATTAGACAGAGGTAGAGAGAAGTTGATATATGAAGATAGGGTGGACAGGACTGTGAAGGAAGCCGAAGAAAAACTGACTGAAGTGTCACAATTTTTTCGTGACAAAACAGAAAAGCTAAATGATGAACTGCAGTCCCCAGAGAAAAAGCCACGCCCTAGAAATGGCAAAGAATACTCTTCCCAAAGCTCTACCAGTAGCAGCCCCGAGAAGGTATTGCTGACAGAACTGTTGGCATCCAATGATGAGTGGGTTAAGGCAAGGCAGCACAGTCGTGATGGACAAGGCCTTCCCAAAGCTGAGGACAAGAAAGCATCCAGTATGCCCAGCAGCCCAGAGAAGAGGGTTCTTGCCCAACACACTGAGGACAGCAAGGCCTCGGAGGAAGCCAAAGGAAGCACCTCACACAGCCAAACCCCCGAAGGGCCTCAGTCTGGGTTTCAGCTCAAACAATCTAAACTCAGTTCCATTAGATTAAAATTTGAACAAGGCGCACAGGGGAAAAGTAAGGACATATCTCAAGAAGACAAAAAACCAGACGGCCAATCCAGAATTCCAGTTAAAAAAATCCAGGAGAGCAAGCTCCCTGTCTACCAAGTGTTTGCTAGAGAAAAACAGCAGAAGGCTGTAGACCTCTCAGATGAAACTGTATCTGTGCAAAGAGATTTTACAGTATTAAAAGCGAGAGATGAACATGGCCAAAGCAGTGAGGTGGCTGTAAATGATTCTGGCTATGATGATGTGAAAAGAGAGAGAACTGAAATGTCCAGTAAAGCAAAGACAGACTATTTTTCTGAGCAACAGGCTAAAGACTTGGCATGTCATATAACCTCAAATATAGCAGCTAAGGGACCATGGGACAAAAAGGTGTTTAGAACATGGGAAAGTTCTGGAGCCACTAACAATAAGTCGCAGAAAGAAAAACTTTCGCATGTACTTGTTCATGATGTAAAAGAGCATCACAATGGTCACCCTGAGAGTAAGATTGTTGATCAAAGGAATGAATTTGTGTCTGTGACTGAGAGAGAACACAAATTGTTAACAAATGGCTCTCTCTCAGAAATTAAGGAAATGACTGTAAAATCCCCTTCTAAAAAAGTCTTATATAGGGAATATGTTGTTAAAGAAGGGGAACGTCCTGGTGGCCTTCCTGATCAGCCTTCCCGAAGAAGCGAGAGCTCCCCGGCATCACACATCCCAGTCCGAGTCGCGGATGAAAGGAGGATGCTGACTTCTAACATTCCCGATGGTTTTTGTGAGCAGCCGACGTTTTCAAAACATGAACTGTCACAAAAGTTACCCCAATCAAGTATGAGTAAAGAGACAGTTGAGATACAGCACTTTAATTCACTAGAAGATGAGAAAGTTACCTATTCAGAAATCAGCAAAGTTTCCAAACATCAGAGTTATGTAGGCTTATGCCCGCCTCACGATGAAACTGAAATTTCACCTACCAAATCTCCTGACTCTTTAGACTTTAGCCCAGGAAAGGAATCTCCCTCTAGTGATGTATTCGACCACAGCCCCGTTGATGGATTGGAAAAAGTTGCACCACTAGCCCAGACAGAGGGAGGGAAAGAGATAAAAACTTTACCTGTTTATGTCAGTTTTGTACAGGTGGGGAAGCAATATGAAAAGGAGATACAACAAGGAAGTGTAAAAAAGATCATAAGTCAGGAATGTAAGACAGTGCAAGAGACCAGAGGGACCTTTTATACAACTAGACAGCAGAAGCAACCTCCTTCTCCCCAAGGTAGTCCAGAAGATGATACTCTAGAGCAAGTGTCCTTTCTAGACAGCTCTGGGAAAAGCCCTCTAACCCCAGAAACACCCAGTTCAGAGGAAGTGAGTTATGAATTTACATCTAAGACACCTGACTCGCTCATAGCATATATACCAGGCAAACCCAGCCCAATTCCTGAGGTTTCTGAAGAATCCGAGGAGGAGGAGCAGGCCAAGTCAGCCTCCTTAAAGCAGACGAGGGTGGAGGAAGCAACAATCAAGCATGAATCGCCTACCAGTGTGAGCAGAGACTCTAACCAAAGGCCCAAAAATAACAGAGTTGCCTATATTGAATTTCCCCCTCCTCCACCACTGGATGCAGACCAGATGGAGTCGGATAAGAAGCATCATTATCTCCCGGAAAGAGAGGTGGACATGATTGAAGTCAATCTGCAAGATGAGCATGACAAGTACCAGCTGGCTGAGCCTGTCATCCGAGTGCAGCCTCCTTCACCCATCCCTCCCGGGGCAGATGTCAGCGATTCAAGCGATGACGAATCTATTTATCAACCAGTCCCCGTTAAAAAATACACCTTCAAATTAAAAGAAACAGACGATGAGCAAAAAGAAATGACAAAACCCAAAACTCCCGATGAAAAGGCTTCTAAGCAGAAAGAACTGGAAACAAATGGATCTGGAAAAGATCATGAATTTGGCCTTGGCCTTGATTCACCTCAGAATGAGATTGCTCAGAACGGGAACAATGACCAGTCCGTCACAGAGTGTTCCATTGCTACCACAGCTGAGTTTTCTCATGATACAGATGCCACAGAGATCGACTCTCTGGATGGGTATGACTTGCAAGATGAGGATGATGGCTTGACGGAAAGCGATTCTAAACTCCCGAGTCAAACCATGGAAATTAAGAAAGACGTTTGGAACACAGAGGGCATTCTCAAGCCAGCTGATCGCTCATTTAGCCAAAGCAAACTTGAAGTTATCGAGGAGGAAGGAAGGGTGGGGCCAGATGAGGATAAGCCACCATCTAAAAGTTCTTCATCGGAAAAGACTCCTGAAAAACCTGACCAGAAGTCAGGGGCCCAGTTTTTCACACTAGAAGGCAGACATCCTGACAGATCAGTGTTTCCTGATACTTACTTCAGTTACAAAGTAGATGAAGAATTTGCCACCCCTTTTAAAACAGTAGCCACCAAAGGTCTAGATTTCGACCCTTGGTCTAGTAACCGAGGGGATGACGAAGTTTTTGACGGTAAATCACGGGAAGATGATACAAAGCCATTTGGTCTGGCAGTGGAAGACCGCTCTCCTGCAACAACCCCTGATACAACGCCAGCCAGAACGCCAACTGATGAAAGTACCCCAACTAGTGAGCCTAACCCCTTCCCATTTCATGAAGGAAAAATGTTTGAGATGACTCGCAGTGGTGCAATTGACATGAGCAAGAGGGATTTTGTTGAAGAGAGGCTCCAATTTTTCCAGATTGGTGAGCATACTTCTGAAGGGAAGTCAGGGGACCAGGGGGAAGGGGATAAAAGTATGGTCACTGCCACACCACAGCCACAGGCAGGGGACACCACTGTAGAAACCAATCTAGAGAGAAATGTAGAGGCACCTACAGCCGAACCCAGCCCCAGCATCCCGACCAGCGGAGAGTGTCAGGAAGGCACATCCAGTAGCGGCTCCCTGGAGAAAGCATCAGCCGCCACTAACACCTCTAAAGTTGATCCCAAGTTGCGCACGCCTATAAAAATGGGAATTTCTGCATCCACCATGACCATGAAGAAAGAAGGCCCTGGAGAAGTAACAGATAAGATAGAAGCTGTGGTGACCAGTTGTCAGGGATTAGAGAATGAAACTATAACAGTGATTTCAAATACAGCCCATAGCCAGATGGGCACTAGGCCCCACGAAAAACATGGTTTTCCAAAAGATAACTTTAATAACAACAACAATTTGGATTCTTCCACCATACAGACAGATAACATTACAAGCATTATAGTTCTGACAGAACATTCTACACCCACTTGTACCACAGAGAAGGCAAATCCAGTGAAAAGCTCATCAGTAAAAAAGACAGGGGTACTGCAAGGACACCATATAAGAGATAAGCAGAAAGTTCTTGGAGAGCAGCAAAAGACAAAGGAACCAATAGGGGTTAGGCGAAAATCCAAACTTCCCATAAAGGCCACTTCACCAAAAGATAACTTTCCACCAAATCATATGTCAAACAATAAAGTGAGTAAAATGAAGCAGGTCAGTCAATTGGAGAAAAGTAAAACCATTGCTTCTTCTTCATGTATAGATGTAAAGTCCAGAATTCCAGTAAAAAACACACACAGGGAAAACATAGTTTCAGTTAGAAAGGCATGTGCCACACAAAAGTCAGGGCAGCCAGAGAAAGGCAAGGTCAAACAGCTTCCATCCAAGTTGCCAGTAAAGGTAAGATCCACCTGTGTCACTACCACCAATACCACCACCACCACCACCACCTCCACCACCACCACCACCACCACCACTACAGCTAAAGCTAGGAAGAGTCAGCTTAAGGAAGTATGTAAACATTCTATTGAATATTTTAAGGGAATTAGTGGTGAGACCTTAAAGCTTGTGGACCGCCTCTCTGAAGAAGACAAAAAGATGCAGTCCGAGCTGTCCGATGAGGAAGACAGTACCTCCAGAAACACGTCGTTGTCCGAGACTTCCCGGGGTGGCCAGCCTTCAGTTACAACGAAGTCTGCTAGAGATAAGAAAACAGAGGCAGCACCTTTAAAATCAAAGAGTGAAAAGGCCGGCAGTGAGAAAAGGAGCAGTAGGAGGACTGGTGAGAATGAAGGCAGTCAGGTTTCTGAGCGCTCTTTGCTCACATCCTGGAGAACGAGCATAGTTTGTAAACACTTTCCAACTCGTAGACTCTAGTGCATGAACTGTCGTGATTGCCTGTGGAGTGACTTAACTGTAGTTTCTCATTCTGTCATTGTCATCTGTATGTGCTGTCTATATATGCTCTTTCTTCCTTTTAACCAAACTGCACTGTAGACAGCTAGGGAAGCATGCTGAAGAAATCGATGTCATTCAAGATGAGCAACTATCCTTTTAAATGTGCTAATAAATATGATTCTGTCAGAGTAAAAGCATAGATGTTGAAATTCCATCATGGTGTTTTCACCAACACAATTCTGTAACTGTTGTAAAGTAGCTAGTTTGTCAGCATGTTCAATTTCATTACATTGAGCATCCATGTAGTCTGACATTTGACCTGATGCAGGTGAAAATCCAGTGAGCCATGTGAAGAGAAGTGTTCATGTAGGTGACTAGGACACATTTAAGTGTATAGTGCTAGTATTAGTCTCTCTGTAAATCTGAGTACTGCTAAAAGCAATTTTCCAGTATCCTGTCTTTCCTGATGATAATTTTAATTAAGAAATTGTAAATCGTAGGTCCAGTGAGTCCATGTGAACGGACAGATATCAGGATGGCAATAGTAGCAGATCACCTTGGACTTAGTTGGACAGGTAAGTGTGTACACTACTGAATGAAACAAATACTGTTTCTTGATTTATATGTGCTTCATAATCAGAAACAAGCAGCAAAAACAATTTTCTCGTCCATAATCCTATCTACCGAAAAGAATTACTGACTGTACCTTGCATACTGTTTTCTTCAAAGCTTTTTTAACCATATACACAGTAGAATAGAAATTTTCTTCATAAAGCCATTTCTGGCAATACAGGATAAAAGATGTTCTACTGAATTTACTTTATAACATTGAGGAAGACATAGCTTGGGCTATGACATAAGTAATCCAAAATGCTTAGATGTAATTTATGTCCTTAGAGAGATAGTACTATACGACAGTAAATTAAGATGTGCCCAGGTTTCATAAATTTTAGTCATGTACGAGTCATCTTCACAATTTTTATGATAGACACATATTTGCCATGTTTCTTTCCCTAATACTGGAAGTGGTCAAGGGTTTAGTTAAAAGGAGATCTTCTATTGCTTTGATAATGAGAAACAAGGACAATTTTTAATAACTATAAAACGAGAACAAAACACAAAGAATAAACTTTAACAAAAAATTATAAACTAGGATACATGCAAATAAATTATTCAGTTAGCAAAAGCAGTTAAGTTCTGTGAAATGAATGAAACCGTTTAAGATCAGTGTTTAGGAATACTGGGCTTAATCTTGCCCAATATATGATAAGGTTCTATGTCAATTGGACAGTTCTGCATTGTAATTTCATGCTAACTGGAACCCCCAAAACCTTCCCTCACATGAAACAGAGAAATTTAAGCTTTATCTGGTTAGTATATTTTTTTGTAGTACATGGCCAAAAGACATTCTAGTTTAAATATACTAATTATTATATCTGAGAATTATTTGCATACCATTAACAACATGTATTCCATACTCAGGGAAGCAATTATCTGTCCTATTAAGTGGGAGAATATGAAATTAGATCATGGCAAATCAATCTACTTTTTCCTTTGAATGCTGTAACTCCCACCTCCCTCCCCATATTAAACCTTCTATTTATCTAACATCTACTTGTAAGATAGAGTTGGCTTACTTACAGGTCAACTGCTGAAGACCTGGAGCACAGCTGAGGTCTGAAAAAAATAGGTAATCTGAGTAATCCTTTGCAAATTGCGAGAGTTACTAGAAATTCATTATGAATAAGTATTTACTGACATCAAAATAATATTTCAATGACGGATATCTGTAAATGTACTGGAGTGATTGTTTGCCTTAATGAATACAGTTCTTAATTTGTCAGAGCAAATTTTGTAGATGCGACATTAAAAATGACCAGACATAAAGCCATAAACTTAATATAAATTCTTAGTGGCAGTGTAGTTTTGCTCTTCAGTAAGTTTCCAAATAAGGGATATTTAGTCAGTGAAATCTGATGATATTTAGTCAATGAAGTCTTTGTCTTTTGGGCAATTAAAGAATATAGTTCCTTCAAACACAAGTGTTAAACTAAAAAAATTAAATTTTCTAATTCAAATTACTATATCCTTGAATGAAAGCTATTTGGAATAGTAGCATTTAGAAGAACGTAATATTTATCTGTCCCTCAGACCACTCTTAGAATGTTAATATACTCTTGAGTTTCATAAAAATCTTTTAAAATGCTATAAACAATGTAGTTTTCTGTTTTCAGTTTGTAATTACATACTTTCTACAAAAGTAAATGATTTAGTTTTAATGTATAAATAAATAGCCAATATACATACTGGTGTTTTTCTAACTGGGTCACAATGCATTCATGCCTTGTTTTTGTTTTCAAGAGGAATAGAAACAAAAATGTCTGTTCATGTATAGGCTCAATTTTGTTCAGTGAAAATGTATTCACTTATATAAGCACCATGATATGCAATGTACTTCTAACTGTACAACTTGATCAAAAGCTTGCAATATATTGTATTACATTACTTCACCCTCTCCTTTTCAACACGTGATTGTTTTCAGTTTTTACAATGAACATCCATTTATAAAAATCATTGTGTCCATCCCTGAGTATCCCCACAGTTGATTTCCAGAAGTGAATCACCTGGTCAGAAGATAAGAACTTTTTGAACTTTGATGCAGTTTGCCATATTGCTGGAAGTAGATCTTAAGCGAGAAAGAATCTTGACCAACTCCTTTTCCATGGAAGGAATTTTTTCCCATTCTATGTTGTAATCATATTAGATAATACCTGAGAAGTTATTGCAATTGCATAAAAAATTTACAGTGAAAAGCCAGTTCTCCTTCCCATCTTTGACTAAGTCCTAAGTTTCCCTCTTCCAAGGCAGTAACTATTATATCACAGGTATCTTTACACAGACACAACTTTGCATTTCCAAGATTATCTGGGTATGTACATTTAGATAGAGAGAAAAAACTATCTCCCATCTATTTTTCTCACAAGTCGCAGCATACCTAGACAGTGACCTGACTGGAATCATCCATCTCCCCAGTGGAGTTCATAAAATTTGAAAACATCTAGAATGGAATGTGACAGATGTAGAAGATGTACTTCATGAAGATTGCCAAGGGAAAGCCCAGCAGTAAAACATGGGCTGTAATTCATGAGTTGTATAACCCTACATAGCTTGTATGACATTTGCTCAAATTACTGAATCACAACTGAATTAAAAGACTCAACAGTGTCTTCTCTATAAAGACCAAGAATCTTTATAAAATAACCACTAAAGGGAATCTAGTTATGACTAAGTAATTCCCTCAGGAGAGTAAAGTCACAGCCTGTACATGGCCACTACTTTCCTGTGAAATGAAGTATGTAAAGATTTGACTATAAAATAAATTTGCTCTCTTGTTTTGCTAGATGGGTTTTGTTGGCTATTGACCATTACTTTTATGAAATATATGTGATAAAAGTAGAATATGAAATCATCTTTTTCTTTTCTACAGAGCTGGCAAGGGAACTGAATTTTTCAGTGGATGAAATCAATCAAATACGTGTGGAAAATCCAAATTCCTTAATTTCTCAGAGCTTCATGTTATTAAAAAAATGGGTTACCAGAGACGGGAAAAATGCTACAAGTATGTTGCAATTGTGTTACTTTAACTTTCAAGATTGTGTATGACCACTATTTTAGATAAGCCTACTGTTACTAAAAATCAGCAACTATAAATAACAAATCTTTAAAACTATACTTGTTTTCGTTTCACACTAATATTGTACATTTCTGACTGTAGGAATCTTTTTGTAAAGCATGTAGTAGGAAAATGTTTCATTTTGTCTGTAGTTTTCTCTGATAGTCAAAAATAATTTTAGCTGGCAAGTTATGAATTCAGAGGTGTAGTCAGAAACTCTGAAGTTACTTCTATGGGCAGGGTCAGCTCTCAGGGAACTCCAGAGAGGGTAGGGAGAAAAGAGAGTATCCAGTCATTTTACTGAGTTCGGTCTGTGGGGATGGCTAAGTATTCTCTACTATTGTAGGGTTTTGTTGGGGAGAGTAGAGCAGTGCTGTACTGTGACACATACCAACCCATGACAGTGTGGATTGTTATTGTGGGTCGCTTGTGTTGGTCTGACCTTAAGAAGTTATTATAATGCTAAGGATTGAATAGGAAGGTGACCCATTTTTACAGTCTAAAAAGAAAGGGGTGTGTTTAAATTTTTATTACATCCCTATACACCCAATAGGAATCTAGCTATTTTGAGGCCCATCAGGTCTGTATCATACAGAGGAGTGAATACTATTGTCATCGTAATTTTCACAGTGATTTGTTTTCCCTATAGCAGTAAGTTTTGTGAACCCTCACAATGGTAATATCACAACTGGGTGAAAGAGAAACTGAAAGGCCCGAAGGTCATAAAAGCCATGCTTTTGTGTGAATATTTTGTTGACTGGGACAAAAAACTTAATTGGGTTTTCAACCTTCTTTTCACCTTTTTTCAGCTGATGCCTTAACTTCAGTCTTGACAAAAATTAATCGGCTAGATATAGTGACTCTACTAGAAGGACCAATATTTGATTATGGAAATATTTCAGGCACCAGAAGTTTTGCAGATGAGAACAATGTCTTCCATGACCCTATTGATGGTAATTGAGTTTAATGTTCATATTTATTTAATGATTTGATATTACTAAAAAGTGTTGTAGGATGAGACAGTCACTAAAGTCAACTAAATTGTGATTTGCTTGACTTAATTTCTCATTTTCACAGCATTTTCTCTGAGAACATTCTGATTGAAAAAAAAAACCTGGTAAATATCTCTGGTCTATGAAATGTAAACACTGAAGTAGAAAAGTATGTTAACTGATAGAGTTGGTGTTTCAGATGTTTTATATGAACAAAATTTATTATGTAGAGAATTAATGGCTTTTGTCATAATGAACTGAGTCACACATAGGTAAAATCAAATTTGAGCTGTTATCAAGTAGCAGGTAATGTGTACTGTATCAAGTTTAAACATACTATACAAGTCAAGTAAAATGGTGAATTACTGTTTTGGGAATGAAGAATTTAAGCCAAGTACTAAAAAAAAAAATCTAATGCATCACTGAAAATAGTGTTTGTTATTTAGCATTATTTTCACTTCATATGCTTCATTTACTGTTTTGAAGCCCTCCCCCCAACCCCTACCCAACATACCATCTATATATAAGGTGGCTTAGTTTCTAATTCAGTGAGCATAGATGTCACTAGTGACAATAATTACTCTTTCATGTTAGCTTACATAATATTTTGAGGGAAAGATAACATTAAGAGATATCATTTTTTTTTATAATGCTTGTCTTATGTTCACAAATAGAAATGTATTCTTACAATGAATTTTGAGTCATGGAGCTAGGGTTTTTTCCTACTATCCCAAGGCTTGAAAAACATGCAGATTGTTTTTCCATCTTTATACTGTCAAAGCTAGACTAACAAGATATAACATCTAATTCTGCGTGTTATATGGTAAGACTTAGGTTGTCAGCAGAAATAACAAGTTATGTTATTCACATAATATAACATGGTAGATAATAATGTCAATGTGGTTTCTTTTAAGTTTAAAAATATCACAGATCCTTGGGGAAAAACCTCTTTTTCAAGCCTTGTCTTAACATATGAGTCCATACATCGGTAAGCAAACTATTTTTTTGCACTGAAGACAGGCCAGTGGATGCATCAAATTCTGAATTAGTCCCAAATTACAGTTCAGTTTCTCTTAGTATTCTTTATTGTTACAAAAAGAGTAGCCATAAAAGAGAAACAATAGAAGCATTTAATAATTTGAAAGTTTAATGTTCTAAAATCAGAAGGTGATGAAACATTCACCAGAACTTTTTATAGTGACATTTTAATTTGTATATGATGTAATTTCACCTATACAGGTTATAAACATTTAGCTAATAGTAACCAGCTTTTCAACAAAATTCTGGTTTATTGGTGACCAGAGTAGAAAATTACTCTTAGCTGTAGCAATTCAACTTGGGGCCAAGAGCTAAGTTAGTATTTCTTCTTCACTGATGGAAAAATTAGGCTTTCACTTTGTTGAACCAATAATTCAGAAAATGTGCTTGGTTCTCTTTTTTTCCCGTCTCTCCTCATCATTGAACTTTTGTAAGACTTCCTTTCCTCACCACGACCAGATAATCATTGACTTTTCTCTCTGCTGAAGGAGAAAAATACTCCATTATCTGCACAGCAAAATTTAAAACGAGAATTGCTCCTCACTTCCCCTTTGGTTAGGCTGGTTAGTAAACTTTGTTTTATAGCTTTGCTGGGAATACTCAGAGCTCTTGGTTTTTCCTCCTGTCTCTCCTGTGTATCATTTCCTTATTTTTGTCCTTTATTTGATTTGTGGTTCTGAGTGAACCCATTTCACCAATATCTCCTTACACGCCACAATCCTTCCATCTCTGTAATATGTTACGATGACTCAAAACTTTATACAAAGCTTTCTCCTGGTTTGCTTTTTACATCTTTCTCCTAACATTTTTAAATTGCTTTCTTATCACCACTGCGTTAGTAATCATTTCATTCCAAAGATTAAATTCATTTCATTGCTAGAATTTCATATGAAATAAGTGAGGATTAGAGTTGGATAGCACTGCTCATTTGTATGTTTTTAAATATAAGCATTAATTTTAAAAATTGGTTCCTTGTGGTTTGCTGTACTCAGTCCACCACAATATGGATTTTGCATGCTATAGAAGATAGTAAATTTGGCCATGGAATAAAGGTCTTATATAGAATGACAGCTTTATATTGCAACAGACTGTATATAAATTGCTGTATTTTAAGTCATTAAAATTGATCTATATATAGAAACAATCTATCTTAATTAGTATTCTATTTTACTGTATAGTATGTGTCAGGCTTTTATTTCATTGTATTACATTTAATTGAACTAAACCATTAAACTTAGTAACATTATTCTGTAATTCATCATACATTTCCATGCCTTATATAATTTAAGTTATTCCATGTGTTTTTGTTTGATGTTCTCTAATTCATTACAGTCAGTCCAAATGTACTGTCTTCCATAGGTTATCCTTCCCTTCAAATGGAACTGGAAACTCCCACAGGGTTGCACTACACACCACCCACCCCTTTCCAGCAAGATGATTATTTTAGTGATTTCTCTAGTATAGAATCTCCCTTTAGAACCCCCAGTAGACTGAGTGATGGGCTAGTACCATCCCAGGGAAACATAGACCATTCAGCAGATGGACCTCCAGTTGTAACTGCAGAAGATACTACCTTAGAAGACAGCAAACTTGAAGACTCAATGCCTTTAACAGAATTGCCTGAAGCAGTGGATGTAGATGAGAGCCAGTTGGAGAATGTTTGTCTGAGTGAGTATCCTCAATACCTTGGAAGTATGGCTGAGGTTCCAAAAGATGTTAAACCAGCACAGCCACTGAAACATATTAGAAAATTAGGAATAAGCACTGAGCAGCATGAGAAAGAAAAATCTGGTCCTGATGAGGAGATGATGGAAGAAAAACTCAAATCTCTATTTGAGGACATTCAGCTTGAAGAAGGAATAGAGTCTGAGGAGATGACAGAAGAAAAAGTCCAGGCTATTCTTAAAGGTGTTCAGCAAGCAGAACTGGAAATGTCTTCAATTACAGGTTGGCAGAACGAGACCTCAAGTGGAACCCTCGAGTCCCCCTCTCAGGCTCGAAGAATAACTGGTGGGTTACTAGATCGTCTGGATGACAGGTATGACTTTGTTTCAGAAAAAGGAACATGAAACAAGGTTCACATGTTAGTATAGTTTCTTTTAAGTATGTTTTTAGCAATTTATTCTTTGAAATCATTATTATAGTTTGTGAATACCTGCTTCAATTGTTGGTGTATTCTCTTGGCATATTCTGTTCATCTCAAGAGGGTAAAGGTTATATTAAACACAATTACTAAATGTATTGATAGACTGAAGAAAAATGCTGAGGGTTTTTTAATACATGCAAAAGATGTGTTCCCTTTACTTTGGAAAACTACTGTTGGCTAGTATATTATTTGTGGCGTTAATCTTTTCAGTCGGCCAGTAATGCTCATTTTAAAAATGTACTACAACTCAGAGTCTCTTAGAAACAGAAGCATTTATTTCTTCTCACTGTTTCCTGTCCACAAACTAAATATATTTTTAAATTCTATAAAATCAGCATAATTTTTAGAAATCAATTCAACTCCATAATCTAGCAACATTTTTTAAGATCAATGTAGAAAATAGAGAAGCAAAAAGAGCCATCTTCCTAAACTAAGAAACACATGTTTTCTACATTATTTTACTAATTTCTAAAAGCGCATGTACTTATTTACTCCAAATAATATTACTATGGTAAATTTTTTTTTATTAATTACTGTAATTCCCTTAGGTGTTGGTTCATATTTCACTATTATTAGGTTTACAGTGAGCCACTTTGGAGCTTTCAAAGTTAAGACTACTACTACTACTACTATCCTCAAAGAGGTTCACAGATTGTGAAAGAAAGTCCATATAGCATACTTAGCAAATGCTGATACAGTGGCGTTTCCGTAATGCAGTAGTTATCACGTTCACCTCACACCAAATGCTGATACAATTAGCTGGAGTAGTAATAGGCACTATTTTTATACACATCAGGTTAACATAGTTTACTTCAGTGACAACTATTGACAAACATAAATGGGTACAGAAAAATATGTCATTATTTGCATCTTGCTGATAAACTTCTCACTCAATAAAAATTCCCCCCCCAAAATGGAGTTATTTAAAGAATGTTAACATAATTGAATTCTGTTTTTAACCATTCCAAAGACAACTAAAATGACCACACATAGTACTAATTTTGTGTTCAGATATAGTCACATTATAGTTGCACAGCAGGAATTAATAGCATTGCCTTATAGGTATACACTAGGATCATTTAAGAATACATATGCATAATACACTAGGATCATTTAAAAATACATATGCATAAATTATACACATTGTGCTACCATTGCCTTCAGAATTCTACAAATAAAACACTAAAAACAATGCACAAGCTACAAGATAAAAAAATGCTTACGAAAACTAGTAAACCTAGAAATGAAAAGAATGTTGGCATACAACAATTTTTAATTGCTGAGACAAAAATAGTCATGAGAGAAATAAAGGAAGATGAGAACAAGTAAGGACATTTCCATTGGAAATGCATTATGGCAGAATTTGCATATGGAAATGAATATACAAAGACTAAACGTTGGGGTTCTTGAGGATGCTAGAGTTCTCATCACGGGTTTGTTTTTCAGCAGTTATTTCAATGACAACATAAAAAGGTGTTTTTGATATATACAGAGTTCTATACCAATCCAAAAGAAGGCTATATCTTTTAGCGTTTTCAGAATTTTAAGGATACATAGCCCTAAGTATAGAAGTGCAATTAAACAAGCACCACAAATGGTAGAATAACTAATCTGGGTGGGACTTGAGTACAGAGATCTGGATCCTTACCCTTAAAATCCAGTAATCAGATTGTTTTCCATGCCTTTCTATTTTATGTCTCCAAAAGCCATTTAAAACATGATAACTTATTAGAGCTTCTGAAGCCCCTTTTTAGTTATAGATTACCTTTGCAAACATCTGTATTTTACCCTTTGCAGCCCTGATCAGTGTCGAGATTCTATTACCTCATATCTAAAAGGAGAGCCTGGAAAATTTGAAGCAAATGGAAGCCATGCAGAAGTTACTCTAGAAGCAAAGACAAAACCTTACTTTCCAGAATCCCAAAATGATGTAGGAAAACAGAATGTTAAGGAATCTCTGAAACAAAAAATACACGGATCTGGCCATGTTGAGGAACCAGTGTCATCACTAGCAGCATATCAGAAATCTCTAGAAGAAACCAGCAAGTTTGTAATAGAAGAACCTAAACCCTGTGTGCCTGTTGGTATGAAAAAGATGAATAGGACTTCTCCTGCAGATGGCAAACCAAGACTTAACCTCCATGAAGAAGAGGGGTCCAGTGGGTCTGAGCAAAAGGTATGTCCAGTATGCCCTGGTCACTTTAAAACACAGTACTGATGCTTCACTTCTTTAATCCTACAATGTGGGGTCTTACTGTTTCCAAACTATAAATGTAATAATGTGTGATTGAAAATTGAAGTAAAGGAAGTATAAAGTAAAACGTGCTATTTGATCATACATTCTTTCATTGAGAAATGGAATGAGCAATTTAAAAGTATTTCCCTTCTGAAAAATTACTTTTAGAAAATTTTTAAACTTTTTATTAAATAACTGCCTATGGTTCAGGATTATTTTGTCTAGGGTTTAGGTTCCTAATTCTGAATCCAGTCTTCTTTCCTATCGAAGGGGGATCAATTTTCTGGTGCTTTTGCATAATTTAAAAAGTCAATGGCATGAAACCATCCTAAGAATTCTACTCTATAAGGTCTGTAGCCTAGGAGTCTGCTTTAAATATTGAAGAAATGCAGTTCCTAAAATGTGGTACATTTATATCACTGTTAGATACTTTAAATTTCTGAATGCTGTAAACTAAGGTGATAAATTATATAAGCATTATTACTGAATTACTTATTTCTACTTGCATTTATTTGTGATATAACAGATCTTTTTTTTCTTTGAAGTTTGCCAGTTGCAGATATCAAAAATAACTTGAAAATATAACTTAGATACAAGAAAAAAGGAATCAGTTCACTTTCCACATTTTCCCTGCTTTTTGCTCTCGCATTGTGTAATTTTCATGAACTGTGCAATAGACGTAAGTTTTAAACTATAGGTATTTAATATCACTTTTAGTACTGAAAGTTTAGCATTGAAAAACAAATAAGTCCAGGATTAATTTGACTTCAAAATTCAATTACTATGTAGCTAATTATCAGCTTACCCAACTAATCACATACTTTCCTTTTCCCTTCTGCAGGCTATCTTTTACCAATTTCCTACTTACTAGTGAGGGAAAGTGAGAAAGTAAAATTCTCAGGGCTTTCTTCCACCCTTCCTGCTAAACGTGGTTTTGAAGAAGAGCTAACTCAAGACAGAAAGCCACAGTATATTTAAACAGTATATGCCTTTAGATGAAATGTTCCCTTTTAAAATGAGTGTACCGAAATAGGAAGAGGCAGTAACAGTGATGTTTTAACTTTGAAAATTTATTCTGTAAAAGCCCATTAAAATTCCATAGAGATGTTCTGAAATCAAATTATAAATACGAATCTGTACTGCTTTGCAACTACATCTGCATACATACTGGCCGCAGGGAGCCAAGAAGACATACAGAGGGTATGAAAATAAGTCTTAATCTCAAAATGGAAATTCAGCTGAGTTCATCATTAGTGAGAAATAATTACTATTTGAAAATGTTTGAGATTTCTTATAGTTACGTTTATGTCATTATGCCACCCAATGTATAAAGACTTGCTGGGCATATAAATTCATAATGGAGTTAGTCTATCTTTTGTGGCTAGACCACAGGATAGTAACAACCACCTAGGTGATCTTACATGTGAGATCAGAAAACAGCCCCCTTTTTGTCCCCTGAAAATCAGGTCAGAAGTCCAGGTGCAGCCTTTACACGGATGACTGCCTGCTGTTACAAGGTAAAATTCTGCTATTTTCCACTGATGGCCAGAAGTACTAAAATATTCCAAGTGTTCTAGTTTCCCACTTTGCCAACTGCTACACAGTCTCTCAAAGGAATCCTGAATGAGATTTGATTACTATCTGTACTATTCACTTTAAGATTAGCAGAGATTCCAAAAGAGGAAACAGAACCTTACATTGACCAAATGACCACTTACATGTCAGGAAGCTGGTCTCAGATGGTTTTTGATATGATTATGCAAGAATGGACATACAGGCTTGTTATGTGTGCATTAACATATTCTGCTTTTGAATTTACCCAAGTGAAACCTTTTCCCAATTTAAATGTCCTATATGGATACTCAGAATAATTTTCCTTTTGCCTTACCTAATTTAGTAATGCCTGAATGCTCATTAGTAATTCTTTCACTATGAATTCCTATTACCTTTTTTCTACCTTTCTGAGACAATACAGGGCCTCCTTTCATAATACATAGGCCATTCTAAGTGTGCTGAACTTGGTCCTTTTCCACACATTCTTTAAAAGTAATAGGGAAATATCCTTGGCATAGAATAAGGAAACATGGAAATTATTTCTTTTGTGCAACTATTGTATTCTTTTCGGTAACATTCTTATCTGTGAGATACTCCTTCCATTCTAGTTCCATAGTGGTTCCTTAAAAATCAGACTTTAACCTTTGTTTTATATTTTTCATTCATTTGATCTGCCTTTTTTTTGGTAGATCAAGTGAAACATGGCCTCGACTATAAAGTTATATATGCAAATCAAGTAATTCAAAACTAGTATAAAGTGAATATTAATGCTTCTTCAAATTAGTAACATAGTTTCTGATGCCAAAAGGGCTCTATTGTTGCTTTGAATAATGTATGACTTATTTTTACTTCCATATGCTTTATACATGTGTATGCATAGATAATTTATGTATTTCATATGTTTACATACAACGTCATTTCACTGGAAATTGTACTCAAAACTTAAGATTTTTTCATAAGTACATACCATAATTTTTCCTTTGGGGCTGGAGGGGTGGGGAACAGCAAGTAAAAATAATTTTTTTGATTTCCCTTCTTAGTAAGTGTGATGGTAAAATTATACTAAAAATACATTTATCAGGACTTTAGAAACAGTGAGAGTGATTCAAGCTCAGAGGAAGAACGGAGAGTCACTACCCGAGTTATTCGCCGGCGTTTGATTATAAAGGTATCCCCATACCTGGAATATTATGGGGCGCTGCTGCATTATCAGAAACTCCTTTTATGGTCTTGAAAATTTAGCATGCTTGATAAGCAAGCGGTTATGTATATGTTTCTTTGTAACTGAAAGGAAGAAGTCATGTTGCATGGTAGTGAGTATTCTGTATTCTGTTGCGGCCTGTATTTGTCATGTGGAAGCTGTGACTGTATCTGACAGTTCCTGACATTTGTATCCTGTTTTGTTTGGAGAAGTGTTAAATGCGTGAATGATTTTATCTTGGTGAAAGGATATTTCAGATAGCCTTAGAGGCTATAATGAGATCTGAGATAAGATAAAGAATTAAAGGCTCCCTTCTTGGGTCAAATTCCTATTAACAGTTTTTAACTGAAAGCTAGTTCCTCATTCTCAGTTTTGTGGAGTTGTATGTGACTAATGTATATCAAGTAAAAATTTCTCAAATGTTTTCATTTGACAAAGAAAAATCAAGATATATTTTTAAATATAGGGAAAAAAATAACTCGAACTTAAAAACTAATTCCTCCCAGTATAGCACAATTGAACATGATAAATAACTGCTATTTCCCCCACAAAGGCCTTTTGACTTATGCCTGGTAAGGCCTGTTATCATCTGTCTGCTGCTTGTCCTTCTTGGTGTTAGGACAATGAGTATAGAAAACTTGACAGCCATTTTCAAAACATAGGTACAAAACAACTTGAAGTTCTTTAAGTGGCAGCTCTAGTTTGAAAGTACAAAGTGGACAAGTGAAATACCTACAGAAAACCGTTTGTCGAACTTATCTAACTTCAGGGTATCAAGAGTCTCAATAGAGGCAAGAAAAGCTGGCTAACGTATCCAACCTGTTGGAGTAGTTTTGCTGAGATTCTAGAAACATTTAAGATTTAGACAAGGACTTTCTTTTCAAATCAAAATTTTGACAGGGTGCTATTGAAAAAAATATATATTGTGTCTTTGAAAATTCCACACAGGCAAGGAAAATACATATTTGTGTCTAGCATATCTGCAAGTCTTCAAACTTCTCTCTATAAAACCCTTCAGTCACTTCCCACACACTTCCTGAAGAAAATATTTAATTTGAACTTATTTCTGAAGGTGTTAAAGCCATACTCATTGTTCAGGGTTTGTCATTTCCTGAACCTAAAGACTTACATTTTATATAACTTTAAAGTTATATTTTAATGTGACCATCTAGGAAAGGTACATCCGACATAGTATCTTGTTTAACTTGCTTTTTTATGCATATTGACCTACTCTTGTTATGTATACACAGTTGCTTCCCTTTATTTTTTTGTTTTTTTCTATAATGACTCCTCTATAGAAAGTCAGTGACGGTTATTTCGTTTGGACTTCAAGAATTATAAGCATGCATTATCAAGTTAGCTTTGACATAGTTTTTGTTGGAAGGAGCAAGTTATAAATAAGAACATATGTAATTCAATGCCTTTAAGAGACCACAAAGTCTAACAAACGATTTAGAAGTATCTCTGGTTAGTTTGTTTCTCTTCATACTTGCAGGGCAATTAAAAAGGATCATATTGCTGCTGCTTTTTTCTTTATTCCTAGCTGTTAGTTTCTTTTTAACTTAAAGTTAACTCGAGACTGCAGTGCTAAATATACACTGGAAACATCTCTATCAAAAACTAAATGAGAACCTCAGGACCTTACAGGCATCACTGAAACTAAAAGGGTTCACTTCTAGAAGACAAAACCAAGAACTGGCTTAGAGTTGTTTTGCCCAAAATTACACAACAGGGCAGTAGCAGTTCAGAGACCAGAATGTAATCCCCAGTCTTCCAGTTAATGTAGTATTATGGAAAAAGAAGGGGAATACATTTATTTCCCTTCCAGACCAAATAAAAAAGGAATGTTTCCCTAGATCAAATTAGGCAGTTGGCCATTTAGACCTTTCCAGTGGGAATTTCTCCTAGAAGGAGTCTGTCCAAACCTGGACTGACTCACCATCTTCACTGTTGGTCATAGTAATCCCCAAGCACCAAGAATCTCAGGACTGAAAAATATTTTGGAATTGTTCCATCTCTCCAGAGTAAGTTATGTCTGGGAAGTAACAACAGAAGGTGTGCTCAGGGTTCCTTTACCACAGTCTAAACAAATCTGTCATCTTAGCTAGTCATGTAGTGTAATAAGTAGGATGAAAGTATAATTTCAAGTGATTTTTCATTTTAATTTCATATATGGATTCATCTTTTATAAAATTCATTTTACTTTTACATTTGTTAGTGTGGAGTGCAACTAACTCATTTTAGGTTTTTGTCATATTTATTTCTATATGATTTGATAGTATAGTAGTTTTATGTGTTTGGCAGCAATTTAAGTATATTAACCAGTCCTGTGAACCTTTTTACTTTATTTGCTTAGCAAACTCAGCAAAAGGTACAGTTACTGTAGTGCTAAATAAACTGGTTTTATTTCTATTTTTAAAGTTCTTTACTTCCCAAATAAGAGTTTATATAATTTCAAATTACTTGATTTGGGAAAAGCACATGTAAAGTCTCATCTACCCATTCCATTTCCCAATTAAAATTAACCCTGTTCAGATTTGCAGATTGTCTTTACATACATATTTAATATGTTTAGGTATATAAAGTGTACTACATGTACACACACATCCCCAGCAGGTATGTTTTTGAGAATATAAAAGTGGATTTTACTATTCTTATCCTTAGTATCCCAGTTTGGAAAGTTCAAGTGTCTACATCAAAACAAGTTGATGTATCTATCATATTATTCTTTACATTCCTTTCCTTGAATTTTTAAACATAAATTATTAAATACAATGCTTCCAGCAGGAGTCCAGAGATGAGTACATCTAGTCTTCATTAAAGTGGCCACCAAGGATGAAAAATATGATACCATGTGTGCTGTAATTTTGCTTTGAGATAAAGAAAAAAGTAGGCAGGAGATATTGCTAGATAAGATACCATTAAACTATTTACAAGAACTTTTAAACAGTCCCCAATGAGCTCTCCTTATAACATGATATTGGATATATTTTTTTAAATGTTTAATTTAAACATTTAAAAATTATATTTAAGTTCCCGTATAATCTCCTATCTAAATCCACTCCCCAATTTAGTGAGTTTCTAATCATTTAAGGTATTTTGGTATTAAAGTAGTAATGGACTATTATTGCATAATTTTAAATAGTTAAGAAATTTATCTTTAATTATGCATAATGTTAGGAAATTTCAGTAGGAAGTGGTGAAAATGCTTATATAGAGAGTAGATCAACAACCTATAAGGATTATTTATAAGTAGGGCTTCTGTTCTTTGAATTTCCCATTCAAAGACAGTCCAATTTAAAAATTTACCTGAATTCCATTTTATTGGATTTTTTCTGAGACTCCTGACATATCTACATTCAAACATCAGGATATCTTAACTCATGTTTAATTTGACTTCAATGCTTGTAGGCATCTAGATTTTTCTAGTTTCCTTTCACCTTTTAACTATGCTTTAATCATAAGCAAGAATCAGAATGAACATGAACAACAAGAAATGTTTGACTTTCATCCCACCCATGCCACAGTGAGACAGTAAGTTACATGTCCTCCCCATTGTTTTACTCCATAAACCTACATGTTGTAAGAATGGATCACACATCTGTCATTTCAAAGCTAAACTGCCTTTTTTTTAAATCTTGTGTTTTGTTGTTTGCTTTCTTTTTTAAGATTTATTTATTTATTTATGCATACAGAATTGGGGTACAGGCCAGAGGTGCGGGGTTGTGAGAGGATTCACCAGAGACAGAGTGGGGAGCAGAACAGGCAGATTGACAAAGTACACTGCTGAGGTGATCAGTGGGTGGGTCAGGAGAGGTCTGCTGAGCCATGTAGGTCACCTTCAGGCGGGGATGGGGACTCATGCGAAAGTGGCTTTAGCTTCCTAGTGCTATGTTTTAACCCGCTGCGCCACCAGTGGGGAGCCCTAAACTGCCTTTTTATTAGTTGTGACACAGTAATCAGGATTTTCTCACCATTGGCTGGCGAGCTACTGCAGTTTTCCATGAAATAACAGAGTTGGAAAGTTGGCCACCCCAGGATGCAACTGGCTTTTAGGATCAACAATTTTTACTTAAACAAAAACCGAGCCCTTAAAGCACAGCACTAAGAAGCTAAAGCCACTTCAACATGAGTTCGATCCCCACCTACCCTTGAGGTGATGCACATGGTGCAGTAGAACACCCCTGACCTACCTGCTGCTCCCCTCAGCACTGTAGTCAGTCTGTTCTGCTCCCTACTCTGTCTCTGGTGAATCTTCTCACTGCCCCTATACCTCTGGCCTGTACCCCAGTTCTGTATGCGTAAATTTTCAAAATCTTTAAAAAACCTACAGGTTATCACAATAGCAACATTGTAGTGCATTGTAGTTATCCAAGTCAACTTTTCAACAAGTTGTACCAATTAATCAGTCCATCCCTAGAATCTATGTGCAATTAAGGTGTTTGTCCTGGTCCCTCAAAGTTGTATGTGGCACTAACCTAAGGTTGATCACCAGTGAAGACTAATGTATTGCAAATACACTCCTGTTTTTACAATCTGGGTGGTTTTCCTTATGTAATCAGAGCTAATACAAAGATAATTAAGAAGTCAAATCTACCAAGCTCTCTATAGCAGGAAAGTAAGGTCCCAAGTTGGTGAGCTAATTTACTATTTTTAAAAATGACCAGAATTTTACCAGTTTCCCCCTTTTAAATCAGATACTAGACACTAGCTTTGATTTTATCTTTAATCAGTCATCACAAGTGATGAGTCACTTGAAGATCATTATTCTTATTTAGGATCTTGAAAGGCCCAACCTAAAGAGTAAGATTTTCTTTGGACCCTGAGATTTTCTGATAGCACTTTAAGGTATTATCCTTAGAAATTCTTAAATGAAAAAATGGTTGTAAAAATATATAATGTCCCAAATAAGATACTAACTAAACTGAAGTTAGACAATGCTTGTCCACAAAAATAAAAGAGCTGATTGGATTAATGAAGAAATACTATACTCAGTTTACCAAGTCCGTAATCTACTCATCTGTCAGATTGTTTTCACCAACAAATGAAACTTCATGCAACTCCATCATCTAACTTCCTGTTTTCAAATTCTTCCACCTTGGAGTCTATTACTAACATCAATCTTTTATGTACTTGGTGTTCAATGTTTTGCATGCGATTGACTATTAGACAGCCAGAAATGGAGTAAAAAGTAGAATTTATACCACCTTTTGCTACAGTTCCACAGAGCATGTGTGTGGTGTATGGAGAGGTGTGGAGATCTGTCCATCTAGGATGTTGCTAATCTCTATGCCACCTCCTTTAGGGAGAGGAAGCAAAAACCATTCCTGGTGAATCTGTCACAGAAGAACAATTTACTGATGAAGAAGGCAACCTCATCACCAGAAAAGTAATCATCCTTGGGATTTCATGTTTCTCTTGGAATTTAGATTTTCAGATCTTTGTTCACTGTAGTGTCATATCTTGAAATTGAAGACAGAAAAACCTGTACTTTTCACTATTGCTTTCTACAGATCACTCGGAAAGTAATAAGACGAATTGTTATCCCACAAGAGAGAAAACGTGATGATGTGGTAATGGAGAGGGACTGCCAAAGAGAAAGAGGATAAAAGATTTGTGAACTCTCTAGAAAACGCTGCTAATGGGCTGGCATCTTTGGTGTGGTAGCTTAAGGCATCTTGCTGCTTTTGACATCTTATGCATTTGATTGGAACCAAAGAAAAAGAATTCTTGCTAACATTCTTCATTTATGATAGTTAGAATCTGCTGGTTTGAGTGCATAAGAAAAAACAAACCCTATACACCACCAAACCCCTTGGCAATGATGCCCTGTCCCCTCCCTGTGTTTTACCTGTAGCCAAGCACCTCCTTGGACACAAAGAACAAATGTGCAGAGTTTAAAAAGAAGAATGGCAAAATGCTCAGTTCAATGTACATCAAATACAACATTTTATGGCTTTTGAAAAATCATTTGTTTATTAAGGTAACACTGCGAATCAGAAATACAGGTTCCCATCTCTTCAGGTGTGTGTTACCACACCACATCTACCAGCAACATGCTTGTAGCCCTCAGGGAAGTCTGTATTTCTCCATCTTAACTTAAAGGTGGTTTCCTCTTTAGGTTTATAACTGTACAGCAACAGTATGTCTGTTAAAGACCCAAACTTATCACTGAGTAGTGTAACTCAGCAAATGAATCTCCATCTCCTAGAGAAAACATCTGTTTTTCATTTCTTTTCTCTTATTAGATTGTTACTCTTTTCAATTTAAAAATGCAACATTCAATAGCCTGTGTTTAGGTAAGAGTGAACTGAAAACTTCTCAGGACTAAATCTGAACACTGAAAAGTCTACTATATTTTCTGTCATAAGCTGAGTATTTGGTAAAGCGTTGCTCTCAGAAAAGGATGGCCCTGGAGTTTAGTGCAGAGAGCTCTGGTTTGATGGGAAATGGATGCCTGCTTGGACTGGATTTAAAGGAAAGAACTGGTAATTCCACAAACCTAAAAAATTGTAATTTTTTAAGCCCTCAGATCAACAGTATTTCCATGTGTTCATTATCCGTGTTTCACTGAGACAGTTCAGTGTCTTTACAACAACTTAAAATTCTGCTGGCTTAAAAGGCATAAACTATAGTTTACTAATATATTAAGTAGCTGGATTTGACTGTCATGAATGCTGACCTGATGATTTCTTCTAGCTTACTACAAAAATGAACAGGCTGCTCATTCTTTCATTTTTACCACTAACCTACTGAATTACTGTGAAGAAGAGTTATGTTGTGTTCATTCTGACCATGCTCTAGCTTTGCCTTGATGATGCTATGTTGTGTGGTCAAACCCAACAGACTGTATGTATTTTTGGACATGAATGACAATGTGCTTTAAACAGTGTTTCGCTTACCCTAATCCAGGCTCCAAGACAGCAGAGTTGGAACTGCTATATGAACAAGTTTTCCCATAAAGTCTTAATGTATATATATTCTTTTAAAAGCAGGGAGAAGGTTATAAGGTGAAGACAAAGAAAGAAATCCGGCACGTGGAAAAGAAGAGCCACTCGTAACAGTGAACTGTCACATTAGTCAAGGTATGTGTGCTCATAAGAACAGAACTTGTGTGCACCTTCTAGTTTTACTCAACAGTGATTCACACCATCCCCTTATCACGGAATCTCAGCTTTGAATATCCAATAGGAAATTCTTGGAGTTTATGTATGGTATGTGCACTCAAATTTGGTTCTTGTTCATCATCCACTGGCATTATCCTCAAAATTAGCAATTAAAACAAATGACATTTGCAGAAGCGAGTAAGTGTAATAATAAAGTGAATGTAATAAAGGCTCAGTATACAATGTAACAGCAAGACTATCTGGCAATAAATAATTCTTGCAAATGTACTATTCTGAGATTTGTATGGGCATGGCCTGTGATCATTTTAGCAGAGCAGCATTTAAGAAAATAATTTTCATTGAAATAGTGGCTTCCAAATTTGAAGGCCCCAAATCCCTGTATATGAATTTATTTCATACAAACCAAAGCAAATTAAACTGGAAGTTACTGATAATTCTTTTGCTAAAAGTTTAGTGAATTTTCTTTAAGTATGTCTCAATCTTTCTTCATGAATAAGAGTATTTTTCCTTTGACACTGTTTTCTCTAAATTTATTCTGTCCTTTTGTACATACCTACAATTAGAAAGGTAATAGGGTGAATAGAGCTTTGAAAACTTCTCTGTAAGTCCATAACGTAAAACAGGATGATTTCTTCCTGTAGGACTTTTCAACAGTGCTCTTAGCCTTATCAGTAAAAAGGGCAAATAGATTCCAGTTTTCACTTTTATACATGAGCTATACCCAATTATAAATATCATGTTATTTGCAGTGCAGAGGAAAAGGACTGAGAAATCACTGGTAGGCACCTGTAAGATTTTCAAGATATAATCATAACTACTCTAATAAGAAATCAGAGCACCCTGAAAGTATTTATATATTTATGCTCGTCCCAGTGTTTTCCCATGTGCTCCTAATTCTCATAGCCAAACTCTTTGATAGGCACCCTTAACACCCCCACTGAACAGGTGAGAAAACAGACCCAAACTGCCTAAGGTCACAAGTCAAAAGGGCAGGAGGAATACACAACCCCTGACAGGCTGCTTCCAGTGCCCACACTGATAAGCATGTTAACTGGAGATTTGGTGTGGGTATGAAGTGAGAGGGGAAGTTTTCTTGAGAAGGTGATATTTGAACTGAATATCAAAGAACAAGGACTCTGCTAGAAAGCAGTAGGGATTTTGTGACAATGTTTGTGGTAGTCTTGTTGGTATAAGCCATAAGCATCCTACAAAAGCCAAAAGTTAGGAGAAACATCAAAGGAGGCACTGTGAGAAAAGAATTTTGCCACTGAGTGTGGTCAAGTGGAAAACATCACATTATTTGGGCCTCATGAACCTCTGGAAGGTTTCAGATCTTCACACTAACAGTCACAGGAACCCATAAAGGATTTTTAGGCAAAGGACATGATTCAATTTAGGTTCTGTATCACTCACTTACTGCAGAGCACTGAATGAATTAGAGTAGGCATTGATAGGAGAGCAGAAAACCTGTTAAACTATGACAGAAGCAGGGAAGGTGTCAAGAGGTAGAATGAAGCAAGAGGCCTTGACATGATTTGCCTTTCATTGGATCACAGGGTGCAAGATAAGAAATGTAAACTGATAATATTTTTAACGTCTAAAATAAAACCTCCTATTATACATGTCTGACAGTTGAACCTGTGTATGGTGAACCTATGTATGTGTGTACAGCAGATTAATTTAAGATGCCAAACTCAGTATTAGTCTATTTAAGCAACACTAAGTGATAAATGAAACTAGAAGTATTCAATGAACTGTAATATGCTCCTAAAAGTTTAGCAATTTAGCAGATACCTATATTTAGCAATATATAACACTAAGATATATATGCCTGTGCTATACTTCCACGGTTCATTAGCGGGTGTTAATACAGGAATGATTTAATTACTAAATATACCAGAGCCTTTGAAATTATAAATAATCCACCCTGAAAAGTTATTGTCAGGACCTTAGTTCCCTTGCTGTCTCAATGTGAAAATAAACCCAGCATAAACCAAATTTCACGTGTTCTTTGTGGCCATCAGAGAACAAACTGACACAGTTTACTCTGAAGGTATTTATATTCCATAGTGAACTAAGGCAATAAACCCCAGAATACAGCCTGGAAGGCCAGGGCATTGAATTGAAACTGTGGGAGAAAAAAAATCAAATTGCAAATGTATTGATGATTTTAAGAGCTCTGTCTGTGGTTTTTTCCATTTGGTTTGGTAAGAAAAGATAAGATGGAGGAATGCTGCCAAACTTTACTTAGTCTCAGATGGTGGCATCAAAAATTTTTATTCCATTTTAGAATCAGTTGGATTTTTGAGCTGACTGAAGCCTGCACCTGCTTTTCTTTAATACTGAGTCACAACCATCCTATTTTTAATGGAAGGGAAAAGCCAATGTCGTAAAATAACTATGCTGATTTATACATAGTACATGGTGATTTGTAGGTGCTTTTTACCTTTTCTTGAACTTTGAACAAGTCATAGTCCCATCAGGTCAATTTGATTTTCCTCCTTTAATAGATGAGGACACTAATGCTCAGATCAGATGACATTCATGTTTACATTCATTTTTGATGTGTACTTCAAAAATGTCATTGCAATACTGATTAACAAGACTGTGGCAAGAAGAGTCCCCAGATGGAAGCCTCAATGACTGGGATAGCTGTATTTCAAGCCTCCCTTGCAGAAATCCGTAGGATCTCTGCATGGAAACTGAAGTGACAATAGTGCACACGCTTGCCAGGGCCAGCACCTTGTCTGAAGTCAGAAAGTCAACTCACTTCATTCTTGGAAGTGAGTATTTGAAATGGCATTTGAAAAGAGTAGTATAAAACAGGGCAGTGTGTGGGTGATCGGATGTGATGTATTTTGACCTTTATCCTGAAGACAATGGGGTATCATTGGATATTTTGTGTAGAGGAGCAGGTATGATTTAGGTAACCCTTACGGAAACAAGAGTAAGTTTTGTAGAAGAGTTTGAACACAGGACCTCAGTTACAGACAAAGGCCAGCACTGCAGTAGAAAGGACAGATTTGAGGAACATTTTCAAAGTATAAAGGATTAAAGATCATTACATGAAAGTCAGTAACCCTGATACTAAGAAAAACACAAAACCTAAGACTCCTGCCCCCACTCGCCCGAATTAGGTATTGAGGTAGCCTGAAGCAACTTTATAGGTGCTCGGTATGCACTGCTCTGGCTATATGTCAATGACTTTGGAAAACCCATAGTAAGCACTCAGTAAGTCCAATTATTAACAATGTCAAGAGAGACAAGAACAGCCCCTTGAAGAACTTTCCTTAGAGGGCCCAGTGAAGTAAGAAGCAACACCTAGGGAGGCTGGAACATTATAGTGAACAAGTCAGAATACCAGCAAATCTGCGTATGTTCATAGCTTACACTTCTGAACACGTCCAATTAACTTGTATCACTTGTTTCTCATTGTTGCCTGTGCAATATTAAAACAGATATTCTTTTATTAATGAAAATTGCATTAGTACAATGAAATTACTAATTTTCATGCCTTTATTAATGAAAATTGCAAAATCCTATAATGAATGACAGGCCTAGATTTTAACCTAGATTTCCCAATTCTAGTTCCAGGAAGTCAGAGCTATGACCCAGATATTTTTCTAGAATTTTAGGGATATGTATGTTTTTATGTGATGCTTTCCTTGATTTGCTTTTTTTGTTTGTTTGTTTTTCTTTTAAGTCTAACCAGAAGCCTTGACTTCAAGATGAAGAACAAGGAGTCCTAGAGTGAGGTGTTGGCTTACAGGCCTGGCTCTGCCACGTTCAGTATAGAACTTGAGTGCTTGCTTAATGACTGTCTCTATTTCCTCATCTGTACCATGTACCTCATTTTTATTAGCAATAAATGTGTTAATCCACTTTTCAGAAATGCCTGCCACATTACAACATCCCAGTTTTATTCTGATCAGTGTTAATGTTTTCCTTTCACTGCCAAAATATACATCAGCATTTCCTTTTTTAAAATTGCCTATCACTAAAAAGGGAACAAATGCCAATTACACTCACTTACTAGTAGGAATTGAAAAACAAACCTACATGAACTAGAAATTTTTTAAATTACAAGAGGATTACAAAAATAAGTAAAATTAATGCTAGGCATATAGGAGTGGAGCATAGGAAGGGTCCTAAATTTGGAGTGAAGCCAAGCAATTCAGGTCATAGCTCTGACTACCTAGAGGCAGAATCAGGGGATCTAGGTTAAAATATAGGCTTGTCATTAATTATAGGATTTTGCTATTTTCATTAATAAAGGAATGAGAATACCTGTTTTAATAATTGCACAGGGCTACAATGAGAAAGGAACAATTAGAGTTAGGAATTGTATGTTCTTAGTGAGCTGTAGGGAAAATATTTTCCTTCACCTGTAACAGAGGCTAGGCCTTTAGAGGAGTTACCTTGTAAAGGTAAATCTCTTTAGGGAGAACAGAGCCCATAATTTTTAAACAGATGTCTTTTGAAAGTAACTTGAAGAACAGAGTCAGTGATAGAGGAAGTAGAGTGGATGTTATAATATACAGGTAGATATAAAGTCATGAGCAAAGGAAAGTTGGGAACCAATGTGTTGATGACTGGCATGGGCCACCATTCCTGCACTCCAGTTACAGAATCTGGTCCTGTGCAGTCTCAGAGAATTCACATTTGACAGTGGCTAGGTGATATGCATGCACTTTAAGCCTATAAAAACACCACCCTGGGGCATGTTGTTGGCTCTTAAACTTGGCATTGGAGTCATCTAAAAGTGTTTTGATGCTACAACACCCCTCCCAAGAAATTGTAAGTGATCTAGTATGAAATTTTTAAATCTCCCTAGTTTTACTCAACTGTGTACGGAAGGGTGGGAACCACGAGAGACTCTGAAACGCAATTTCTCTGTGGAGAATAGTGGTATGACTCTTGAAAATGTTCACTGGGTTGAAATGAAGAAAGCTTCAGATACCCAGCTAAAGACTTTTTTTTTTTTAAGCTAGATACTAGAAAATAAAAGAAAAATGTTGGTAAATCCACAGTGTGTCCCTATAAAGAAACAAGTTGGTTTTAACTAAAACACATTCCTAGCTTAGACATGTCAAGTGGAACATTCAGCTGTGAACTATATATTAGCATGAGAATCCACTAAATAGCTGTCTTTTGATATTTTAACATTTCCTTTAAAAAATTATCATGACATGACTAAAAGGAATGATTAAATTATTGAGTTGGTGTTTTTTTTTTTTTTGAAAGACTTGTAAACAAAGGCAGACTGACTCACAAATGCAAATGTTTGTCTCAGATCCATTATGTAAACCCAGGAAAGAAACAAGACTCATTCTATTTCTGCACATTGTCTTGATATCTCCTTCCCTTACACTTTCCCATCAGATGGCGCCCTTATCACAGTTTGTCCAGTGTCTATATTAGACACATTCAGCCAAGGCTCTTGTGCTTATTTTATGACACCAAATGTGTGTGTGTGTGTGTGTGTGTGTGTGTGTATACACACACACATTTATATATATGTAAAGTATATATATATTGCCAATGACAGCTTCCTCACCACTGATGGTAAGGCCAACACAATCTGATTTCATAACTAGGAACAAGAGATTTATGAGAACTCCCAACTTGTTTATAAACTCTTACCCAAAGTCATCCCTCACTATAAATGGGCATTTTAATAGCATTTTTTAAATTCCAGGAACATTTCCATTATTTCTAAAAAGATAATATTCACTTGTATTATAAAGCTAGGAGAAAGACCTGTTTCTTACTGCAAGATGAACCTGGCAAGGTAGATTGGTTTTTGGAAGAAATGAAGTTAACAAGAAAGGGTTCAATTGTGTTGTAGTGATGATTGCATAGCTACATAAATTTACTAGAAGTTTTCAAGCTGCATATTTACATTAGAGACTGCTGACAGTTCTCCCTAAGAAAGCAGAGGACCGTGGAAACTGTCAGAGGGCCATTTAAGAAGCCTGGAGGATCAGGAATAGATGGGAAAATGGATGTGAGAAAGTCATGATCTTCTTACTCTGATGTGCCTACCTTTTGGACCGTGGCCTAACCAAAGCAATCACGTCACTTCTCTGAAACCTCTGCAGCATTATGGGAAGAGGACAGGTGTTGAAATCACTCCAGAAGGAATTGACACTTTGATGTTCTTGGCTCTCAGAAGTAGTAACTTGGGGCACAGAGGCCAGTAGCACTTTTAATACAAAAAAGGAAGCCAGAATGGCAGTGGGCAAAAGAAGTGCTGTTCTGACATGTTTACTTAAGCCAAGGTATGCTGGGTAATCCATTTAAAGAGAAAGAAACTTTTCTGGGCTAAATAAACCAACCCAAGGTCACTGGGAACACTCTTACCCTCACATCCCTGGGAAACAATTCTAAAGGTTCTCCTAGACCAGCAAAATAGTCAGTGTGGCTTACAAGTGAGCCAACAGGGTTGTTCCTTAGAAAGGTCTTGCTTCACTCAGCTCTGTACGGAAACTAAGTCTTGTTCTTTGGTAGGCATGTAAGTCAAAATGGGGAAATGTAAAAAGTCACCTTTTCATACTGAATAAGAAGGAAGGACTATAAATAGGAAGAGCTTTGTTTTATGGAGACAGTTCATACCAAGAACAATACTTTATGGCCGTGGGAGGTATCCTGCTAAAGGATGGTGACTTATGTTGACATATTAAGACCAGTTATAAAACACTGACACTTTATGCGGGTATTATCCAGTAAGACAAGATGTTCTCAACATCCACTAAAACGCTCAAGTAACTTTAATGACTTATGTGGACCAGAAGGAAAAGTAACAGGAGATAATTTTCTGTTCATTTGCATATGGAAAGCTATTCCATAATGATGTGACCGCTTTCCCTTTTTTTGGAAGGTGATCTACATTCAAGAAAGGGGAGGTCAGACATTATAAAACATACAGACCTCATTGAGGTGCTATATTCTGGCCAGATGCCTCATATCCCTGACTTTTTGATGTTGATAAAAGTCTTAGCTCCTATGTCAGCCTCATTTGACAGATAAGACTGAGGCCCAAACAGCTGTAAGTGTATCAAATACCTGAGTGGCTTGAGTATCAGAGCCAGACTCAGAGAGGGTCTTTCAGACTCAACCACTGAGACCAGGAATGGAATAGTATCTGCTGTGGTCACAGGGCCCTGCATGACATAACCTTAATCAAAGCATCCTGATAAAATAGTTATAAGGAAATAGAGGCCCCACTTCAAGACTTTTCTTTTGAATGAAAAACTAATGTAAGTTCTTTTAAAAACAAACAAACAAAACCTCAACTCATTACCCACTATCTGTCTTCTTTTCCACAGGATTTTACTGCCAGTATTGACAAATTCAAGGAAGATGTCAGCAGAAAGTATAAAGTCACAGAGAAGGGTGTGTGCGTTTGCTGCTTCCACACATTAATGGCATGATTTTTTTTATGCAAAAAGGAAAAGAAAAAGAAAACCACCCACATTTTAATTTAGCATGAGCCAATTTACAGAGCATGGAAATTCACTTTCATTCCCAGGATTGGCACGTGTGCAAATAGCAATGCAGTGTATATACAAGAAGCCATGCTGTTAACAGTTTATCTCAAGTAATTTGGTGTCGTTTTACAAAAGGAAGAAATTCCTGCCATCAGATGGGACAGAAGGAGATGGAATGATCAAATCACAGAAACACTAAAATTACTAAATCCACAACAGCTCTCGCCTTATTTTTCTTGGACCCAAACTGTCAGGGTATAAACACTATTTGTTTCTTTTTTAAAACATCTATAGTTTTGCTGTAAATAATAACACTGTATAAATTCTAACAGAAAAATAGAATAAATGTTGATAAGGCACTGCCTCTTAGAACACAAACAGAATATTGCAAATGCATTTAACATAATAGGGGTCTCGAGTGACTTCACCCTAGAAGACGAGGGAGGGACTTGGGGGGGTGGGATCTTCACTGATTCTTGTATATTAGCAATTATGATGTTTGTATATGCAAAACTGCTAGCTTGATTTTAAAAAAATAAATCTTTAAAATCTGCTGCAAATTTAAATTCCCAAAATGAGGAATTCTGTAGTTCTGTGAAAAAATTTTTTCTTCAGAATATTAATATTTTGATGCATGTGTATCACCTTATTTTGATTAAATTTTTCCAATTTTGCAAACACTACAGTATACTGCAACACAGAAGATTTTATCTGTAAACACAAAGCCCTTCATCTAATATTTGTTGCTATTGCCAATTTTTCAATGAAATTACCTAAAAATGAAAAAAAAACTCAATACAGTAGTTGCTTTAAGGGGTGGGGGGATGCTATCTGTTAGTGCTTAAAAGGGGGTAATGCTTGCCGCTTTAGAGGTGGATGGTGCTCATAGGAGGCCCCCATTGGGGGGTAATTAAAATGGACTGAACAGAAATTCTTAGCTAGTAGAATGGCAGCACGCTGTAAAATTAACTGTATCGTGTACTGGCTATGAGATGTAGACACCTTTCAGTAAGCCAATCATTTGTAACCATTCTAGCAGTGTCATATTAGGTTAATAAGGCTGCTGTGTTTTTAAGGGCATTTTTATTTGGGTTTTGGTGAAATTCTTTACTTTGTTGATTCTATTCATATAAAATCAGCATTCATTGATACCTACTTCTAATGACATATGTATGAAAAACCATACACTGGATGACCTAGTCAATTATTTAAGCATAAAATAAATTGTGTTAAACTCTTCGCCTATTTGTGTTCTACAGTGTCCTGTGTTCTGTGGCTAAAGGTGATTGTCTGACCCCTGTCACGTGAACCCTGTCTGGCCCAGCCTTCTTCCCACCTTAACCTGAGTGAAGAAAAGAGATAAAAGAGATAAATACTCCCAAGCATTCAATTCTTTCTTGCACTATTGTACTTTCCATAAATTCTGTGCATTTTGTGGACAACTTGAGAATTAAAAACCAAAAGCAAATTCTGCCACATCTGGCTAAGCTGCACCTACCAAGAGGGGAATTAGGGTTATAACAGCTGACCAGTCTAAAGGTTGTTCTTTGGCAGTGCTTTTAAGTTTGGTGATTTCTCACTTTTCTTTCTTTGTGTATATATATATATATATGTGTGTGTGTGTGTGTGTGTGTATGTATATATATATATATATATATATGGTCTTATTTATGCATAGAGGAGCTGGTGTGTAGGTCAGAGGTGCAAGGAATAAGAATTCACTAGAGAGAGTGCAGATTAGAACAGGTGTATCTACTGAAACACTACTGAGGGGAGAAGAGGGCAAGACAGGAGTGGTCTGCTGAGCCATATGGGTTAGCTCCCTGGCCAGGGTTCAACCTCAGGCCAAAGCAGTGGTGGTGCTGATATTTAGCCCCTGTGTCACCAGGGTCGTCCTGATTTCTCACTTAAGCAGCAAGATTTGGCCACATGAGAGCATTCTCAGGGGTGGTGTCCCTGCCCTCTCCAGTCAGCCAAGCAACCCTGTCCCAGCTACATCTGCCTGTCTTCACTAGCCTGGGAAGCTAGGGTTTGTCATCTTGACACTATACTACATGATATGTTTGTCAGGGGCTGAGGACATAGTTATTTGTTACATTCTATTGCCGAACCTGGAGTACATAGTGGTGGTATAGTTTTAATCATAAAATTGGAATGCCCACGTTTGCCAGACATTGCATTTATTAATTCGCTTAGTCCTCAGAACCACTTTATGAGGTAGGTAGAATCTGTGATAATGGTAGTTCCATATAAATACTAAATGAGTGCTTAGAACCTTTTTACAATACCCTAGATTGCCAGCTAACTAACAATCATGAACAAATGAAACAACTTACTCCCAATAAGGCTTCTAAGTCAATGCAGAGCATATGCATAGAAAATATGCTTTGCATTAAAAATGCAGTATCCCAAGGAAATGAAAAGTATCCCTACCCCCTCTACCCAAGTCATCTTATATGTAAACTGAGCCCTTTGAAAGGTTATAAAAGAAAAAACAAAATTTGCCCCTAAGAGCCAGGTGTTCCAACTTCCTATGTAAGAACTATGAATTTCTGACTCATAGTCCTTGACTGAAAAACTTTTACACAAATTAGAAACTCAGTGACAAAATTGTCTAAGCACTAGGTTATATGGCATATTTAGTACATATAATTTCCTCATCAAATGGCACTACTCTTTCATAAGTTAGGGATAAATAGGTTAGGAAGTAGATATTTCTAAGAGATTAAAATTTCACCTTAGGGATATGATGTGGACTAAACTTCAGGACTAGCCAAGAGCAAATTTACCTAGAGAAACATCCAGAACAAGATAATCAAATATTTACCTATAAATATGTGTATGTGTACGTGTGTGTGTGTGTGTGTGTGTGTGTGTGTGTATAAATAGATTGAATGAGAGCATATGTATCTTCAGCTTCCTGGCTTATAAAAATGTATTTAAGTTTCTCCTTGATTGTAACTGCCTAAAAAGTAATGTACTGAAATTGACAGATACCGGATATTTGTTCTGTTCCTCAACTTCATATTCCTACCAAATTCTTGAGTTTGTCAAATTAAAATGTATTACCAATGTTGGACTTGCCAAATTAGAGCAATGCACTGACTGTGTGAGGTATTTCACTATTTTTTAAGGAGGACTTAGTACTTCACTGAATGGAAAGGCAGTCATCTTTCTTTCCTGTCAGTAAGGTCTGCCTTTGTTATCGTCATGTTTCACCATGTTCATCTGGCATTCTCCTGGGGTTCAATAAAAAGTGACAAATAGTCATTTGTCATACAAGTTCTTAGCTTACCCTTACTGTGAAGGACAGATTGCATTTGGCTGTGCAGCAGAGACACTGGAGAAGCCCAAACATAAACTACAGCCTCATCCTTCAAGTCTCTGAAGAACCCTTGATCCAAAAGCTAACTTCCTCTCTGGGCAAGACTTGGTCTTCTTGATTGTTAAAGAGGAACTGGTGTATTTAAAGGTATGTAATTTCCTCATATGGCACTGCTCATGAATTGAGGGTAAATAGTTCAGAAGTAAACATTTCTAAGATTGACATTTGAGCTACACTGTAGAAGTCTTTTTTTTTTTCTTCTTTTCACATTAGTGCAAGTTCCTCATCTTGTCTCATATTGGAGTTCAGAACAGCATGGATCTAGCCATACCTTTCAGTTCCTCAAAAGTGCCAAGTTCCTCCTCATCTCATTCCCCATTTCATTTGTAATTACCCCTTACCAGAACTCTTTGGTCTCCAAAAGAATCCTCTCCCCTCAGCATCCCTACACACACCCCCTGAAGCAGCCTGACCACCTCCCTCTTCCAATTAGTCTATCACTCCACATTTATTTCCTTCATAGCACTTTTCACTGTAGTAAAGTTTATTTATTGTACACATATTTATAATCCCTCTTATTATTACATGCAAAGCATCTAACACAAGGTCTGGTATTGGTAGACACTCAAATGTGTTTACTACAAAAAAGATGGAGGAAGTACAAAAAAGTATTATTTAGGACAGGTGTATGGATGCAAAGAAAACAGCAACATCCTGAGCAAATCACTATGAGTTTACTTTTGACAGTTGCTGTGCTTCCACCCCCAGTGAAGATTTCCTGACAAAAGCCTGATAACTCAATTCCCTGCCCAAGCATTTTATGAGAGCTTTGTTACTGTCAGGAACTGCCATAGTTTTCTTCCATCCTGCACCAAGGACATGTGATGAGAAGGTTGTAAAAGTCGTCTGACATGTGACAAACCCAGCACCACCCCTGCTAAATGGATGCTAGAGAAATGAGCCATCTTTCTAGCTGAAACAAGTCTTGCTGGTGGAACAATGACAGAGCTGCTCGGGCAACCTGAATGACTACACTGCACAGTGAGCACACTACCTATATGTCAGGGCTGACCATTACTCCAATGCTTTTCATTGGCTTCACAGGGGTCCAAAGTCAGATGATAACACCTTGCAGCAGGCCTTACAGCAAGTGGTAGGAACTCCAGAAAATTTGAGAGCACAAGCCCTGAATGAAAACAAAGGCTGGATTTAGCTGTAGCAAAATATGTGGCAGAAATACAGGTCCAGAATTGTCAGATCTTATGTTTTTTGAAGGGAAGATGGTAATCTGTATAAGGGGGTTGAAGAAGATTATATATATCTATATACATATGGATATACATATACATATATATACATATATTTATCAGTGGGTACGGTTCAAAAATCAATTTAAATGCTATTTTTTTCTAATATGTCCAAGTCATTGTACTAGATATCTAACTATGTCCTAACTATGGCAATTTAGCAAGTATAGAAAAGAACAAGAGATGGGACCCAGGACTCATCAGAAACCTGATGTAGAACATCAAACAGTAGCAGGAGCTTTGTATTAAACAAGTAAATGTGCAGAAAGCACAGAATAGTCCTGTAAATACTACAGGTTTTGGCTACTGCAGTCATTGTGATCTGAACACTACTATTAACAATTGTAACAATGATCTCAGAATTACATTTGACAAGAGGTCTGGCAGAGAATCTTGCACATTTAGTCAATAAACACTAGCTAAGTGAATAAATACTTAATGGAAGAGCAGTATTTGAGTTGAGACTTGAGAAATGAGTAAGATTTTAACATTTGAGAAAAAGGGTACCCAGACAAAGGAACAAAGAGGCTGGAAGGATAATGGTAGCTCAGGAGTGTGAAAAAAGTTTGCTTTGGTCAGAATTTTAGTAAGAATAGGAGGCAAGAAGAGAATGAGAAAGTCACCATGGAGAGCTCTAAATGTCCTAGGCATTTCAACTCCACGTAAAATCTGCACTACCCAGACTTCTAGATCGGGTCAATGGCTACTCGACAAAAACTGAACCTGGCTTTTCAAAAGCAGACCTAAATTTTAGACATTTAGGACATGGTAACCAGAGTTTTGTGTACATACATGCCTTTATGTGGTTTACATCATGCTGCATTATTTAAATGACCTTAAGCAAATTTACCTAGCATTAATCTCTTCCATCTCCTAGATGCAGAAATATAATTTCCATCATTTGTGGTTGGTAAAATTAACTCATCCACAGAAAGCACTTCAGATAGTATCTGAAGCTGAGCAAAGTGTTCCATAAACGTTACCTAAAGCTTACTACTGGTGGAAGAGGGCTACGCTTACAGAAGAAAATGCCTTCCTTGGGCCCCTGTGGGGTTAGAGTAATGGTGCAGGTGGGAAGCCTGTGACAGAATCTTGCATGCTACACACAGCTCCAGGTAACAGGGGACTCTGCAGTGCAGCCCTATTCCCAGTGGCCCTCCAAGACTTCAGGCATCATCCTGCTGGGAAATCCCCACCTGTCTCTACCATACACCTCCATCCCTCTCAGCAAAGTTTGTCACTAGCTCTTTCCCTAAATCAAACAGGTGCTCTCTTGATACAATAGTTTTCAACACTATTCTTGTTTCTGAAAATCTACTTCCTCTACTCAAAGAAAGAAAAGTATTTTACTGTTTTCAGACATAAAATATTTTTATGTCTGAGGTAAAGAGTGGAGGTTGAATCATGAGAAACATATCTAAATACTGTATTTTATGAGGTGAGCTCCCAATTAAACCAATAGATTCAAGTAAAAGATACTTGATCTTGGGTGTTTTATCTACCCCTTCATTATCTGAAATATTTAAGCCCGAAGTTTACCAAGTGCATTCCCTGCAAAACTCAAATTAGCTGTTACAATGGACTGCTGCCATTTGATGGACAGGGTGGACACAATCCAAACCAAGACCATAGCAAGTTACAAATATGAGAAGCAAGTTACAAATATGAGACAGTGCAACAGTAAAGATGCATGGTTAGGTTACAGGCAGGCAGCAAAGTCAAGGCCACAGTCAGGAGTTGGACAGGTGTTTTCCTGAGGACTCTAGAAGGCTTTCAAAAGCAACATCCAAAGGCAAAACTGAGTTTGACAACCAGATAATTAGTCTAGGAGGTGAGTCAGGAAACTGCTGCACTTGAGCACCACCTATTATACCTATTATACCACTTTCAACTCTGAACTTCCACCCTGGGAGTATCTAAAAGGCACCACCTGTCCCAGACACAAGTCCTCTGCAGAGTCCAAAGTAGCTCAACAACAGAGGGTTTTTGTTTTTGTTTTAGTTTTAATTGGGATAGAACAATGTAGGAATTGCTAAGAACAGTAAACATAGCTCTGAATCATCAGAAATTAGTCTATCTGCATTTCCACAAGTGTCTGTAAACTGAGCCAAGGACTAGGCATTTCTTTCCATGCATTAGGAAAGTAATTTTTTTTTAAGATTTATTTGTACATACAGAACTGGGGTACAGGCCAGAGGCTCAGGGCCGGCGAGAGGCTTCACCAGAGACAGAGTGGGGAGCAGAACAGGCAGATCGATGAAGTACACTGCTGAGGGGAGCAGCGGGCAGGTCAGGAGAAGTCTGCCACGCCATGTGGTCACCTCCAGGGCAGGCGGGAAACAAACTCATGTGGAAGTGGCTTTAGCTTCTCAGTGCAGTGCTTCAACCCTCTGCGCCACCAGGGAGAGCTCAGGAAAGTATTTTTTAAGCTTCTTAATTTTTTTGAAGCAATAATGGTTTACAATGTTCAATGTCGCATTGCTTTTAGTTATTTATGAACAAGTAAAGCCAATACAAACAAGAAGGAACATGAGGCTCTAAAGACTAACTCTCCTGGGTTCTCTAGCTTTCCACATGTTATGAATATTTTTCAGTTATAAATCTGCTTAAAACCAAGTATGACAAATTGTAAGTAACTAAAGGGAACTTGTCCTGTTAGTAATTCTCCTGAAGAAAAAATAAATTCTCCATCAAACAAGTAAAGGCAGTATGGAGAAGTGGATGGGGAAGACTTATCTTCCTGGGTTCAAATTTTGATGCTCTGCAATCTTGCACAAATTATCTTGATAATTGATTGGGATAGTAACCCCTCTTTGAAATGGTGTTTGACATTGATTATATTGTTATATTTATGAAAGTCTGTGCCTATTCATGGCAGCTATTATTCTTTTTTTTTAAATAGTATAATAGTTTTTTTTTTACATCATTTTGTGCCTTTTTCCATTTCAGTTGTAATTCCTGTGGGCTTCCCATCATCAAATCACCTATGTGCCATCACCATCATCCAGTGCACTTCCCTCCCCCCACTGTTTTTGATCCCATTCCACACCTGGAAAATGTCTCTGGTATACAGTTGTTCATTATTATTGTTACTTTCTTCCCTGGTCCTTTATACTCCTGCTATGAGTGAAATCATCCAGTATTTTTCCTGTTTTTTTTTCTGGCTTATTTCACTAAGCATGATCTTTTCCAGCTCCATCCATGTTGCTGCAAAAGGCGTGTGTTTTTTTTTTTTTGATTGCTGAATAATGTTCCATTGTGTATGTGTACCACATCTTTTTAATCCAGTCATCTACTCTTGGGCATTTGGGTTGTTTCCATGTCTTTCCAATTGTAAATAAAGCAGCAATAAACATGGGGGGGTGCAGGTGTCTTTTTGAGTCAGTGTTTGTGAATTTTGGGTAGATACCTAAGAGTCAGATTTCTGGGTCATGTGGGAGCTGCATGTTTAGCAGTTAGAGGAACCTCCAAACAGTTTTCCATAGTGGTTGTACTAGTTTTCATTTCCACCAACAGCGCAGGAGAGTTCCTTTTTTTCCCACATCCTTGCCAATATTTGTTGTTGCTAATTGTTTTAAAATGTGCATGGCAGCTATTATTTTTATCATAAACAGAGTTTCAAAGAACAACTCAATGACCGTGGCCCTTACACTGAAGATACGGCAAGTGAGTCATGTGACATATTTGCAGAAGTGCAGCATCACTAGGCAGCAAAAGAGCTGTGAGGGGCAGATAATAGATTAGGAGCTGAAAATATTGTTCATCTTTAAATGTGTATTATTATTTCTTAAAACTTTTAAAAACATGTTTTGCACTATGTTTATGAATTTCAGTTGTCAAAGAGTTTTTCCATTCTCGACAATGAACTGAAAATTTCTACCTTTACTTTTATCCCAAATGGGGAAAATTGATTTGCTTTTATTGCTTTCATCTTAGAAAATGTATAATAATTAAGAATTAATTATATTACATTAATTAGGGGACATTTTCTAGACTTTCAAAACTGAGCTCTATGGACCAGTATTAAATCAAAGGTATAGTTACTGCCTATACTGTAAAGGGAAAATAAATAGTTGTAGGCACATTTGTATTTTTCTGTTTACCTGTAGTTCTAAAAGCCATGTTGTCAAGGAAATATATTCCCTGAGCATCATATATTGGTATGTTTGTGTTCTGTGGAGATTTTTAGCATGTGTCACACTTGCTAGTCCCATGAAGAAGAAATCTGACTATTCAGTATTCAGATATAATGTAAACATCTGACATAAGTAATCCACTAGCTTGAACTGAAAGGGAGTTGAAAGAAGACATTGACACTAGAGGAGGAGGAGGAATAAAAGAGATTTAGGTAATGAGTTCCAAAAGATAAGACTGTATATTTCTTCATTGCACTTTTTTTTTTTAAGATTTATTTATGCATACAGAACTGGGGTACAGGCCAGAGGTGCAGGGATGGTGAGAAGTTTCACCAGAGACAGAGCTGGGAGAAGAACAGACCGACTAACAAAGTACACTGCTGAGGGGAGCAGTGGGTGGGTCAGGAGATGTGTGCCGCACTATGTGGGTCACCTCTCGGAGTGGGGCTCAAACTCATGCTGAAGTGGCTTTAGCTTCTTAGTGCTGTGCTTTTACCCACTGCACCACCAGAGAGGGCCCCATTGTGCTCTTCTTATTAAGGTTTACATGAAAGATTCTTGTTAAAAGCAAAGAAATCCACCTAGCTGAGTTGAACAAAAATGGAGTTTACTGAAAGAATGTTAACAAGCTCACAGAATCATCGGAACAGCTGGAAATTTGCAAGAGAAGTTTGGAGGCTGTGACTATGCCAGGGTTCACAAGGGAAGCCTGGCTAGAAGGACCTTACAAATGCCAGAGACACTCAATATCTCCACAGCTGGCAGTGGGTTAACCCCATACTGTCCTTACTGCCTTGTGATACTCACTTCAGACAAAGTTCTGGGTGGTATAGTCTGACAGGCAAAGCTCAGGTTGTATTCTAGTGACCAGGAGTCAAAATGATCTGACCTTTTCAATTACCACTGCTGAGCAAGAATTTCCACCGCCTACCTGTCAAACAGAGGGAGGCTGAGATGTTGAGGGAGCCACCTCCAAAAACAATGGTTCCCCCAAGGAAAATATTTGTTTTTTTCAGTTATGGTTTATAAATTCTACCTTAGGAGAACAGTTAGGAAGACCAATATAAAACACATATTTAATGGACATGTGAAAATAAAGGAAAGGAATTTAGGAGACATGGAGCAAGACCAGAAAGGACTTAAGAGATTAGGACATGTGCTAGAAAGAGAAAGAGAAAAAGTGTTTTGCATCATTATCATTTCTGTTACCTTTTCATTCACATTCTTTTTTTCAGGTCTTCCTCTCTCCCCGTAAATTTCCTTTCATTCCCATTAATATATAAATGTGCATTTTCATTCCCAGAAATTGTTTAAAAAAGGTACTTCCAATCTACAGGCTTTTGGAAACATGTTCTGCAGTCCTGTTGAACCAGTTTTCTTGAAGTTTATACATAAAGGACTAGTAGTACACAACAATGAAAATCCTGACACACTGGCCAAATAACTAAAACCAAGATCCTTCAATTCTAAGAAATGATGAATAACTGAGCTCAAGTGCTGTGGTAGGGTGAACCTTAGCCTCATTAGTCACAAAACCCACACTTTAAGTTTTGCCTCGTAGAGGTGAGATGATCACAGGAAGCCCACCAAACCTCCCTTAGATGTTGAAACTACATGAAGTGATAGAGACAAATATATTAAAGTTGAGGTGCTTCTGGACAACAC
>NW_004567112.1:46246230-46253156 GCF_000260355.1 Condylura cristata
TAAGCAAAGAGAATATCTCAGGCAAAGGAAATACCATGTGTCTGATGGGATCTGTAAGATTTGCTGTGATGGAAATCCAAAGAGAATTAAGGAATAAATGAAACTGAGAGGGGGCAAAGGCCAATTAAAGAATCTATTGCCACCACCTATAGGCAAGGAGGTCAGAGGGAATAAACAGGAAGCACAATCTGGAAGCAGTTTTATGGATAGATTTGAAAAGCTAGCACTACAAATAAATGTGCTCTTAGAAGAAATGGCAACATTACAGGTAAGAAGATGATTAGGCCCTAATGAAGGGCCTGTGGAGATGGAAGAACTTAACTATTAACGAGGGAAACTTACAAAATTTAGTGGTTTAATAAATGTATGTGTTACCTTTCTGATCAAGGAGGCAGAGGGAGAACACAATGTCATAAAAGTCAATAAAAGACAATGTTTGAAATTAATAAACTCTACAATGCTCATAAAAGATGATGTGAATGGTGGAGGGACAATGTTATTTTTCTTTTTGAAAAACAAACTATGTAGCCAACTTCTAAAACTAAACTGATCACCTATGTTTTATTGATAGAAGCATCAACTACCATATTACCACTACACCAGAAAAACAAGTCAAAAGAATTTAATGTTAAGATGAGGAGCAATTACCTAAACATCTTAATGTTCACTAGTCTTCTCTTAAAAGCATCTGATACACCTTATACAATTTGTTAGCTAATTGATTAGATATTTGAAAAGAAGCAAAGTTAAATTTTAATTATACTTTTATTTCTCAATGGAAAATGCTCCCTTCAGCAAAGATGGTAGAACTTTCCCAACATCAAGTAACATTTCCAAAGGTGGGTTATTAAAAGAATACCTATCAGGTATGTAGCCCTTCTGATTATAATATTCCTTTGAGAAAGTATGGCTCCCATGTATTTCTTGCAGTGCTCCCCAAATAGCTCCTTCCAAACCAGTCACACAACTAGCTTTGGCAGGTAGAGTATGAATTCTGTTGGTGCCATGTGATTTTATTTACACTTTATATATTTATGTACATTATTTGTATACATCTATGAATATATATATATATATATATAGAAAGAGAGAGAGAGAGAGATTTAATAGATTTTACTCTGAGCAATATTCCCTAAAGACAGAAAAACACTAATACAAAAGAAAAACTACATTCCTATGTTTACTGTATCACTATTTACAATAAAAATATAGAAACAACCTAAATACTCTAAAACAGAAGAGATGATAAATATATGGTATATATCACAATTGAATACTACTCAGCCATAAAAAAGATAATATGCATTTATGGCATCATGGATGGAACTGGAAGGGTTGATGCTATACAAAATATCAGAAGGAAATAGAAATATTGGGTGGTTTTATTTATATTCAGAATATAGATAAACCAAACAAAGTGCTAGAAAAAAATAAGACAACTTGTAAGCTGATAACAGCTTTGGGACATACAACAAGAGAGGGAAAGCAGGGTGTCAAGAGAGAAGAGTGAAGAGCACAGGGGATGATCACACAGTGACCCACTGGTGCTGTGGTTGTGGGAGAACTACTACACCATAAGGTAAAAACTCAAGTATTATCCAAAAATCAACAAATGTCTAAGAAAATCAACAAATGAGGGGGAAATCAAGACACAGGAGGAGAGGAGAGACTAAATCCTAATGGCAGCATTAAAGCACCTTAAGCTAGCTATACTCACTTTTCTATAAAATGAAAGACTAGATCCTTTTCACTTAAGTTATAGAAAGTGGTTTTCTGTCTTCTACCTAAAATTCCCTTTTTCAAACAGCAGGTGGAGAGGTATTGGAAACAAACCATTTTAAGTGCAGACTTGCTTGGGGCCAAACCTGTCCACAACCTCCCAGCTGACCTCATCCCCAGTCTCACTCAGTCAACTGGTGACTTAGAGGCTTTATCATCCAGTTCACCCCAGGGAACTGATTCACTGAGGATAAGTACAGAGGAAACTTGCAGAATTTCAGCACCTTGAAACTGCAACACCATTGTGTTGTTGACAGATCAAGGTTTTCAGAAACCAGTTATGAAGAACAGTTCAAGTACAGAATTCGTATAATTTTTAGCATATGGACCACTTACTGCTGCTGTTCTACAGGAATGCAATACCAGTGCACCATGTTTTGTTTTTGTTTTTGTTTTTGTTTTTGTTTTCTTGCCAAAGAAGGCAATAGCTAATGTGCAAATAACATAAAAAAGGGAATGGCAAACCTCTACCACTCCACATTTAAAGAAATATTAGAGTTTCTATGCACAACTCTGAAAATCATGCAAATATTCAAGGCCAGAGGCAGCCACACGTTGTAGTTATGTGAATAGCATGCCTGAGGTTGTGCCTTTGTCAACCTGCATTGCCATGTCCAATGATCCTAATTACCTAATTAACTCATTAACCTTACCCCTGGATGCTAATATAAAGACAGACTATAGTTATTATCTGTGTAAACTACAGAATAAGGTGAGAAAAAAAAAAAAAGCAAAGTCATTTGCAACAACTCAGCAAGCACCTTTATAGCACTTCAGTTCTTCAGAATTGAATCAGCTGAATTACCTGTGTGAAACTACCTTGTCCAAATCCTCTGAGTTGAGTTCAGGTCAGGGTTCATGCCAAGGTTAATTTAACATTTCATTCCATTCTGAATCTTTGCACACTCTTTGCCAAGAGGACTAAAGTGAGTAAACATTGAATAAAACAACTGTTCCTTAAGAAAGAGCCTGGACTTTTTGACAGTAGTGTTATTTACCCCACATATATTAAATTATAACCAGGTGGATCAAATCTAAATGTGGGGCAGAGTCAGAGTTTAAGGACTTAAATACTCAGAATAGTGTCCCTTTCTTTTCTAGATAAGGGACACATCAAAAATAGATTCAGAGGCCCTCCCTGGTGGCACAGCAAGTTAAAGCACAGCAATGCAAGTGAACCAACTGCTTCAGTGCGAGTTCCATCCCTGCCCTAGAGGTGATCCATATAGAGTGCAAACCTCTCCTGTCTTGCTGCTCCCCTCAGCAGTGTACTTCGACAGTCAGCCTGTTCTGCTCCCCACTCTGTCTCTGGCGAATCCTCTCACCACCCCTGCAGTCCTAGCTTATACCCCAGTTCTGTATGCATGAATAAGTAAATCTTTAAAAACAAAAATAGATTCAGAGAGCCAGTTTATCCACAAGTTCAGAAAAGAAATGCCTGATGTCTTTTCAAGGTTTAATATTGAGGACACATTTATGATGTGAGTATTGTGCCCAGTGAGACCTGGATACAAATACTTTCTCATCAATTGCCTGGGGGAAGTACAGTGAGATTATATCTAATTTCCAACAGAGGAAGATCTTAAATGTCAAGCAATCAACTCCAAATCTCAAGACAACATTCTGCAAAATATTAAATCATTTTTATCTACAGACCTACCATAGCCAGTCTACTTCCACTCTTAGGAGCAATTTTAAGTTTAACAAGGGCCCTCCCTGGTGGCGCAGGGGGTTAAAGCACTGCACACTAAGAAGCTAAAGCCACTTCCGCATGAGTTCAATCCCCACCTGCCCTGGAGGTGATCCATATGGTGTGGCAGACCTCTCCTGATCCACCCACTCGCTGCTCCCCTCAGCAGTGTACTTCATCTATCTGCATGTTCTGCTCCCCGCTCTGTGTGTGGAGAACCCTCTCACCCACCGCATCTATGGCCTGTACCCCATTTCTGTATGCATAAATAAAATCTTTAAAAAAAAATAAAGTTTAACCAAAAAATAAATAACAGTGAGAAATATTGGTAGCTAATGATCTCCTCACTTCACTTACATTTTCGTCCTCAGTAACAGAAACTTTCACTGTCCATGATCTAGAGACATTTCCAAAATAACTACACGTACAACTAATACTGTATCTTCTTTCTCATTCACTCATGATGGGATTTCCCAGCACAACCGCAAATATTCTGCTAGTTTACATTTAAGTAAGTAAAAAAAAAATCTCGGTTCCCTTCTATATTTCAGAGGTAGGAATCATGGTCAGAAGTTCATAGTAAGCACAGCTAGCATTTATTAAATTCCTATGATGTATTTTATAGATATCATCTATAATCTTAAGAATAGCCCAGCCACAGAGGTGGTATAAATTATTTAGGGTTACAGCTCAGATTTAATTTCATATCTACCTGAGCAGACTTATTAGCTAGGTCAGCTCAACTACAAAGGACAGGCATGTGTTGCTCATAGGAATGTTGAATCTTTGACCTCACACAAAGTACAGCTCCAATAGTGACTGATATGGATATTCTGATTTTGTCAAAGGATTGGTGACCTTTAGAATTATGATGATTATGTTCTGAGGGATGAAAAACATCCCTGGTTTGATCAATTAAACCCTGTTAATACTATATAGAATAAGGACAGAGAAGGAAGTGATACCTTTTAACAGATCAACATAGCAATAACAAAAAGTACATGTTAATCTTCAGGACTGAATTCAGAGTCTGAAGGCAACCAAGTATACAATATTCAGACATAAAACATTAAGTTGAAGAAGCACCTAAGTGGAACACCTATTAGGCTAATTATTTTCTGCCTATTGATAAGGAACAACAGTTCCATTGCTATAACTACTTGCCAATGAAAAATAGCTTCTAGAAACCATACTAATAATTCTACATTAATGTCACCATAAGTATGCAGAAGATCAAGGCCTCCCTGGTGCTGCAAGGGTTAAAGACACAATACTCTCAAGCTATCAGCAGTTACTGCTACATGAGTTTGATTCCAGACCAGATGGCTGACCCACATGGTGCTGCAGTCCTCTCCTGTCTCACAGGCTGCTCCTCTCTGAGTGTACTTCAGTACATCTGCTTGTTCTGCTACCCACTCTGTCAATGGTGAATCCTCTCACCCTCCACACCTCTGGCCTACACCACAGTTCTTGCATGCATAAATTTTTCAAAAATACTTATTTATGCATACAAAACTAGGGTACAGGTCAGAGGTGCAGGGTGTGAGAGAATTTACCAGAAACAGAGTGGGGAGCAGAACAGGCAGATTGACAGCTGAGGGGAACAGCGGACAGATCAGGAGAGGTGGATCACCTCCCTGGTCAGGGATCAAACTCATGCTGCAGTGGTTGTGATAGCTTCATAGCGCTGTGCTTTAACCAGTCAGGCCACTGGGGAAGGCCTAAATAAAAATTTTTTAAAGATTTATTTATTTATGCTTACAGAACTGAGGTATAGGCCAGATGGGTGAGAGGATTCACCAAAGAGAGTGGGGAGCACAACAGGCAGGTTGACAAAGTACACTACTGAGGGGAGCAGTGGGCAGGTCTGCCACACCATGTAGGTCACTTCCCTGGTCAGAAATAGAACTTGTGCTGCAGTGGCTTTGGAGAGCTTTATAATGTGGTGGTTTAACCCACTGCACCACCAGGGGAAGCCCCTAAATAAATCTTTTAAAAGAAAAAAAGTATGGGCAAGATCATGGGCAATAAGTCATCCTTCATATCTCCAGATCAAACAAGCTACCAGTTGCTCACTAAAAAGATCTTACCAACTATGGACCTCATAAACAGTGCTAGAAGATAATTAGGTGACACTGTTACATTGCAAGTAGATGTATTCATATAAACTCAAATTTAAGTAGGGGGAAATTTAAGCTAATACTGGAAATTCCTAGATTTCAGTAAACTGGAAATTCCTAGATTTCAGTAAAAACAAATCTTACAGATTGGGAGAATAATACATTTGTATTGCATTCTAATCTGAGTTTTAAAATACTAAGAATCCAGGAAGCCATGTGTCCTAAACTAAAATTGAATCAAATTTTATTTTTTAAAAAATTCTCAGTTGATTTTGTATCACATAAAGGACAAAGTCAAGAAGTCTAACTCCAGATGACTGCACAGTTGAATTCTACCATATACTCAAAAAGGATTTAATACCTATCATTCTCAATCTTAAATTTAAGAGGAAACACTCCCAGATTATTTTACTAGGTCAGCTTTCCCTCACATCAAAAGCATACAAAGATAGCACATACAAAAAGAAAGCTACAAAACAATATCTGATACGCAGTATAAAAATCCTAAATAAAGTATTAGCAAACTTAATTAAAAATATAAAGGCAGCTTTCTGCCCATGTGTGCCTATGCAAGTGTCCTTTATTTTTCTGCCCCCTTTTCCAATAAACCTGTTCTTCTAAATATTTAAAAATTCAATAAATAAATGAAAGAATTATACACTATTATCAAGAGAGATTTATTCCAGGGATGCAAGGATGGTTCAACATACTCAAAATCATCAAAAAAGGGTGTCTGGTTTCAACATTACTACTTTACATAGAACTGGATGAGCCTGAGCAACTCAGCAGGAAAAAGAAAAGAAAAAGAAAGAAAGAACTAAAAGGAACCCAAACTGGAAAGGAAAAAAGTAAAATAAAAGTGTTAATTTTGTGGATGACATTACAGAGAATACCCTAAAAAAAAAAAAAAAAAAAAAAAAAAAAAAAAAAAAACCACCACCACCAAAAACTACTAAAAATAAGAAACAATAAAGCTTCAGGCTAAAATTCAACATATAAAAATCCATTACATGTCTATGCACGAACAGTAAACTCTTATTTAAGAAAACAATACCATTTATAATCACATCAAAAAGAGTAAAATACCTAGAATACATTTAAACAAGCAGGTGATAAACCTATATATTGAAAGCTATCGGACAGTTTTGAAAGAAATTGAGGACACTAAGTAATAAAGACATTCCAAATTCATGAATCAAAATTTTATTAAAATGGCAATTTTAACTAAAGCAATATACAGATTCAATGCAATCCCTATGAAAACACACACAAAAAAAACTCAAAAAGGGCCCTCCCTGGTGGCGCAGCAGGTTAAAGCACAGCACTGAAAAGCTTGA
>NW_004567112.1:46253596-46262210 GCF_000260355.1 Condylura cristata
TGTTGATTTACAAACCAATGTTGCCACTATAAATCCTGTACCTCTGAACCATACACATACACATTTGTTGATTTACAAACCAATGTTGCCACTATTTTTTTCCTATAAAAAATAGGAAAACTTACCTATCTGCAAAACGAAACTTGATCACTCTGTTATACTACACATATAAATTAATGCACAGTGGGTTAGAGACATGAATATAAGACACCAAACCATAGAATATAGAGAGAAAAATAGATAGTAAGCTCTTCAATACTGGTTTTTGTGGATTCATCAATTAAGCAAACAAAAGTAAAAATAAATGTCAATAGTTTACTGTATTAGTACTTGACTATGTCAAACTAAAAACGTCTTTTACAGTGAAAGAAGCCAATGATAAACAAAAAGGCAATCTAATAAGTGAGAGAAAATATTTGTAAATAATTTATCTGACAATAGATTAATATCTAAAATACATGAACGAGACATACAACTCAAACAGAAACAACAAATCCTGTTTTAAAAATAGGATCTGAATCAGTATTTCATTGGAAAGACAAGCAGATGGCCAGCACACACATGAAAAGATGTTCATCATCACTTATTTAGGGAAATGCAAATCAAAATCACAATGGGATATCACTTCATAACATTTAAAATGGTTATTATCAGAAAAGAAAGAAACAAGTGTTACTGCCAACATGGTGAAAAGGGAACCCCTTTACACTATCAGTTGGTAGTTACTATGGAAAACTTAAAAAAAAAAAAAAGATCAATAGACGTCATATGAGTTAACTATTCCACTTCTGGGCATTTTTTTGAAAGTATGTAAGATACTAATTCAAGAAGATATATGCACCACCATATTTATTGCAGCATTATTTACACAGCCAAGATATGAAAGCTTTTTAAATGCCCCATTCTTAAAAAAAAAATATGCTAGTAATGTACAGCATCTACAATGGAGGGGCTGATATAACCTAGGTGGCAGTAGGCTATACCATCTAGGTTTCTAATTACACTCTACAATGTTTGCAAAGACAAAAATTGATCAAGAATGTATTTCCCAGAACATATATAGCTAAATGACACATAATTATATACAGAGTGGAATACTCTTCAGCTGTAAAGATCTGGAGATCTTTCCATTTGCAACATGGATAGATCTTGAGGGCTAACTGAAGTCAGTGAGATGGAGAAAGACAAAACTGATTCTGAGTCATGTAGAAGATGAAGAAACAAAGCAAACAAAACAAACAAACAAAAAACCCAACCTTTATTATGACAACAGACTGTTGGTTACCAGAGGAAAAGAGGGATGTGTGGCTTGGTAAATGAGTTAAGGTACAATTGCATTGTGGCTGATGGTAACTGGACTTTATGGTGCCCCTAACAATGTTTATAGATGCTAAAATAAGAACTGCACCCTTGAAGTTTATATTATAAGCCAGAATTACCTCAATTTTTAAAAAAAATAGGCAAAATCTGATTTGAAAGAACTTTTTTTGACGTATGCTTTCAAAATACCACAGGGAAAATATAATAAAGGAGAGTAATGGACCTACAAAGAGTTGAACAATTGAGTGGTCAGAGGTTTGTAAACAAAATGAACTCTTTTGAGTGTTTTTGTGGAAGTAGAGTTGCTATAAGGAGAAAGAATCTCAAAGGGCTATGAGAGGGAAATAAGGGCTAACAATGACCATAATAAAGTATGAGAAATTTTGTTAAGTATTGTTAATTATTGGAAGTTACCACTATCTCTGATTGGAGTCCTTAACAAGAATTAGCTAAAATACAGGTACAAAATCTCTGCACTCCAAAAGTCAGAAAAATAGGGATATTTCTGGGGCAATAAAAGCTGGTTTGGGCCCTCACTGGTGGCACAATGGGTTAAAGTGCAGCAATCTAAGCTAGCCACAATTGCTTCACAGGGTAGCAGACTGCTCCCCTCAGCAGTGTACTTCAGTCTACCTGTTCTGCTACCCACTCTCTCTAGTAAATCCTCTCACTACCCCTGCACCTGTAGCCTGTACCTCAATTCTGTATGTATGCAAAAAAAAATAAATATTAAAAAGAGAGAGAGGGAGCTGGCTCTGTGACCTTCAGTAGCTAATGAGAGCCTACAAGCCTGACAGGTCATTGTTCCTCTGCATCCCCCTTCAAAGAACCAAGCCCTAATATGTAAGGGATTTACTTTGTTTTTCCAACACAGGGCCCAAGCAGTTCACAGCAGCTGGAGCCAGTCCAAGCAGCATGAAGGACAGAGAAGGGCTGTGCAGTTCATTTTTACAGACCAAATGAGTTCTCAATTATTTATCATCTGTGTGATGGAGAAAGTACCAATAAAACATGACTATAAATCTCCACCTCTTCCAAGAGCAAGGAAAGAATGAAAGAAGGCTAAAAGGAAAATGCCAACAGTTTTATGAATTTAACAAATCCTTTTATGTTCCAAAATATCAAAATCATATGCTGCTGTTGATTTGTCAATTAAATGCCCTTGAAGATGTTGAATCTAAAAATAGGAAAAATTGGTAAGGAAGAGGATAGAACAATTTAACATATCTGGGAAGTCTATTGAATGAAATCTTCCTGAGATAGTCTTTGACAAGAGTATTTGATAAGAAAGAGACACTTTATTTGCTATTTCTCTTAACATATAGAGCTGCGTCACTATAACACATTTGAACTCTTCATTCCAGGAAGGGCTTCTTTCACAGATGAAGGAAATAGAGGATGTGATTCATATTATGAATGGCTGAAAGAAATAAAAACTGAAATAAAGTAATAGAACATCACTGATACTGGCTTTCACTAGAATTAATTTCTAGTTTGTCTTTCATTTACATATTAATGGTCTTTTGCCCTTAAGACATTTTCATTGTAAAATTGTTTTCCTTTTTCTTTTTTTTTTTAGTAAAGATTTATTTATTTATGCATACAGAACTGGGGTACAGGCTGGAGGTACAGGGGTGGTGAGAGGATTCACCAGAGACAGAGTGCGGAGCAGAACAGGCTGAATGTCGAAGTACACTGGTGAGGGGAGCAGCAGGTAGGTCAGGAGAGGTCTGATGCACCATGTGGGTCACCTCTGGGGCAGGGATCGAACTCATTTTGAAATGGCTTTAGCTTCTTAGTGCTGTGCTTTAACCTGCTGCTCCACCAAGGAGGGCCCTGTTTTCCTTTTTCAAAAAAACTTTGTGGTACTAAGCATCCCTACCAGTCACCTGAAAAGGTTAATGTAGCTCAGGCCTTTGACAAGCCTCCTCACTGAAAATGGGGAAGCCAGTGAGAATTGTAACCTAGAGACACTCCTTTTCCAATCTTAGCAATGTCCTAATGGAAGCCAATGCATACAGGTGGCTACTGCATATTTACAACTAACATTATAAAGCACTTACTGTGTACCACGTACTCACCTAAGTATTTAACCTCACAAAGACCCTATATTTTAGGTACTATTATTGCCACATTTTACAGGTGAGAAAATTGAGATACAGGAGGCTTTAGTAACTTCACCAAGGCCACACAGTAAGTAGTATAAATGGATATAATCATAATAACAAACTAACACAATACTGGTATTTGTTTTCCCTCCTTTTTGGAGAAGGAATAGGAACCTCTAAAAAGTCAAGTGCCAACTGAAATTCACACTATTTTAAGTAGCACAATCAGAATCAAACCCAGGCCAATGCTCTTACCCTACACTTTTCTACAGGTCAACCACATATTGAAACCCTTTATGAAACTTCTTTGCATCTTTTTTACTTAAAGGAAATGGAAGACCATTCATTTAGACAGACAGAAAATAAGGGACCTAGATATAAAGTTACCAGAAAATAATAATGTCCTCCAGTTTTCATGTTCTCTCCATATGTGAAAGATTAATACAGATGACTAATGTGATTGCTTCAAGCTTCACTGACAAAAGCAAATTAGTAGAGTCATGTACATTGAAAATGCCAACAACATAGAAAAGCAGTTGATAATAACCATCAATGTCCTGGCAAAAACAGATGTATTTCAGTTTACTTAAGTTCAGTCAAGGGTGAGATATATTGGCTCTATATTTCTTATAAATGAGCTATTTAACTTGGCAAATACTGGAGTATAACTACCCACTTTCTGATGCATGTTGCTTGCAAAAATAATAATAATAATAATAATAATAATAATAATAATAATAATAATAATGCACTCATCCCTACATAATAAAGCATTTACACTGATTTCAAGCGTTCATAATCATAGAAAAAGATGTGTCTGAGGGCAGAATGGTTTTCAGGCTTTAAGTTTGAATTAAATCAGGGCTTAAAGAACTTGCTCTTGGTTTGTGAAACAACCTAATATTGCTGTAAGCATCTCTCCTGCTTATTTAGTTTCCCCGATTCCTAGTTTGTTTCAAAAGACTTATGAACTATTCCACTGATTTTTGTGATCATATCTACCCTATGACTATTAACACTGACTCCTTGGAAAGTCCAAAGTGGCTTGCTCTTAGTATACAACAAAAATTGACTTTTCTCTGAAAGCAGAGAGAATGCTAGGCATATTATTTAAAGGAGAGAAGTGTAACTATGCAAGAGTGGAAAATATTGCTAAATATTCCCCCAAAATCCATTCGTCATTCTGTATTTTTGTACTATGGCTCCCTTACCCAGCTAGAGAATGCACAGCACAGCATTCCTTCCACTTATTCATGGCCATGTGACCTAAATACTGGTCAGTAAGATGTCAGTGAAACATACAACTTCATAGAGTGCATTTCTTAAAGGTGAGCTACATGACCTCTGAAGCACCCATGGAATGCATAAAGGGGGCAAACAAGCTTTAAATATAAGAATGAGGTTAAAACATACCGGAGAAGGATTCAACTTTCAAATGTCACTGTTTTCAGATCTTCAGTTACTCCAAAATCAGCCATTTCAGTCCCCACCATGCTGATCTTCCAGAAGGCTGCTGGAAGCCTCTCCTCAACCCCCGTTGTGTTCAGAGGTCCACAAGAGCCTTCTGGAAAATAGGCATGATAGGGGCAGAAATGGCTGACCCTGGAATCACTGAAGATCTGAAAACACTGAAATCCCAAAGCTGAATACTGGTTGCTGCTTCTGCAGTCCCTTATATTTTTTTTAGAGTCTCTACTTCTATTTGTATTACACCTGGGGCTATGAATCCTCCCTAGCACCCCACTCCAGGGGGCCCTCCCTGTACTCTGTAACAGTTTTGGGCTTCAGTCCCCTGTTATAAAACCAGTATCTTCACTAGAATGGGGAAGATAGGAAAGGGAAACACAAGCAGCCCTCCCCCAGAATGATGCACAGACTACACACACACACACGCGCCCCTACCTCCTTATCTCAATTTCTTCATCCATGAAAGAATATCACTTGCAATGTTATTACAAGGATTAAATAATGTAAATAAAACATTAAGACATAAAAATTGGTGAATAAGCTATCACAAGGCTTCAATGGTAGTTTAAGAAAAGTTAGAATCTCGCAAATGCTCTTTTCTTCCCACGTATCAGTTGTATACTAAATTCTGACTGAGTTACAGCAACCACTTATAACTCAAGGTTACAGTTCTCTGCCACACTTGTAGTGGTATAGCTCTAGTTAACAACTCAATTATTAGAGGAAAAGTAGTACAACAAACATTTGGGACTTTTGGACTATAATCCAGAAGATACAGACTCCAGAAGTACTGGAGGTGAACGTCCAGGTTGCTCTGAGAAGTGCCATGTTTACTAGTCTGCTTTATACAAATGAAGTTTTCACTCAGTGCAATTTGGTGGATAGTATGTCAAATGGTGTCAATACTGGGCAAGGCTTACTGATTTCATTTCACTTTCTTCTTGGCTATGCCTATCTCAACACCCCCAGGTACCTGAACATGCCTACAACCTGACCCTCAACAACCTTTCAGTTCTTTTTTGTTGTTACCCAGACTTGGGATTACTTCATGATCACTTTTCTTTAGTTTACCATATCTAAATAGTCAATAAGTCAAAAATATCAGGAATATGAAGATAGAAACTATCAAGAGTCTAAACTATCAAGAGTCTGTCTACTAAGATAAGACTGGTAATGTCAGAATTAAGGGATATAGCCATTTCAAAGTTCTGCAATTTATTGAAGGCTTGCATAGTCCAGGGAAGATTTGTTCTATAAATTGCTATTAATATTGTTCAATTTCCATTGTTAGCCCAGTTAGGGCCTTCTAACCCCTACCCCAAGGTGGCAGCTGTGAATGTGTTCCTAGAGCTGCTTACACACAACTTGTGGATCCTAGGTAAGAAACTGGTCCTCTTCTCCAAATAGGAGGAATATATATGCTCTAATTGCTGACTAGTACTTAAGATCACAGAGGTGGAAAGAGGCATTTGGTCATAGTTGTTCCAACCCTTTCTCACTGTTGCAAAACTCTGCCCCTCAGGCTAACGTAACTTAAAAGGCTAGTGCACTTACCATCCACCTTTTCCTCCCTTTTTGAGAGGCATATTATTCAAAGACTATAAAATTCAAAACCACTATATATACTAAAATTAATGAGTAAGCACACATTTAGCAAAAAGCACAGGATCAGAAAATATCTCAAAAGACTAATTTTATACCTCAGGCTGATCCTCAATATAGAGAAAGTCTATTAAAAAAAAATAGCAAACCTTGGGGAAGAAGGGAATCCAATTTTAGGTTAATATACTATTAGATGCAAATATACAGTTTTCAACAAAAATAATCACAAACATAAAAGGAATACTGTATATGCCATAGAAAAATATCATTGAAAACTGTCCTTGAAAAAGACCTCATGGTTAATTTACTATGCAATTGTTTTTAAACAACTAGTAGACGATTTGAAGGCAGTGAAGAATGATATATGAACAAAGTAGAAAAGTCACTAACAAGGTAGAAAATCTTTATCAATAGAGATTTTAAAAAATCTAGAGCTGAAAATTACAATAACTAAAATAAAAAAAATCACTAGTGAATTCAAAGGAACATTTGAGTAGGCTGAAGAATCAGTGAACTTCAAGATAGGGCAATGGAGAAAAAAAGGGTAGAAGTAAAAACGTAAGATTTTTTTTTTTTTGTAGGCCATCATAGAACTAAATACATATTGGAGGAATACCAGAAAGAGAAAAGAGAAAGAGACAGAATATTTTTAAATGGCTGAAAATATTCCAAGTTCAAAGATTTTATTAAAGAATTTTAATGAACTCCAAGTAAGATGAAGTGAAAGATTCACACTATAAACAGCGATAGGATCGTGAAAGTAGCAAGAGAAGCAATTCTTCATATATCCATGACCGTCAAAAATATTAACAAATTTCTCATGAAACTTTGGAGGCCAGGAAGCTATAGGAATTACTTGGTTGACAATATTTTTTTAGTATTTTACATCTGGCAAAACCAACCACCTTACCAAGATAAGATATGAATCACTTCCCAAATAAACAAAGTGGAGGGAGTTGATTACCACTAAACTTGCCCAAGAAGAAATTCTCAATGAAGTCCTTCTGGTTGAAATGACAAGAAAGATAATACAGAGTAACCATAAGTCATATGTAGGGGAAAAAATCTTAATAAAGGTAAATGCATGAGCAATTATATAAATGCTATTGCAACAATGGTTCTAGACTTCACTTTGTTTTCACATAAATTAAGAGATAATACAATTCAAAAATAAAATTATTGGTCTAGAAGTATTTTTGTAACTTGTTTATGACATTACATTTTGTTTCCTACATAATGCAAGAGACTAATACCCTGAAAAGATTAGGAGTTTACATTCTAGGGCACTCAATGTATATAGATGCAATGCATACCTATATGACACTGACAGCCAAACCAAAAGGGGTGAGGCAGGAGCTGTAAAGGAAGAAATATATTATTATACATAATATACATAATAATTGATTATTAAATTGGTAGAAATTCAAGTTAGAATTTCTACACTAGGATGTTTAATGGTATCTCCAAGGTAATCGCAAAGAAAATAATTACAGAAATGGGAAAGAAATTTAAATGTTTCATTACAATAAAAACTAAACAGAAAATTAGTAGTGTACTGAAAGTGAAGGAAAGTAAAATATTCTATGCAAATAGAGCAAGGTGTTCACAGAATATCAACCAAAAGACTTAAATTATGAGACAAAAGGCACTATGTATTAATAAAATGTTCAACAAAGTGAAAAGATAAACTATAAATTTTCAGGTACATAGTAATAGGCCATCAAAATATATGAAGCAAAACTGACAAAAATGAAGTCAGAAGTAGTGCTACAGCAGTGATCTATATTCCATTCTCAATAGTAGATAGAAAAAAGTAGATTACATTAGCTCAAGATTAATCTATTTACAGTTTATTAATCTGCCTATAAAAAAACAGAAGACATAAGAAATTGAAAAGGGAACTTAAAATAACACATAAAAAGTTACAGAAAGGGCCCTTCCTGGTGGCCCAGCGGGTTAAAGCACAGCACTAAGAAGCTAAAGCCACTTCCGCATGAGTTCGATCCCCGCCTGCCCCAGAGGTGACCACATGGCCTGCCCCAGAGGTGACCACATGACGTGGCAGACCTCTCTTGACCCGCCCGCTGCTCCCCTCAGCAGTGTACTTCGTCAATCTG
>NW_004567112.1:46262440-46263484 GCF_000260355.1 Condylura cristata
AAACATTAACTGACAATGTTGCCATGTCATTTATTCAAAATTTAGTGAGCACAGCAACTAGTGCAGAAAGTATAGAAATGAGTAAGATATGCCCTCCACCCTCATTTTTGCCACTTCAAAAAGAAACTATGCAAGACCTATTAATTAGGGTGTCAAGACCTACTAACAGTTGCTGTGGAGAACTTTCAATAAGGAAGGCTGCCAAGTGTTTGTACTTTTATACAGATTTTGATTGAGAGTGGATAAAGCTTATTGTTGAGCACTGACTCAGAATTATTAAATCATTTCAGAATTACTAACTATTCTTATAGAGATTGGCTATTCTTGCCTGGCTATTTTCTATGCTTGCCACTCCCACCTGTTTCTCTTTTCCATTAACAAGATTGTTTGTTATTTCATATACATCCTGAGGATCAAAAGACCAGGACACATTCATTTGTAAGACTTGGATGAGGAAGAGAATAAACAAGCTTTTCAGAATGCTAAAAGAACAAATACTTTCTCATTACAGAAGAGACAAGTGACCTACTTAAAAGTTGAGATACAAATAATTAATGCAGTACAGACAGTTCCCACCTTATAAACATGCAATTTACAAATGACCCAAACACACACTGCTGCCCCAGAATTTTGCTGTTGCCATGGGAACCACTAGTGACAAAGGGAGGCGTGGGTTGGGGGAAGGATTAAGATTTCAGGCAATAGGGGTTTAAAATAAAAAGAAATTAAGAATGATTTGTTTTCCCAAGTTCAGTTCAAGTTTGTTCACTGAGTTGTTTTACTACCTCAAATTCCACAGGAATTATAAAGTTAGCAAGCAGAAATTTTGGAGAACATGATACTTGGCATGGGAGTTTTGCAGTAACAGTCCCTCTATTACCATCAGGCTAAGTTTTCACTAATGATAGCATTCTTAATATCAGAATTTTTATCAGATACAAAAATATTGCTCTGGCTTCATCAACCATGGAGAGTATTCAACATCCCAGGCACAGTATCCTCAATAAGGAATATTCACTTCTATGTACAACTCACAGCCATAGC
>NW_004567112.1:46266214-46269709 GCF_000260355.1 Condylura cristata
AGTTCCTTTCAGTCACAAATCAAGATTTATGAAACAGTATCATTCAAAAACACCCCATGTTTTTCTCATGGTTAATATATCTACCTTCCCTGATCCAAGGTTTGAACTTTCCTTAAGTATTCAAGCCCTAGAGGACCAGGGTACTGTATTTTATTAGGAAGCAGGGGCAGACTGAGATGGGTTACATGGCCCTTGACCTACACTCTAGAACAATCTTTAATTTTGTCATTTTCTAAGAATGAGCAGCAGCTCTGAGCTAGACTTAGAAGATGATAAAGACTGAAAGGACAGACACATTTAAACACTTGTGGTTAGCCTGTAGGATCAGCTGTCCTAAAATAGATTAGATGCCAGTGTGATGGACTGCTTTCAATTCCTTGCTAGTATACTAAAAGTTTTGGTTTTCAAAGAGTTTAGTCTTCATAAAAGTAAAGGAATAGGCCTACATTTAGTAATTATGGTGATCATATTCCACATGTCACATCCAAAAATTGTGAATTTAAACTCTTTACGCATATATTTTTGTAAGTATAACAATGTTACCCCAAAAAGCAGGTTGATAAAAACCTGTTTCTAGTCCAAATTCTTCTAGAAAAGTAGCTTTTTAAGAGGTAGTAAGTGAAGTGCTTAGTGTATTCAACCTTCATTCATCTAACACGTTTTAATTGAGTACCTAAAGCACATTAGAAAATCAGTGGTGAATAAAAACAAGGACTTACCTTCTGGAAAGACATTTTCAGAGGTGGAAGAAGATAACCTAGACAAATAAGTCTAAGCACATTGAATAAATTAAACAATGTATTATAATTTATGTAATAGTAGAAAACTATTATGGTCCCAGAGGAATACATGTAGTGAGATGGAGAGTGACATTCTATAGTATTAGTTACTTTAAAGATCTACCACAAAAACTAACAAATGAATTAAACAAAAGTAAGCCTTTATAAAACCAAACAAATGTTACCAGAGCGGGAGGAGGTGGGTAAATGAGGTAAAAGAGGTTAATGGTATAACGAAGGAACTGGAATTTCAGTGATGAATTCAACGTAGTATCTACAGACATTGATTGATGATGTACATGATATAAACCTTAAATTTATTAACATGTTATTTTAAAGTTTTAATGAGATTACAAAAATAAAGATCCACTCCAGTCCTTATTCTTCCTCCCGCCTCTACCATCCCAGCCGCAGCTACCACCATCCCCTCCCTGCATGCACACACAAATCACATATATCAACGCCCCATCAGAAACCATCAGAAATCAACTTTTCTGATGACCCCAAGATTTGGCTTAATATCATCAGATTAGAAAGACAGCTTTAAAGAAACCATGCCACAGACATTCCTGCCTGCCTGAAAAGATTTGGCTGTTGAAAAGGTTGCTTGCCTTTTTTTTTTTCCAGTTACCAATTTTAATCTTTCACATCATATTAACCAAAAAGATCACAGAGCAAAAAGCACTGAAAGAATTGGTGCTTGTAAACGCAAAGAGAAACTCAAAGATAAAAATGGAGCAGCAATACTCACCTATTTTTCCCTGAAGCATTTGCCACCGCCCTGCCGTTCCTCCACCACGAAAAAGTCAGTAGCAGCGTTTGCTGTCAACTTGGATAGTGTGCAGTTGACCCTCCTGAGGTTTGAAGTAGCCTAACTCAAGTTCTCAACACAGTCTTCACCAACTCAAAAAAAATTAGGTAAATCCTACCTTAGAACTTGCATTTCAAGGCTGCTCTCTGAAGTCACATGTGCTGAAGAGTTCAGGAAACTGAAACCAGAAGGCCCACGCACAAAATATATCTCACCTGGGAAAGGAGGGGAGGGGAGTTCCCAATTTTAACTCCCGTGAACTTCCACCTGTGTGCTCAATTACCGCGGGGAGGCCGGCATTTGTTGCTTTCCAGAATGATCTACTCCTATGAAATGAAAACCAGAGGTCATGCTGTAGTTCCTATAGCTTAATTTTTCAGTTTGACAAAACTGTAGTTATAATGAAGTGAGAGAAGTGAGTTCAAAAATGCCAGCAAACCGTCTGGAATCTTTCTGGTTACAGTTAAAACACATGACTCTTCTTAATAGGACTCAGTTGGGGCCATTTAACCTTTAGGATAGGGCAAATGAATAACAGGTTTTGTTTCTGCTTTTAAATAATATGCAATCATTAAGAAAGAAATCTAATTGTTGAACATTAGATTTTCAGTTCATCCAGATCCTCTGTATTCTCCTATGGTCTGGTAAATCCATTGATATCAAGGTAACAAAACTGTATCTGAATTCAAAGAAATAAATGCCCAAAATTGATATTAAGGGCTTTGGCACATAATTAAGAGAGACCTTTAGATTACACCGTCATACTTTGGGTATTTTATTCAGTCTGTGTAAAGTTAGTTCTTCTGATTGAAGGGATTTATCATATAGCTGTGAATAATATAAACATTAGTTACTTGTAAGCTATGTGTAGAATGGACAGAGAGAGGTGGAGAGACAAGTAGGTAGCTTTAAATTTAATAGAAAGCCAAAAATTAAGTTTGTGTTTGTGGGATAAAAAATGCAGTTAATGAGGTTTTCAAAAATATGTTATGACCAAGAGAAGGCAGCTATCCCAGTGGTGCCCAGCCAACAGTTGCCAGAAGATCTGCTGCCTGTGTCTGGGGCTATGTGGGTGGGTGTTAAAGATCCCATATGGTATAATGCTCATTTCCTGCATTCTAGGCAAACAGCAGGTGTACTGCCTTCCAACTGTCTTTTCACAGGCTAAGCAGCTAAAAATCCTAGAACTGGATGGGCAAAGTAACTCCATGGAAAAGATGGAGAGCAAAATAAGGACTTTTCTACAAGATGATGATAATAACACTATACTGGGGCAGTATTTGAGAGTATGAAATAACTGTATGCGCGTTCATAGTTAACTTTTGTAGTTGTCACATCAAGAGTCATGTAGTTTATCATGTAGAGATTTTACATACTGTTATTAGAAAGTGTCAAATTCCACAGGTTGAGGGTTCAGTGCCACAAGACTGTCCTGCTCACTACTTCAGTTTCCCAGCAATTAAGTTCAGTGATGAAGCTTAATAGTATAAGTGAGGTCCCTGTAGATAAGAAGAAGGAGAAAGCTTGACACAATCAGCACCTGGAAATCAAGGATGGGGTGTGAGAACAGGAAAGTAAGCTGTCTGACATATGAACTGACTGTCCTGGAGAAAAGGGGATTATTATATTTGGCAAGTAAATAGACAAAATCAGAAGGTTGTTGTTGTTGTTTTAAATCCACTCCCCCTCTTGAAATTTTGGAATGAGAAATTCATAAAGAACTCTGCTAATATCTGCAAGGAGTTAGGTGGACCGGTTGAGCAAAAGTAGCAAGAAAAATACTCTTTACCCTCTGTAGTCTGTGCATGATGTGTAGATCTAGAAAGTTCCCCCTGTGATCTGGTGAAGGTCTCAGGAGAGCTGGGGGTAGGAGACAACTTTGGACTTGCAGAGGCTTGGGGTTGG
>NW_004567112.1:46270419-46281787 GCF_000260355.1 Condylura cristata
AATTTATAAAGTGTCAGTAAATTGTATCCCTGAGTTCTGTAAGCTGTTCTAGCAGAGTTGTGGGAATCTGACTTGTAGCAGATGGGTCTGAGTGCAGGTAACAACTGGGATTGCTGGGAAACTGAAGTAGTGAGTGGGACAGTCTTGTGGCACTGAACCCTCAAACCTGTGGAATTTGACACTTTCTAGGTAGAGAATTTGCATATCTAGGTGTTACTAGTTCAGAATTGAGTTAGATAGGACATACAACTCATTTTGCAGAGAATCAAAAGAAAAATGTCCCCATACCTCTGTTGTCAGAAGTGTAGTGAGAGAGAAACATGGAGGTCTTCAACCATCTTTGGGAGGAAATGATAGGAAGAGGAAGCAATAAGTCCATTATGAGAATGGACTTCCAACTGACTAAATGTTTCCTGAAAGTATTTTAAAACCAGAGGTAATATGGCTTCCTCCACTCCCACAAACAGCCATCTGCCCTCTAACTGGGGATTTTAAAAAAGATCTCTTATAGGAAGTCAGGAAGCAGCATTTTCTCTGCACATCTAAATGTGTTACTTAAGGATCTTTGTCTGGCTTCCCACCAATTAATCCCACACAAATTTTGAAATAGCCGATTACTGGTTTCAAGCAAGGACTGTTTTCTGTGGATCACGTGTGCAGAGAATGACAGCAATAGTCCCAAGTTGGGAGGGGTAGAAGTCCTGGTTTTATGGGGACAGAGCACCAGGGATGGATATCAGGTAAGCAGGGAATTGATTGACTGGTATGGTATTGGCTGGATTTGGAAATGTTCTAGCTTGGATTTTAGGACATTTAAGTGGCCACAGATAGGATAGTAGGGTTTGGAGTGATTCTTTTAATTTTTCTTTATTCTTTCCTACATAGTTAAAATATTTATAAGAATGTGGTTTCATTTTATAAGCAGAAAAATAGTGATATTTGTTTTTGGTGAAAGATAATTGGTGGCCCTCCTGGGTGGTACAATAGGTTAAAGTACAGCACTACAAAGCTAGCCACAGCAGATTACCAGCACGAGTTCCATCCCCCGCCAGGGAAGTGACCCACATGGCACAGCAGACCTCTCCTGTCTTGCCTGCTGCTCCTCAACAGTGTATTTCAGTCCATCTGCCTGTTCTGCTCCCCACTCTGTTTCTGGTAAATCCTCTCACCGCTACTGCACCTCTAGCCTCTACCCCAGTTCTGTATGCATAAATAAATAAATCTTAAAGAGAGAGAGAGAGAATTGGCTTCACTACAATAAGAGAATCTCAGGGGTCACACACCGCACAATTTTGTTTCTGCTATGTTGCAGTTCTGACAGTTCTACCAGGCAGTTTCCTTTTGAATGGCAGCTCAGTGTTCCAATCTACTTTTATCTTGTATTTCCACTGCTTTTAAATTTTTTTTTAAAGATTAATTTATGCATACAGAACTGGGGTACAGGCAGGCCAGTGGTGCAGTGGTGGTGAGAGGATTCACCAGAGACAGAGTGGGGAGCAGAGCAGGCAGACTGACAAGTACACTGCTGAGGGGAGCAGCAGACAGGTCTGGAGAGATCTGGCTCGCCATGTGGATCATCTCCCGGGCTAGCAGGGATTGAACTCATGCTGAAGTGGCTTTAGCTTCTTAGTGCTGTGCTTTAACCCACAGTGCCACCAGGGAGGGCTGTACTTCCACTTTTTTAACCTTTGGTCTCTAGAGTCACAGAGGGAAAGAATAAAAGAAAGTGAAGAATTTATACCTACTGTTAAATGCTTCCATTAGTACAGAACCAGTTACATGACCCCACTTACAGTGTAAGGGGTGGGACATAAACTCATTTAATTGCACTTATTGGGCTTAGTAGGTAGTCCTTCATAAACTAAAGGTTTGTGGCAACGTTGCTTAGAGCAAGTCTATCAGTGCCATTTTTCCAACAGCATGTGTTCACTTCTTTTCTGTGCCACAATTAATCAAGTTATGTACATTGTAATTTAGCAAGCTACTAATGCACACTTAATAAACTAAAGTGTAGTGTAAACATAACTTTTGTATGCACTGGGAAGCCAAAAACCATGTGTGACTTGCTTGATTGTGATATTCACTTTATTGTAGTTGCCTGGAACTGAATCCACCATCTATGTACGTCTATGTTCCAGGAAAGAGCTATATATAAGTGAATACAATTAATCTCTATCATAAATGAATTTCCGTTTTGAAGACCATTTTTTAAAAAACCACTGTCTCTAGAGTCAGACTGCCTGACTTCATATCTCAACTTAGCTATTTAATGTCTATAACTGAATAAAATTGGATAGGTGTCCTCACCTATCCAATGAGAATAACAGGGTTGCTGGACAGATTTGGTGAGATTATATGTTGACAAGCATGGTAAAATGTCAAAAAAAAAAATGACTATGTTAATACCTATCCCTGTGCGTCTAATCCTTTGCAAGATGATTTTTCTACTCCCATAAAAATGTATAGTTTCTCTTCCCACTCTTACATTTGGACTGTGCCTGTAATTTTCTCTGACCAGTAAAATGTTATGGAATGATAAAATACCTGTTAGAACTCAAGCAGTTTTGCAGTTTCAGCTCTCACTTCTTGAAATTTGGCCCTGAAGAATTCTAAGCGAAGAAACCTGGTCTGACCCATTGGAAATGAGTCAATAGAGGAGGCAAGATGTCTCAGTTCCCAACCAGCTAATACCTACTATGAATTGCCTCACATGTGAAAGGAGATAAGTTTGGCAGTCATGGATGCCACATATTTGTAGCACAGTGCAAGAAAGAAAGAAAGAAAAACTCCAGCCCAAATTGCTGACTCTTACCAAGTGGGATTTACTCCAGAGGTAAATGTTTAGCACACAAAAATCAATCAGTATAATTCACCACCACAACAAAAGGAAAGCTAAAAAAAAAATCATACAAATGCACAAGAGCATTTGATAAGATTCAACATTTATTTATAATTTTTAAAAACTAGGACTAGATGGAGTTTATTACAGCATAATAAAAGCCATACATGATAAATCCAAAGTCAACATCATTATTAAAGGTGAAAAATTGAAAGCTTTTTCTCTAGATGTGGTACAAAACAAAGACATATACTATCACCACTGCTATTCAACATAATATTGGAAATTCTAACTAGCGTTATTAGGCAAGATTTAAGAGGATTCCAAATTGAGTAAATAGTAAAACTATCATTATTTGAATATGACAATATAACATGCATATCAAATCCTCAGGGCTACACTAAAAAAACTGACACAAAAAAATCAGTAAAGTGGCCCTCCCTGGTGGTGCAGCGGGTTAAAGCACAGCACTGAGAAGCTAAAGCCACTTCCACATGAGTTAGATTCCCGCCTGCCCCGGAGGTGACCACATGGCGTGGCAGACCTCTCCTGACCCGCCCACTGCTCCTCTCAGCAGTGTACTTCATCAACCTGCCTGTTCTGCTCCCACTCTGTCTCTGGTGAAGCCTCTCGCCATCCCTGAGCCTCTGGCCTGTACCCCAGTTCTGTATGCACAAATAAAAGATCTTTAAAAAAAAAAATCAGTAAAGTGGTGGGTAACAGTATCATTTAACAAGAAATAAGTTGTATTGCTTGATGCTAACAGTCAGCTAGAAGAAGAAATCAAGAAATAATTGCACTTATAATCACATAAAAATAATTGAATATGTAGGAGTAAACTTAGCAAGGATGAAAAACCTGTACAATGAAAACTATAAGAATTGTTAAAATAAATAGACGAGGACACAAAGAAATGGAAAGATAACACCTGTTCATGGACTGGAAGGATTAGCATTGTTGAAATGGTCATTTACCCAAAGCAATTCCTATCAAATCTTTAATGGTGTTATTTAAGTATATAGAAAAACCATTACTGAAGCTCACATGGAACCACAAAAGACACCATATAGCCAAAATGGTCGTGACAAAAAAGAGGAAGAATGATGGTATAACATTGCTAGGATTTAAACTATACTACAAAGAAATGAAAATAGTATGGTACTAAAACAAAAACAGGCACACAAAGCAATGGAATAAAATCAAGTCTCCAGAAATAAATCCATATATATATATGGACAGCTAATCTATAACAAAGTAACAAAGAGTATACATTAGCCAAAAAGAAAACCTCTTCAATTAACGGTGTTGAAAAAATTGGACAGCCATGTGCAAAAAGAATGAAACTAGGCCACTATCTCATACTACACATAAATGTCAACTAAAAATGGACAGAAGACTTTTATGTAAGATCTAAAACCATAAAATAGATAGGTGAAATATTCCACAACATAATTTCAGTGATTTCTTTGTGCTATAACAGTAAGAGAAACATGAATATAAACTGGGATTACATCAAACTAAAAAGCTTCCACACAGCAAAAACATTATTCAGCATAACAAACAAAAACAATCAGTAAAACGAAAAACACTCTAATGAATAGGAGAAAATATTTGCATATTATACATCTGACAAGGAGCTGGTATCCAAGTTCTAGAAAGAACTCATACATTTCAACAAAGAAGAGACAATAGACAGAATCAAACCCAATCAAAACAATGGGCAGACTTCTCCAAGAAGACATTTAAATGGCGAACAGGCACATTAGAAAATGTTCACCATGATTTACCATCAATGAAATGCATATCAGAACGACAATGAGAAACCACTGCACACTTGTGAGAATGGTACATCTCAAAAAGATCATAAGCAAGTTTGGGCTGCGATGTGGAAAACAGCCATATATACTCTTGGTGGCAATGTAGACTGATTCAATCCCTGTGGAAAACAGTATGGAGATTTTTCAAAATATAGATGTACCATATAATCCAGAAGTTCCACTCATAGGCAGCAATGATTTGAAGGGATGCATGTATTCCACTGTTCATTGTAGCACTATTTACAATAGCCAAGTTATGGAAACAATGTAAGTGCCCAAGAACAGGTAAGAGGGTTAAAAGAATGTGATGCCTATATGCTACGGAATACTACACAGCTACAAAAAGGAATGAACTCTTGCCATTTGTACAACATGGATGGAACTAGAGAGGATATACTGTTAAGTGTATCCTCAGAAGAAAAAAACACAAATAGATGGCTTCACTTATATGTGGATAGAGAAACAAAACCAAAGGCCAGGTAAAACCAAATTAATTATAAATCTTATAATTGAGGCCACTAGAGGGGCAGAACAAAGTAGTGAGGAAGCAAAAGGTAGTATGGTGGAAGACTGTGGGTTCTTTGGTGATGGGTGTGCTATAGGAACATACACCTGTAGGTTTTGATCCTATATCGCTAAATCATGGACAGAATTGTAAACCAGTGTTATCTCAATTTAAAAAAAATTCTAGCTGATAGAATCATAAGTAATTAAAGTTGGTTGTTATGTTAAGCCACTGAGTTTTAGTATAATATCTGTCTTAGCCTCACCACAATGCCTGGCACTTAATAAGTACTTAATAAATGTCAAGTGATATTATTATCTTCATCTAATTTAAAGCTCATAATATTTACATAAGGCAAACAGAATAGGGATTTCTAACCTCCCTTCATAGATAAGGAAATGAAGCTTCAATAGCAGTATATCATTTATCTGATATAGTCCTAATTGTATCAAGTGATCTTGTGAAGCCCTCTCCTTTGCTGCCCTATTCTGCACAAATAAATTACCTCATGAACAGAAAGATGGAGCCACAATGGAATATTGGCTCTTACAGTTTCCAATTACTAATTTTCCATTAACATGCATAATCAACCTCCTAGTGCCCAAGTCTTTTCAGTTGGCGACCTTGAGTCCCTGAGGGTCCAATGAACTTGTCAACTGCAGCAAAAGTAAAGTAATTTTATTTTAGGGGAAAGAAAATAGTTCCCTGGATGAAATCTTGAAAGGAATTATTTCTTTGAACTCAGAAATGCAATTTGCAGGGTATCCATGCACCTGACTCAACAGTGACCAAAATTCCAAGATACCTACCATTTTAATGATAAATCACAGATAATTACATGTTCTAAATCCATCGGTTCAATCACAGATAATTACAAGTTCCAAATCCATCAGTTTCTCAACATCTTCTATGGGCATTTTTGCGTCATGTGTGTATCTCAGTTATTTGGTCTCTTACAGATCAAGTATGAGTTCTGACCCACTGAGTGTACAGAGATCTATTTCTTTTGTATATTTTCTATATTTCTAATCATTATGCCTCCCCCAGGAGAGACCTGCAAATATAACTCTCTAGAAAAACTAAATTCTCCAACAGAATATTTGCAATGATGGAAATGTTCTATATATACACTGCCAAATAGGTTTACCACCAACAACTCATAGCTATTTGAAATGTGTCTAGTACAACAGAGGCCCTAAATGTTAAAGTAAATTCGAATACCTACATGAACTAGTGGGTATCATACTAAACAGTATAGATAAAGAACATGAGTATAATCACATTATGTACCTATTTAAAATCCTCCACTGTAATTAGAACAAAATATAAAGTCCCAGGCTCACCCATAAGACTCCTCATGGTCTCTCCCTTCCCCCACTGTCAGAGCAGGCTGGTGAGACTCTTGAAGAACATAATCAGCACCATGTTCTTAAAATTGCCATTCCAGGGGAAACTTTTACTCTACCCCTGGGTGGAACCTGCATTCTTGTGCATTCCTGTATAGGTAAGGTGTAGGTTGGCCAAAAGCCAACCTCACCATATTTAGAAAAGCATGCAAAGGTCAACCAAACCAATCACTAGCTACCCCTTTGTCCTGAGGCCTGTGCACCAAAAAGGGACTATATAATCTGCTCTTCCCTTTGTTCTGGGCCCTTGCTGCCACCCAGGTGCCTCTGGTCTTTACAGCAGTGTGGCTTCCTCTTGTCTTTACAGCAGTGTGGCTGACTTTTTCTGGGTATTGCATCCCATTCTGGAATAACAACTCTTACAGTGAGGGTGGAAATTTCCAGAGTCCATCTTCATTTCTGAACCAAAATCTCAGACTCCTTGCCTTACAAGTCCCAGCAGATCGATCTATGTGCCGGACTCTTGGATGGGGGCACTGCTGGGAAGAAGAAAGGAGTGGGGCGGGCTGTGTGGGGAATGGAGAAAAGTACAGATGGAAGACTCATAGACAGGTCATTCCTGGTCTTTGCCCCTTGCAGCTTTAGAGCTTGGGATCTGGCTTTCTTCAGAGAGAATGATGGGTGTCATTTTGACCTGGTGGTGGATTATCAAACTTTAATTGTACATTCTGAACTTCAGGATCCTCCTTCTCTCCTAGCCTTCTCTCCCTGCCCAACCTATTGTTTTCCTACCAGAAGGCATTTTGGCCTCCTTCTCCAGGCAGCTCTGCTCTTGTAGCCTGTGTATTCGACTGCACTGGTGCCCATGAGGAAATGGCTAATTTCAGAGTTTGACCAAAAGCCTATATATGAAAGTTTTCTCTCCTCTTTTCCTCTTCCTCCCCATTTCAAAAATCTCTGAGCACACTAGAATCAGATTACTTTGCCTTTATGCATGCAGCTGGTACAAATCTCTCTTCATACCTTATTTCCTCTTAACAGTTTTGGGTTCCTGAACACCCCTCAATTTTACCCAATATCAGTATCACAAGTATTCTTCGTGTCTCTTGAATCCACCAAGTCTACTTTCTTTGATACTTGTCTTTCTTTTTCCTTGGATTCTCATACAATTCACTCCTGACTTAGGTTTCTGCTCAAATGTCATCTCTTCAGCGAGCTTTTCTAGTCATCATCACTAATGTTTGCCCTAAATCCTAGCACATTTACCACGTTATAAATCAGTCATAGCATTTATCATAAGCTGAACTAAGTTCATGTATGTATTTGTGTCTATGTATTTGTTGACAGGTTTAATTGTATGTATTTGTGTCTATGTATTTGTTGGCAGGTTTAATTGTGTACATCAGAAAAAAATTACTAAATTCAAAGACTTAGTTATTTATCATACTGAGTGTTCTGAATGACTTAGGGATCCTTTGGGGCTGAAAGCCCAGCAGCAATACTACAGCATTCCTTTGAATAAGAGGATATTACATGTTATTTCTCCTATGACTTACCACAAACAACATGTTCTAGAAGAAAATGAACCAGGCCCTGGGTAATGGACTTAGAATACTCTGGGAAGGTAAGAGAGCCACAGAAATCATTTGACCTTTTTTTTTTCTTTCTCCATAAGATTCTATTTCTTTTCATTACATACAAAAGAAATAGCCTCTGGTAAGAATAAAATGACAGATCTTTCAACTCTCTCATCTTTCTGAACACAGTGCATATGAAAGAAAAATCTAAGGAAGTTTTCAAAAAGATTGTTACTCAATCACCAGCCTCTGGGAGGAGTTGTGGATTTGACTGCTACCTGTGATTAGGTTGCCAGAATCTGCTGTAGCTTTCAAGTTAAGCATATGCTGCTGGAAATGAACTGCAGAGATTCACAATGCATTTTAGCCCCAATTCCTACACTGATCTGTCACAAGGACATATCACGCTTACTATACCTTTCATGAGCTAAGAATTCCAGACTGACAGTGAAACCAAATAAAGCCTAGGGATGCGGTGTTTTTAATCATGTTCATTCATGGAAGGCTCATTTGAGATTCCCATAATGGGGTTAAACAACAAAACCCCTGACTTCCGGAATCAGTTAAAATGCCTAGGAAAGAATATCATAAAGTCGGGATTTCTGTGTAGAGAAAGAAAAATGTCAAGTCAAAGATTTAATTCATTCATCCATTCATTCATTTCCTTCACTACCTAACATATGCCAAAAACTCAGCAGAGATTTGGGGAAACAAATGAATACAACATAGGCTATATCTTATGATCTGTGCAATGCCTCACCACTCTTATGATAATAGACAAGTCTTTCTTCAGTACCACAGAGTTAGCCAAGCATAGTGCTCCATTCACTTAGCCTCAATCAAAGCCTTTCCTTCCAGGAATTTTTATCTGGACCTAATAAAAAAGACTGCCATTTGCCTCTGGAGACATCATTCAGGAAGCCTAGTGCCATCATGATCAAATTATCCATCATATGGAAGAATAATGTCTGTAGTAAGAATAAGGAAGTCACTATCCAGATTGAAGCAGAAGGAGGGAAGAAGGAAGAGGAGGTACAGGAAAGTTAGAAGAGAAAAGAGCAAGAAAGTGTAAGGAGGATAAGAGAAAAGAGCTAGAAAGTGTAAGTAATGTTTGCTGCCTGGATTCAGTCCTGTCATATACCACTATAACCTCTCTTTTTTAGAATATCCATTCCATGGTGAGCTAGAAGAAGAAAGACAAATATCGGATGGTTTCAATCAGATGCTCAAAATGGAGAAACAAAACAAAGGCTCAAACAAAACCAAATGAAAACAAACCTATAAATGACTATAAAATAAAGACTGCTTCCCTGGTGGCCTAAGTCTTGAGTCTCAGTGCTTTCAGCAATGGGCCTACGTTCAATCCCCAGCCAGAGAACTAAACCTCTTCTAGCTCAACAGATCTTTCCTGGGCCAAGAAATTTTACAGATCCAAAACTGAATGTATTATGAGTCCTTGCCAAATTGTCCAACCCACAATCCTTCCAAGTTACCTTTGGCCCTTACTCTTCTCTCATCTTCTATATCCAAATCACCAAATCCTATTTAATGACTCTTAAAATGACCCAGTCCTACCCAACACCACTGCCTCTGTTTGCCTTCATGAATTCATCTTTTGTTCTGCCTTTATGCTTGATTAACTTCTGTTGGTTGACCTCCTTTCATCACATCTTCATGACATTCCACAGCTGTCCTACATGCTTAAGAAGCATCTCTCCTCTGTGTTTCTAGGTAATATATACTTTGTAACACTCTCCATATCCTTATAATAGCTTTTTTTTAATCACTCTCCCTATCAAACTAAGAACTCCCAAAGAAAATTTGTTCTGATCATTGTGGATTTCCACTGTACATAGCACCATAGACCTGGTACAAAGTCCCTGTTAAGCTCAATCTTCAAAGAAGACTAAGGAGGGGGAGGGGGAAAGACCTCTATTAATAAATGTAAGAACTCACATTTAGAAATTTTCCCAATGTATCTCCCATCATTTCATTGGAAGACTTAGGGTAGGAATGGGTTAAGTTTCTATGGTTAAATATGTTTTTGGGAAATAGAACATACTACATATTCCCCTTGAAGATTCAGCATCTTCTGCCATATCATACACTATGAACAGTCTGACAATGCAGAAGTCTTCTAAAGTTTTGTTATCTGATTTCCCAAGCATATTCAGCATCTGATCATTTGTTAATATCCTGTGGAACAGCTGCTCTGCAGTTTTTATTATGTTATCAGGCCAATTCATCTCAAGCTCCTTTTAGAGAATCTACTCCCATTCCCCTAAATAGGGTCCAGCAGGATTTTTCTGTAAAAGCTTAGATAATAAATATTTTGACTTTTTCAACAACAAACATCCTTATCATATATTTTTGTTTGCTAGCTTTTTTCAACTTTTTTAAAATGAAAAAAAAAAAGCACTCTTTTCTCAGTGACTGTACAGAATAGTTTGTAAACCAGAGTGCCATAGTTTCCAACCTCTCCTCTGGGTACACACTGGTCTCTTACGGACGACCAGTTGTATGGTAATAACTGTTTGGTCTAGCAGTAGGTATACAACCAACTTGGACAATTAGAATTTTTTCCTTGAGAAATTAGACTATGACTTCTAAAATTAAAAAAAAAAACAACTAAAAATAATGAGCTATAACCATTTTCTGCCATGTGGTCAAAAACTGGAATGCAGAACTTGATCACAGAGAAGAATGAAGCAACTAAGAAAGAAAAAAAAAAAAATGGTTGATGGAGCATTTCCTGAACATTCATTGGTACTCAGTGTCTGTGCCCTATATTTCAATTGCATATTGCTCTAGGGTAAAATGAAAATCTCTGCCCCACACCATCCTCAAAATATTTTTTTTCCTTGTTAACATAGGTAGAGGTGGTTTCTGACATATACAAGCAAAAATTTGATAAATACACATTGAGCAATTTTTAAAAACCACAAAACATATTTCAATAGATAGCTGTCAAAAAAGACATGCAAACAATAATAAATACAAAAAGATGCTCAACATTAGACATTAGGGAAATGAAAATCAAAACAGTGATGATATACTACTTCACAAACACTAGAATGGCTAGAATAGGAAGAAAAAAAAAACAGAAAACCAATGTGAGCAAAAATATGAGAAATTGGGACACTCATATACTGCTAGTGGCAACATAAAATAGTACAAGCCACATTCAAAAACAGTTTCACAAACAATTAAACATAGAGTTTCCATATAACTCGACAATTCCATTCCTAGGCCTATACAAATACTTGTACTTAAATTTGTTTATA
>NW_004567112.1:46282332-46323469 GCF_000260355.1 Condylura cristata
AAGAAATACACTATATGATATTATGATGATGGGTATGTCATTCCACATTCCACATCTGTCCAAACCCACAGAACATGTAATATCAAAAGTGAAACTTAACGTAAACTATGGACTTTGGGTAATTATGTGTCAGTGTAGGTTTTCCCCTGGTAACAAATGCACAATTCTAGTGAGTGATGCTAATAATGGGGGAAGTTATGCATACATGGGGCAGGAGGATATATGAGAATGTGCCTTGGGGGGGCAGTGTTGGAAGCCAGATGAGGGAAGGATTAGTCCTTCCATGTGGAACAATGAGAAGCCCAGAGGGGCTACTCAGGAAGTAAAGTACAACCCTACCCAAAGGCAGTCTCCTGCTTATTAACATTGAGTACAAAGGTGGGCAAGTAGTAGGGAGTGTACATACCTAGGGGTAGCAAGCTATTGCCTGAGGGTGGGGATGGGGGGGCGAGGGGGAGGGGAGCATTGTTCCTGCCAATCTAAGAATATTAACTCTATTATCTGCTTGTTTTCAACAGATTACTGGTTTCCCGGTATGTTCCTCGTACCAGGACTTTTTAAAAATATTTTATTTATTTCTTTATTTATATATACCCAAGCTGGGGTGCAGGCTAGAGGTGGGGGGAGAGTGAGGGAAGGTGAGGGTTTTCACCAGAGATAGAGTGGGGCACAAAAAGGCGGAATGATTGAAATACACTGCTGAGGGGAAAAGCAGGCAAGACAGGAGGTCTGCTGTGCCCTGTGGGTCAGCTCCCTGGTTGGGGATAGAACTCATGCTGCAGTGGCTGCTGATAGCTTCATAGTGCCAAGACTTAACCCCTTGTGCCACTAGGGAGGGCCCCTCACACCAGGGCTTTTGCCCTTAGTAAGAGGCTTCCTGACTGACTCTACCTGAGCTGACAAGCAGGAACTCTGAGCACCAAGACAATATACCTGAGAATAAGGGGAGTGGGGATCCCACATAGGAAATCTCTGTACCTTACGATATCATACTCTAAATGATATTATAAACTCAAAGCTCCTCTAAAAATTAAATTCTTAAGCGAATTGTTAGTGAAGAACAAGTAAGAATAATGCATTCTACATTATTTCATTTTTACTAAGTTCAGAAGCTCAACTAACCTATGGCATAAAAAGACATGGGCATCTGGCAACTTTTATTTCTTGATGTGTCTGATGGCTTCATGGAAATGTTCACTTTTAAGTATGTGCATTTTTTCTGCATTAGGTTATATTTGTCAGGGCAAATTTATTTTTAAAAGTAAAAAGGGAACTCCATGCACAAATCGACAGATTAAAAAGGCTGGAATCACCCTCTCCCTGGAAAACAAGTACAAGTGCGACAAGATGGTATGCCCTAGCAGGGAAATCCAGACACTTCAAACCAGCTGCTCAGCCCCAAGTCTCCCCCGAGGGAGCTCCAGATTAAGAATGGTCGCAGTTGAGGAAAAGAACAGAAGGAGGTGAGTGGAGGGTGTGGAGATGGGGGCCAATGTCCCAAACCATACTGAGGAAAACCAAGAACATTTTGAAATTCCTTGGAGGAATTTTCCTGATGGAGAGTGGGCCCAAGCCCTACCTGGTAGTTTCAAACCAGGGAACTGGGAACCACGCAATGGGGGCGACAAGTGGCCACTGACTGCTTCCTTACCCCCCACTCCCAAAGAGATTTAAAAAAAAAAAAATGCCGGGGCCAGCCAGGTCCAGCTTCATAAAAAGCTCAACAGTAGAAAGAAGGACTTTAAAGTGAACTCACAAATCCTCTGACAGGCAAGCGAAGGGTATACACCTCCTAGCCCTACAAGTACAGCTGAGGGAAGAACCAGGTAGGGTCTGGCATGGTGGGCAGCCATCGTGTTAACTAGGCACAACTGTGCCTACGACACAAACACAGACACATATACACACGCACGCACGCACGCAAGTATGCATGTATATACGCATGCGCACACGCACCCAGTGCCGCCTTTGCGCCTTATGCAAACTGTTCAGAGTGTGAGTCTAGTGGTCTTAACATTGCTCTCCCCATTGGGTCGCGCAGGCCTCATAGATTACAACTCTCACAACAACGGAAAACAGGGCGCTGGTGAAGCCCATATGCACTGTTAATTTTAGCCCTTGAAACCACCACAGGTTCTGTGTCGTGAACCCAGACCTTTTAGATAAGTAAGCAGGGAAAAGCAAATACTATACAAGAAAGTAAAGAGCTATAATAAGTAAGAATAAAATAAAGCAAGATACATGCCTAGGAAGCAAGAAACATCTTGACATAAGTGGAAAAGCAAAATGAGGAGGACAGACGTCCTGGAACAAATATAAAGGAGAAAGAAATATAGAAAATATCTGACAATGACTTCAAAACTATATTAAAAATGAGATGCTGACTAATTCAAAAAGACACCTGCACACATACACATACACACCCATGTTTACTGCTGCTTTATTTACAATTTGAAAGACATGGAATCAACCCAAATGCCTAAAAGTAAATGAATGGGTTAAAAAGATGTGGTACATATACACAATAGAATAATACTGAGTGATCAAAAAAGATAAACTCATGTCTTTTGCAGCAACATGGATGGAGCTAGAAGGGATCATGCTTAGTGAAATAAGCCAGAAAGAAAAAAGAAAAATACCGGATGGTTTCACTCATAGCAGGAGCATAAAGGGGGGGGGGGGAGGCGAGGAGTGTGGACAGAGGGAGGTGATAATAATAATGAACAACTATCTATCAGAGATATTTTACCGGAGTAGAGTGGGGAATGGGATCAAAAATAATGGGGGGGGGGGTACACAGGACTATAGTGATGGGTCACAGGTGAATTGGTGATGGGAAGTCCATGGAGATTGCAGCTGAGATGGAAAAAGGCACAAAATGATGTAAAAATAAGCTATTATAATAATAATTTTAAAAATGAGATGTTGAAAGGCAGATAGCCAAGTGCAAGATCTCAGAAAGGAGAACTAAAGTTCTTCACTAAAGTGATTGAATGTATAAACTCACAAAGAGATATCTGAATGAAATCCAGGCAAATGTAGTGCTTTGAATAGAATCAATATGGCAAAAGAAATAATTTTAGCTTTAGAAAACTCAAATGAACAAATTACATGTTTAGAAGAAGAGTACCAAGACCAAAAAAAAAATGAGGAACCCTATAAGAAACCTTTCTTCCCCAGAGTGGAAGAAAAAGGATTTAGAAAACCTACTCCAAAAATAATAAATGAGAATTTCCCAAACCTACAGAGTGAATTATATATGAAAGTCCAGCGAGCAGAGAAAACATCTAAATTCTTAAAAGCACAAACATCTACACCCAGTCAAGAACTGCAAGCCAAGATTCCTCTATCCTGCAATATTATCAGTTAAGTATGGTGGGGTAATAAAAGTTTTCTCAGATAAACAGAAGCTAATAGAGTTTGCCCCTCTTCAGGTAATACTAAAAGGAGTTCTACAAGAAGAGAAAAACCAAAGCACAAAGTTCTTTAGCAAAATGACAGCAGCAATATAGCAACACTACTAAGAGCTATGAGTTAACATCTTCTGCGAGGGGCAGAAGAAATATGTAGGAAATCTCAGAGCAGATACTAGATCATAAAGGACCTAAAAAATAGGAATTTAAGTAAAACTCCATGGTAACCACTAACCAACAATCTAGAATAGGCACAGTTGAAGAAGCAAAGAAATTAATAAAAATACCACAGAAAGCCATCCAGAAAGAAAGAACAAAAAAAAAAGTCAAAGACAAAATGACATGCTGGAATAAGGTCACATGTGCTAATAACTCAGAGAGTAAATCAGGAACTGTTATTCTCATATCCAATAAGCTAGACTTTCAACTAAAAAAGGTTGTCATGGACAAAGATGGATACAAGATGATCCAGGGAAAAACTCACCAAGAAGATAAAGCTCTGATTAATATTTACCCCCTAATATAGGAGCAACTAGTTATATGCCATTAACAACTTCTCCCCTTTAATTTTTCTTACTATGTCTATGTTGATGAAGTCAAATATGTGGATGTTTGGAGGGCAGCTTCAGAAGACAGTCTTCTCTGGGGCTCCAGTATAGTCAAACGAAATAGCATTCAGTCACTAGGCATTGTCTACTGGTAGCCAATGGGGCAAAGTCCTTCACTTCAAGAAAATAATCAACCAGCCTAAGCCAAAATAAATAAGTAAATCACTAATGGAGATGTTAGTGAAACAAACATCCATTATCAGAAAAAACACAGTGAAGAAACCAAGAAAATCTCAAAAATAGTTAAAAGAGGCAACTATTAAATCATTTTCTATCTTCCTCCCAACTTTATCAAATACAAACGCTTTTGTAGGGTAAATTTGATTCAAATCGATTCATCTATTTTTGCATAATCTTATAAGGCAGGATAACAAAGCAGAATTTTTTCTTTAAAGATTTATTTATTTAGGCCCTCCCTGGTGGCACAGTGGGTTAAAATGCAGCACTGCAGAGCTAGACACAGCTGCTTCAGTGCAAGTTCAATACCTAGGCCCGGAGGTGATCCACATGGATTTATTTATTGATTTATTTATTTATGCATACAGAAATGGGGTACAAGCCAGCAGCGCAAGAGCGGTGAGAGGATTCACCAGAGACCGAGTGGGGAGCAGAACAGGAAGAGCGACAAAGTACACTGCTGAGGGGAACAACAGGTCAGTCAGGAGAGGTCTGCCACGCCATGTGGGTCACCTCCAGAGCAGTGGGATCGAACTTGCACTGAAGTGACTGCTTCTAGCTCGCAGTGCTAGGTCCTTACCCATTGCGCCACAAGGGAGGGCCCAACAAAGCAGAATTTTTATTGGATCCTTCCATAAGGAAGCTTAGCTTGAACTCTCAGTATTTGGCTTCTACAGGCTCAGAGAGCAAAACTATAGCATAGTATCTCCAAACTCCTGAAATTTCCTCTTCTCAAGATTCCAAACTCCTGAAATTTCCTCTTCTCAAGATTCCAAAACCTTTCTCTCTATAGTCTCCAAACAAGTTGGAGGTCTCTGGAATCTGACAGGCAAAGTGGCAGACTCCCTTCTTCTTGGCTATGTTCAGTTCTAACTACCAAAAGACATAGCTTCATTAATGTACTATGTATCGAATTATCTATTTTAAGAAAAGACAAATAAAATTACCTGTTGATATTATGTAATGATAGACACACTGCCATGAGTAATAGAAAAATTATCATCACTTTTCAATTAGCAGGGGTTTTAGCAATATGTTAAGGAGACTTTCTCCTATTAATTTCTCCAGGAAGAATTTCTGCAAATGTCAAAACTTTGAAATAATCAAAAATTTAAATATGATAATAACATGATTGACAAGAAAATTTGTTCAATATTATAACTTACAAATTACATAACAATCAAAATTGACAAGCAATATTATAGCAGAACATTACACATACTTTAAAAGTTTTACATACATTTTAGAATACCATTATTAATATTCATGCATATGCCAGGGTTAGATATTGCTTTCAGCAACAGTTCTTCCTCTTAAGTTCCAATTTACCAGATAAATACGAAATAGGTTCAATTCATCTCATGTCTTTCTCATGAGGAAAGGGAGATATTTTAGGAGTTTTCTCTCTTTAATTAAACAAAAGACTGATTCTTTTTCCTAATTTAAATTTCTGGGGAGTTTTGCCATAAGTCTTAGAAAATAACCATTTAATTACCAAACACTGACAATCGAAGCTCCAGCTGAACTCAGTGTACAGAGGACTAACAAACAAGACTTAACTTATTTTGATTTCATAATTGAAATTTTTAACCTTCAAAAAAAGCCATTTAATTTTCTAACTTGCAATTTACCTGCTGTTTAAAGATGTAAGCAGAACACTTGAGGCTGCCTCTTTTGTGCTAAATGTGAACTACACTAATGTACAGATAAAAAGAAAAGAGAACGTGACAATACCACAGCTTTATAAGCATCTATGTTTCAAACCAACCCATTGAATTCCAAATTTGTTTCCCAAAAATTACCCCAAGCCAAGTTTCCTGGAAGTACTTATACCAGTTTCTATCATAGGTCTGAGCTCAAAATTTCAACAGGCACCATTTACACAAGTGTTACAGTCTCTGGAGTCCAGAACAATTAGACACAAAGTGGAAAACAGACAGACATACAACATATGGGCACAAACAGCTGCCTTCATTTTCATTTCACATGTGATATTTTATGCAAATGCTGCTATACTCATATTTGCAAAGACACAGTGCTTTCTCTTTTCCCTACTGCCTCATGGAAAGGCAATTTTATTCACATTGAAGTAGCAATGCTGTTTCTTCACCTTAACTACATATGTACCTATAAAACAAATTAAAAGTTTGGAAAGAGATAAAAGGGAAAATGAATTACAGATCCATATACAAAAACAAAAACACCTTCCCAAAATTAAAATAAAAAATAAAAAACTTAAAAGCCAAAATCAAAACCACATTCATTCGATGGAATAAAAATTAAATTCCCCAAACTGCAAAGTAATGACAACAGAGGTCACATGGTTGCAGCTGCCATCCTACAAACCTTAGACTTTGGAAGGAAAAAAAATAAATTTATTATCTCATTACTTCATGGTTTCCAGTATTCATGAAAAAGTCAGTCCTACTGTATTCTGCAACTGAAGCTGATAAAACAAAAATTAAGTCCCTAAAGCTAAGCCATGGGGAAGGACGTTGGTGTTCACAAAGTCTTGTCTAGCATCAAGCAGTGCCACACCAAAGACAGTTATCAAAACCTGATGTCTCATGCAAAAAGTAACCTAAGTGGCTGCCCATGGACTTGGAGGTTCTGAACTGCATTCTTAATATGCCCAGAAGGCTTTCATCAAATCAAATAATTTTTCCCAAAACAAACCTTCCTGGGCCCTCCCTGGTGGCACAATGTGTTAAAGTGCAGCACTGCGAAGCTAGCCACAGCCTTTTTTGAGATTCGGTCCCTAGCCAGGGAAGTAACCCGCATGGTACAGCAAACTTTTCCTCAATAGCACACTGCTTCCCTCAGCAGTGTACTTTATCAATCTGCCTGTTCTGTTTCCTGCTATGTCTCTGGTGAATCATCTCATTGCCCCTGTGCCTCTGGCCTGTACCCCTGTTCTGTATGCATAAATAAATAAATCTTAAAAAAAAAAGATTCTTCCTTAGAATCTGGAACACGCAAATTTTATCTCTCACCAATAACCAAAGAAATTCAAAAGTTCAAATGACAAATATACCAAAACATTGTAGACAAAGAATTCCCAGGAGCAGCCCCTTCAAATTTAATCCAGATCTAATTTTTCTGATCTTGCCCTTGCAAAACCCAGCCATTCCAAAAATATATTAGGTCTGCAGTTACCAGTTATCTGTCAGTCATGAGACTTTATCTGTCTTACTTGATCTTAATGGTCAACCATGACTTTTCCAGTATGAATCAATGAGCAACTATTTGCTTCACACTGATGGTAAAAATCACCTGAGCCTCATCAGAACCTATCTCAAGCCTATTAACATAACTTGTAAGCCAAGAGAGAGGAGGGAATAGCTGCAAAGTCACCAAATTTGACACATGTTAACAAAAACAGCACAAATTAAAAATTAAAGTTTATGGTGTCATTCATAGGCCCAGAGATTGCCAGCTCTAGTATACCTCTATCAAATATTTCAAAAATGAATGCTACTAAAGCTGCTTGCTCCTTAGCAGGAGTCAAAGCACAGCACACATTGTGTAAGCACACTTTGTATTTTTTACCTCTACACGTTTATAACAAAAGTCTTGTTTTAAGATTGTTCCTAATAAGGGCCTCCCTGGTGGCACAAGGTTATAGTTTCAGTGCTACCAAGCTATCACCAGCAAATGCAATATGAGTTCAATCCCTGTACAGGGAGCTAATCCACATAGCACAGCAGACCACCCCTGTCTTGCCCTCTGCTCCCCTCATCTGTGTATTTTAGTCAATCTGCCTGTTCTGCTTCCTACTCTGTGTCTGGTGAGTTCTCTCACCCCCACACCTCTGGCCTGTACCCGAGTTCTTGTATACATAAATAAATCTTTTTAAAAAATCTTCAGCTCAAATCAAGAAACTTTCAATAAAACTCATGCAGAAATCTGTAGCCAAGAAGTTGATGCACAATAGGATCACATTTATTGTACTTATAAGCATTCCCAAAGAAGTCAACCATTTGGAATTAGATAAGCATTAGATAGATGATGATAGAGAAAGAAAGATTGACAGACAGACAGGTAGATAGATAGAAAGATCATTACAAAAACACTTTCTGGAGACACAGGAGAGTTGTTGGTATAGTTACAAGAGATCTGGTGTTGCTACAATTCAAATGCCAGCAGGTTTAAAATTTCCCAAAAAGTCATTGCTAATTTAAGTCCAAAGATAGGAAAAGATGCCCCTGCTTGAGTATAGTCAAGAAGGCTTAGTTTGCTCATCAGGTTTTCAACAAATTCAATAAGGTTTCACCTAATTTGGGAAGAGTGAGCTGCTTTCTTCAGTCTACAACTTAAATGCTAAATTCATGGGAAAAAAACACTTTCACAAAAATAACCAGAATAACATTTAACCAAATATCCAGACACCCAGTGAACCAATCAGGTAGACAGAAAAATCATCAACCATCATATTTATTATTTGTTGAATGGCCTGGTCTTTGCCATCAACATCTTAGGAGGGAAACAGACACATAAAAATCATATTTCTAAAGCAGAATGAAATAAGGGTTAATGAAGGGACACATGGGATTCAAGTTTGACTTAATCGAAGAGTTAACATCTTACCTGAAAACAAAGAATGAGTATGATTCTTATAGGAGGCCTAGGTACTGGGGGCAGTTTCTTACATCAAAGTAGGTTTTTCTTCCATTTGGATTTCCATCATATCTGGAAAGCAGTCTACAGTCAAAGAAGTTTCCTGAGATTATGGCTCAGGTAACTAAACATACAAGGTGCTTCCCAACCTGGGGAAAATGCAAAAATGTGCCAGTACTGGTATATCCACTACTGTATCCTCAAGGATCAGTGTTGGCCCTGAGTTAGTTTCCATGGAGACCATTTAAATCTTATGTTTTTCTTAGTGATGTCCAAGAAAACCCAGACAGATACCTACTCAGAAAATATTCTAACATATGACTTCATATCAAAATAAATGACTAGGTCTTTTGTATTCAACAAAACAAATAGAATGTTGAGGTCAATGGTCTCCAGAGATACAAAGCTTGGTATTTATAATTACCATTCACATTTTATTTCAATTTTTGACTTCCAAGTAAAACATGATTATTTTAGAAAAGCTGGGAAGTAGATGAAAATGTGGAAAGGAAACTTAAAATCATGCATAGTTATTTTTCTCCGATATATGTTGGGAAAGAATAGAAAGTAAAACATTCAAGCCTTTTCTTGCTTCCAATCTATCCTTGAGTTAAGCACGTTTGTTAATTTGATACTTATTATCCTGCCAATTTCTCTCTTGTTTATTCATTTATTAATAAAGAAAATACTTACCTTGTGGACACCTGGGCCACACAATGTTAAAAACATAGCTCTTCCATTGGTAAATAAATCCAGTAAGATCCCTGTTCTCACAAGCTGCATTATAATAAGAAGACTCACATTAACCTGCTAAAAAACTGAGAAAACAGAAAAATGCTAGCTAATAATACATTATGAAAAGAATAAGAATGCTATATTATATCTGAAACAAAACTGTGGGGAGTAAAATCAACCAATGAAGATGAAGGGAAGATACTGCAATTACAGAAAAGATCAGGGAAAGAGGCCTGAAGACCGGCATGGCTCTACAGCTCCGGGGGAGGAAGACAGAACATTAGGAGATTAAATAGGAGAGGTGAGTCTGGGATACTTTACCAAGAGCTTTTGAGGAATGGCTGTTAAAATAGCCTAGCTTCTAAGGACAAGAGAAACCTCTTAAAAATTGAACAGAGGTTTTATATGTTCAGATCTATATTTCAAAACTTGCCTTCTGGCTTCACTACGGAGAATAGATTTTTTTTTTGTAAGGATTTATTTATTTATTATACAGAACTGGGGTACAGGCCAGAGATGCGGAGGGTGAGAGGATTCACCAGAGACAGAGTGGGGAGCAGGACAGGCAGATAGAGGAAGTACACTGCTGAGGGGAGCAGCGGGCGGGTCAAGAGAGGTCTGTCTACCACGCCATGTGGATCTCCTCCGGGGCAGGCGGGGATCGAACTCATGCGGAAGTGGCTTTAGCTTCTTAATGCAGTGCTTTAACCCACTGTGCCACCAGGGAGGGCCGAGAATAGATTTAAGGTACAGATTTCCAACATGAGGAACACAGACACAAGTCCAGAGATAAAATCCAGGGTTTCGTTACTGTGAAAGGGAGAAAAACACTTGGACCAGCTCCTTCAAGAAGTAAAAATCTCTAAGTTATTGTTCTCTTTTGTCAACCCTCCTTTTCCAAAATACTAAAATGATCCTCTCTAGTTTTAGGAATGCTATAATGGCAGAATTCCATGTTTTACTTGGAAGTTTCTTCTTTTTTCAGCATTTGGTTTTTCTTTTTCCTTAAGATAATGTTTGTATCTAAGCCCTATTGGAGGCTTATAAACTTGAAAGGCTTAGAATGACCAAAAAAATAATAATAATAAATAATAGCATGAGTGAGGTCACCAGTCTGAGAGTGACTTGGAGGTCAAGGTAGATTTCCAATAATTTAAACCCAATATTCCCATAGCCCACTCCACTTTATTTCTGATTCTGATTCCCTGCTGTCAACCAGAAAAAAGAAACACGTGTAAACAACAAACAAACAAACCTTACACTAGGGAAGGAAAATGAGGTAAAGGAAATACACCAATAGAGAAGGGAAAAATCAAACATTTCTTGAAACTGTTTACTTAGTAATATTTCCCCAAAGCAGGCACTAGCTAAATAGCCAGGTTTTTGTGCTCCCCTTCAGAAATATTGACTAAGTATCCCTAAAGGATGAGTCTCAAAATCACTTCTGGTAATTATAGTGATCAGCCAGTTTGGAAGACACTGTAAATTTCTATAGTGGAAAATCTAAAATACCCTTTGGGGGCACATAGAAAGAACAATTTCACTCATTGGACCCCCACATGTGATTTCTGCCTTAAAAAAAAAAATCATGGGCATCTTCACTGGCAGATTATTAGAAGGGTGAGCAGCATATTAATAAACTAAACACTTTTACATTCAATAAAATCACTGAGGTTACTGACATTTAAAAAGAGAATGACTTAATTTATCTTCCACTGTCCCCTTCAAGATGTAAAATTATTTCTTTCCAGCTGCCAGAACAAGTAGACTCCACTTAGTGTGGCTGAGGACCATACAATTTATTAGATGACACTTGGAAGCCAGCATAAAAGTGATTAATATGTGTGTACCCAGAGATATGAGAACAGCCATTTTTCAGAAAGTCTATTATTTATTTATTCAGAGAACCAACCTGTGTGCAAGCTTTATAGAAGCTTTTGTCTTTCTTGAAAAGAATCACAGAATATCAGAGATTTACAATTGGTGATCCAGAATCGTGGATTTAAATGGTGTTCACATACACGACTAACTCCAAATTCCTATCTCTAGCCATGACCTTTCCTTTAAATCTCCGATGTCATATGCCAACTATTTACTTAACATATACACTAAAATTTTAACAAAAAGGTCTTTGGTACGACAAAAAAGAAAAAAAAAATTCTGATGAACAGGGCAGGTGAAGATAGTGCCTGGTGGAATTATAGCTACAGGCACCAACAGGATGCAGTCTGTTGCAGTGTAGACAGGTGGACAGCAGCTTTCCACAGCTGTTCCCAGGAAAAAGAGCCTGTTAAGCCTCCCAAAATGAACACACAGCTCCACGTGCGTCCCAGCAGCCCCCTTGCTCAGAAGGTCATAGACAAGAGTTCAGACCTTAGTACTTCACAGACCTCTTCCAGTTGGGCTTCGGCAGTGTCTGGCTTTCAGTGGGCAGAATTCAGCCCCTCATCCTGGCTAGAGAAGCAGCTCAGTTTGTGCCTATGCTGGGAGGTCCCTCCAGCTGCCCCAAGTGTCCAGGGGTGTAAGGCCACATCAACAGAAGCAGAAGTCAGTGATGATGCCATGATTTGAAATCAAGCATCTAACTCCAGAGCCAAGGCATTTTAATTTTTCTATGCCAATAACATATATTTAAACATAATAGTCGAATTTTCTCATCAAATTTTTTATTTAAGTATCATTGACATAGTTTCAAGTATTCAGCCTATTGGTTTGATATTTGTTTTTTTTTTAAAGATTTATTTTTTATTTAATTATGCATATAAGAACTGGAGTATAGGCAAGGGGTGGGGGGTGGGGAGTAGGGGATGGGAGGGAGGGGCAATACACCAGAGACAGAGTGGGGAGCAGAATAGGCAGATCTACTGAAATACACTGTTGAGGGAAGCAGTAGGCAAGAAAGGAGAGGTCTGTGAGCCACCTGGGTTAACTTCCTGGCCAGGGATCGAACTCACCACATTGATAGCTAGATAGACTGAGACTTAACCCCTGCACCATCAGGGAGGCCCTGATTTTATCAAATTTGTATATATGGCTAAATGATGAGCACAATAACTCTAGTTAACTGCTATCTCAATACATGGCTACAGATTTTTTCCTGGCAATGTGTACATATTCTCTTAGTACTTTAAACATGTAATATAGTATTATTAACTACAGTCACTGCACTGTATATTACACAATTAGGACATTTATTTTATAAGTTAAAGTTTGTTAACTTTTGCCTTTTGTATCCCCTTTCCCCTCAGTTCCCTACTCATCTACCCTCATACCTTCCTGCCTAGCCTGCTTTAAATACTACTCTCACCTTCTGCCTCTGTCAACAATCTGTTCTCTGTATCTAATAACTTGGAGAGGAGGTTGTTTGTTTATAGATTCCAAATATATGCGTGGTAATAATAAGTCTTTTAAACGATTTTTAATAAGAGGACATTTCTATTCTTTGAAATAGTAAAAATTCCTAAAACTAAAAGCAAGAAACTGTTTCTAATTTTCTCAAAAAAAAAGAAAGAAAACAAATGTTTAAAATCCACCTACAAAATGCAATTTACTTCTGAAACTATTATGTCATTATATAAAAATTAAACCACAAACTCACCATCTTCAACAAATGTTTAAAAAAATATTAATGAAGTGGTTGGAATTCATCACATGTGACTGCTGAAAATATTAAGAATTACATTAGAATACTCTTTGTTAACAGAATGAATAACCAGTTGGAACAAGAGGAATTTTATTTGCAAAAATGTGAAATTATTAACCCTAAAATTACTTGTATTTAGCTTTTATAGCCCAGTAAATTCACCTTACTTACAAGGGCAAGTCACAAAGAATTATGGAAGGAAATAGTACAAGTTATGGCTGAAAAGTAGGAAGTATTTTTTCAATAATTAAGTACCCACTCTAAATTTCAGTAGAGGTAAATATATAGGCCCCAAAATATGTTCATCCCAGAAAATGTTATGGGACATAAAATTATAAATATATTACAATAAATAAAAAATCCTACCTAAATCAACCTCCTATGTCCATTTGGTAAATTTTACTATACTCTCCCATTCCCTTCCAAATTAAAGAAAGATGAAGAGTTCCTCATAAATTTGCTAGCGTATGGAAATAGTATACTGACCTTGCCAACATTTTATATGTGTTATCTTTTTTTTTTTTTGTATGTGGAATGGGAAATCAAGATCTTTCAATTTATTCATTAGTAGTATCTGAAAAAATAAACAAAAATGCATTCCTAAGTGATTAGCCATCATTGAGAGCCTTAATAAAAAATTTCCTTTAAAATTGGTAACCTTTGGGGAAAAAAAGAAAAAAGAATGCTGAAGGTGAACAACCTGAAAAATCAAAGGATAAAGTCAATTCTCCAAATGATAAAAACTTCCGCAGAGAAGTCCCTTTTAGTTTTGACCACAAAAGCTTAATATCAAAGGCCTGTTTGATTCTACTTCATTCTTTCTGACACTATGTAGAAACTGGTCGATGCATGCACATCAAGGAAATGAGATTGAACTCTTGCCGAGGAACATCTAAACTACATAACCTGCCTGGAGTTGGGGGAACAGAAAGATTAAGTCAAGTGACCCACAGTTTTCCAAAGTATTTTCACAGTTCTCTTTGAAGGAGATATAGAGACATTCTGCTATTCTGTCAGTTCTGCTTTTATGCTAATCATGAAAATGAGAATTTATTCCAATGTAACTGATACGTTAGGGAACAATTTTCACATAATGCAAATTTTACTACAGTGTTTTCACTTTGAACTGTCAATATGGTGAATTTCAATGGTTGTTGTCCTTTAGTCCTGAGATGAATGTGTGTGTTTGTGTGTATGTGTGTTACTTAACTCTATTTGATAACATTTTAGTCATGGTGCTTACATTAATAAAATGAGATTAGTCTGTAGGTCATTTTTATTTCCATCTCCTATGTTTGATAGGTTTTTGGCATAAGAATTATGTTAATTTCATTAAGCAGAACTATGAAGGTGAAATGGTACAATGCCAAGGGTTTGCTTCAAATTATCTGGTTAAAGGATAGTGTCGCATCATGAAAATTTGCCTTTAACATCTTCCCCAGCAGGGAATACACATCACAACAGTATATGCAGTAGAGGGGCTCCAGCACTATTCTCTGAAGTGGACTAATCACCAGTTTGCACAGAGACTATGCTTCCTATGGACTATTCTTAATATCACAACAGAGATCTAAGGCATTCTAGGAGATGGAGGACAGAAGGAAGCCTTCTGTATGAATTTTACTGTAAAATTTTTGCTCTGAGCTGAAAATTTCTTTAAAAAAAAATGATTTTTGTACACAAGAATTGGGGTATAGGCCAGAGGTGTGGGTTTGGGAGTGACAGGATTTACCAGAGACAGAGTGGGGAGCAGAACAGGGAGGGAGACTGAAATAACTGCTGAGGAAAGCTGCCAGGAAGACAGGAGAGGTCTGCTGCGCCATGTGGGTCACCTCTGGGCTGGAGATTGAACTAGTTCTGCAGTGGCTGCGGTTAGCTTCATAGTTCTGTTCTTTAAACCCCTTGTGCCACCAGGGAGGACCCTGAGCTGAAGATTTCTACCTAACTTTCCTCCTCCTTTCTCTTCTGCACAGAGGTGAGACCTGCCTTAATACCTCTCCTAGCCTCCTCTGCTCCCTTTCCCTTTTTCATCTGCAGTATTTTCCCCCATAAGTTTCTTGTTAATTTTGTCTTTTATTCATATTTACTTCTTAAAATCCCAAAACTAACACTGGGACAATGGGGATTTAGATGAAAAAGATGAACCATGATTGAGAATTTTTGAAGGAACATGATGGGTACGTGTTACCAAATACTACACTCTCAAATAAATAGAAAACCTACTAATAGTGATTTGACATTTTGAAAGTGCGGTAGTGAAAAGTTCGAATAAAAAGCGAGCAGAAAGTAAGGGAGAGAGGAAAGAGTATTAGGTAGCTGCCATCACACTGCTCTCCCCTTTCAGGAATGACTCCCTTGTTCCCCCAGGTATGAGGACTATAGATTCTTGCACTACACTTTGTGTGCTTTCTTATATACTGACCATACTTCTGTACCGTTTTTATTCAATTTTCCTCAAATTATTCAAGTCTGAATCTCTTCTTTCTTTCTTTAAAAGATGTATTATTTGGGGCCCTCCCTGGTGGTGCAGCGGGTTAAAGCACAGCACTAAGAAGCTGGGGCCACTTCCACATGAGTACGATCCCCACCTGCCCCTGAGGTGTTCCACATGATGGGGCAGACCTCTCCTGCTCCCCTCAGCAATGTACTTCATCAGTCGGCCTGTTCGGCTTCCTGGTCTGTCTCTGGTGAATCCTCTCACCACCCCTGTACCTCCTGCCTGTATCCCAGTTACATATGAATAAATAATAAAAATCTTTTAAAAAAGATTTCGTATGTATTAATAAAAAAAACCTGCCACCCCAAAACACATCTTTGGCAAAATGTTTATTTCATGGAGGAACTCTAAAGGCTGGAGGAAGTTGGTTTTTGATTTTTATACCTAAACTTCTCAATGTAAGTGTCTTTTCTAGGAAGACCGAATATCCTTATCTCTTTTCAATGAAGAAAGCAGAAGTACCTTTGTTTCCCCTGTAAGTCCCATAACTGAGTTTCCCTTTCTTCCCCAACATCTCTTTTCCTTGCTTAATTAAGATGGCATCTAAAGTCAAGTAGGTGAATTATTCACTCCTCCTGGGTCTCTTGTGTACACATGTGCATAAGTGGTATATAAGTTATTATTAAACTTTGCAATTGCTTTCTTTTTTCTCTTCTCAATCTGTCTGGTGTTTGTTTGATTATTTTTTTGCCAGCCTAGAAGAACCCAGAGATTTGGGGGATAATTTCCTTTGGACTCACACTTTGCATGAAAGTGGGAGATGGGGAAAATGGTGTCTATTCCCTGGGGCCACTGCACTGTGAAGTATTTTCTTTTTCTCAGAAACACATTCTACAACACAAACAATTACTGTGCTATACAAGTCTTTCAGTAATCCAGATTGACAGGGATTCTACCTTCTTGAATTTGAGTCTTCTATGATAACAAGGTCATAGTCATCATTATAGTCAGTCATAAAGGAAAGAGTATGGAGGATTGTGCTTGAAATTTTTAAAAAATTTTCATGTGTGGCTGGGACATAAATCATTTCTATTTATATTCTACTGAAGAGAACACTGTCATTGGTCCATACCCAATTGCAAGGGATGTTGGGAGATAGTATTTGATTATGTACCTAAGAAAGAAAAGAATTCTTTTGGTTATAGCAGTCTAATAGTCTTTAACTTTTTTTCCTTTTCTGTCTTTTTCATTCATTCACTCATTTATTCCTTCTGCATTGCTGTTGTCTGATTTTACTATCAGTTTTATATTATGCTCATAAAATAGTTATGTGTTCTATCCTTGTTTGCTATCTCCTGGAACAGTTTGTATAAGACAAGGATTATTTGTTCTTTAGTTGTTTGGTAGTATTCTCTCAAACGTCTTTCAAACCTCAGAAGGAATTTTTTTTTGAGGAACAATTTTAACTTTGATTCAACTTTTCAATGGTTACATTCAAGACTTCTATTTGTTCTTGGCAAACTTTTTTTCTATAAAAATTGTACATTGCATCTAATTTTTCTGGCCATAAATTTGTTTAGGTATTGGTCTCATCTTGTTTCCTTTACAGAACCTTACTATCTACTTACTTGATATTTTGCTGGTTTAGTTATCATTGTTATAGTCTATTAATTTTTGTACTTATTGTACACCTGGCCCAAAATTTATTTAGAAACTACTTAAAATGTAAATATATGTTATTTTAAATATATTCAGTTAAATTTATTATTAAACTGCATTAAGATCAGAACACTTGATACTTGTTCTTTAGAGAGATCAAAGTTGTTAAGAGGTATGTACCCCATACTTAAATATTTGTCCTGTCTTTCTTGTAGGAACTGTGTATCAAGGCCACCAAAAAGTCTCATCAAATGAGAAAAAACTGTATTAGGCAGAGATTTTTGTTTAGAAACTATTTGCTAATGCTAATAGATATAGAAAAAAATGACAGGATTTAAAAAATTACCATTTTTTGCAACCCTTAAAGAAGTTAGATTAAAACTAGAATCATCCATCCATGTTGAAGCCATCAGATCAAGATAGGGTTATCCAAGCCCAAGATACCACCCCCCAGTTTTTGCTGGGATGATGAAACCTGGATGTCACCACTTTAAGTAATTGATCTTAACATACATGTTTTTTTTTTCAGTCGACAAGATATTATGTGCTTCCTAGTGTGTTATAATGTAAAGTTTGGAGCTTCACAAAAGAAGAACTCTTGCTAAAAATGTTTAACCTGAATCTAAACAAACTTTAGACTAAATTCCAGCTTATACGAAATGCAAAGGACAGAGAAAAAAGTCAAAACATAGCAAAAGAAAAATTGGGTAAATGTAAAAAATGAGATATTCTGTAACTGGATTTAGTATTTTCATGAAGTATGTAGTATTTTTCACTAAAATGAGAGTCGGAAGGAAAAAGAACCAAATGTAATACAACTTAGCTCTTGGTTAGATGATGCTTTCAACTAGGCAGCAGTAAAAGACATGCTGGAGACAGCTAGGAAAATTTTGATATTTAAAGAATACTGTATGATACTGAAGAAAATTTTATGAAACTTATTATAGTGATTGTATTATTATTGTTATACAGGAAAAGTACTTGGGATGAAATGTGTTTCCATTTTACTTAAAATACCTGGACAGAGGCACTCCCAGGGGGCAGCTAAGGTTGGAGCGCTGTACCGTGCAGGCAAGCCCTGGCTGCTTGCAAATTTGATCCCGCCCCTGAGGTGACCCACATCAGGCAGCCAACCTCTCCTGTCTCTCCTGCTGCTCCACTCGGCAGTTATTTCAGTCCATCAGCCTATTTTGCTCCCACTGTTTCTGGTGAAGCCTCTTGCCATCCCTGCACCTCTGGCCTATACCCCTTTCTGTATGCATAAATAAATAAAATCTTTTTAAAAAATAAATAAAATACCTGGATAGTGTCTGACAAGATGGCATTAGAGTAACAATGCCAGACTCTCTTCCCCACAGTCTCAAAACAAACTGCATCAGAGCAAACTTAAATTTCCCTGAAAGTACAGACAACAACTATAGCTCATGAAAGGGGCAATGGAGCCATGGAAACTGGAGGTTAAACTTGAACTAAGTTTACAGAAAATCGCAGCATTGCAACCCATGAAATGGGAGGGCAGCTGCTAGACAGAGCACCCGTATATTTGTTAACTCAGCAGCACAACGGGACTTTGGAGACCCCACAGTTATACAAGATAAGGCATCTAGGCATTGCACAGAGTTGGCATATATGCCAGAGGGTACACTATTGGGGAACTCTAGGCACAGGGGTTTAGAATGATGATTGCTGCTTTGAGCCTAAAGCTCCTAATAAAAACAGTTGGAGATTGAACCTGATTGAGAATCAGGTTGGATCACTCGTGTCTCTTCACAGAAGGGGTACTACTTGCAGCCTGAGGTTGTGATATACAAAACCTATCATGCCCCCACACAGGATATAAACTGAGACTGTAATTGAATAATTTTACTAACCAGAGTTTAAGTACTATTAACAACAGAAGCAAACACCCCAGGATAACACTCTGTATTGGAAAAAAAACAACTCGCAGTTTGTGACCCTGTCTCAACTATAATCATGCCTAATGCTGCCTCCAGGGTTCAAACATGACCTACAGCAGAAGGCTAACATGAGACTTAAAAGGACTGGTCTAGATGAAGGGATCAGTGTAGATTTCCCACCACACAACTCTGGCACTCATAGCATGGTAGAAAGTCTGAATCCTTATTGCTCACAGTTAAGTGATCTTTGGTTCCCTGTTGCCCCTGCTTCTTTCTACCTTTTACCCCTTGTAGGTACCAGCCCTCCAATTGCATCAATAGTTGCAAAGGCAGCAGTCTGTCTTATAATCCATAAAATATAAAAACGAAGAGAAAGATGATGTATCACAAATGCTGGAGCCAAATATATTAATAACCCCCCCAAAAAAGCTTACTCCACCAGAACTGTGGAATAGACATGAAGAAAAGTTCAAGGTACCAGTTATTAACAATGCTCATGGAACCCAAAAAAACAATGGATAGTAAAAACAGGAATAGAATGAAGACTGAGAAAGGGTGAGACAGTTACAACCAGAACTAAAGTATCTAAAAATACTATAATTGTATTATATATATATATATATATATATATATATATATATATATATAAGAGGATCTGTAGAGCAAACAAACACAAAAAATGGAGAGAATTGAGCTCAAAGGCACAATACAAATAGAACATACAAGTAGAACAACAAAGAGAAAAAACAAAAATAGTGTAAGATCCCTTTGGGATTAAACCAAAGGTTAATAACATTTGTATCATGGGAGATCATAGAGGAGTAGAGCAAGAGAAATAGAAAATGTATTTTTAGAAATAATTGTTGAAAACCATCTCCGTCTGGGGAATGAAGTAGGCATCATGACCCAAGAGGCTAAAGAATTTCAAACAAAATAATACCAGACAGAATGCCTACTGTCACCACATCTGCTTAGTTATTATTAGATGTTTAGATCAAATCTATATACAACAATAGAAATAAAGGGAATACAAGTTGAAAGAGAGGTGAAACTATCATTATTCATCTATATATGATATTATACATGGAAAAGCCTAAGGAACCCACCAAAAGGTATTAGAAACAGAACCCAGCAAAGTGGAAGATCATAAAATCAACACACAAAAATCTGTAGCATTTTTGTATACAAAAAACAAATGGTAAGGAAAAGAAATTAAGAAAATAACTCCAGTTACAATTGCCTCAAAGGATATTCAAATAACTCAGGTGAAGGACCTAGACAATAAATATTACAAGATGTTATTATAGGACTTTGTGATACAAAGAGATAGAAGGGTATCTCATGCTTATGGTTAGGGACAAACAATATAATCAAAATGACCATCCTGCCTAAAATGATATATAAATTTAATTATTTTAACACAATTTCTGTAAAAATACCAGCAATATTGTTTAATGAAGTAGAAATAAAAAATGATGAAATTTATATGGAACCATAAATCAAAGGCCTCTATCAGCAAAACAATCCTGAGGAAAAAAAGGAGAGAAATGGACACATAATGTTACTTGACTTCAAATTTTACTATAAAGTAGAGATATTAAAATAATTTTGTGTTGGCTATATTTATAATATATTTAAAATATAGTATAGTATAAATATATTTATACTGTATATATAAATATATATTTATACTATACTATATTTAAGATATAGTATAGTATAAATATATATTTATACTATATTTATACTATATTCAAAATTCAGAAATAAATCCATGTACATCAGTACCAAATCTATGGTACAGTAACCATGGTCATATAATGGGAAAATGCAAGTCTCTGACAAATTGTGCTGTAATAACTGGAAGTTCACACATAAAAGAATGAATTTGGTTCTCTCTTTAACTCATATACAGAAATGAATTGCAAATGAATTAAATATTTAGATATAAGACACACAACAATAAAATACATAGGAGAATACATTGACAATATGCTTCATGACATCAACAATAAAGACATTTTTGGGAATCCAGTTCCTAAGGCAGGAGAAAAAATATACACACACACACATATATAAATATATATATATATATATATATATATATATAATAAGTATATATAATTAAAAAGATATGCTATTAAATGGGAGAAAATATTGACACAATATATAACCAACAAAGAGTTAATTTCTAGGGTATTTAAAAAATTATCACAATTCAATAATAGAGAAACAAGCAACCCAGTTAATAAATGGGCAGCAGAAACGAACAGACAATTCACTGAAGAGGACATTTAGCAGGCCAACAGATACATGAAAAAATGTTCATCACTTTTAAAAGAAATGTCGGTTAAGGCCTCCCTGGTAGCACAGGGGTTAAAGAAAGACAGCTGTATCAAGCTATCAACAGCCACTGCAGTATGAGTTTGATCTACAGCCAGGGAGCTGACCCGCAAGATTTAGCAGACCTTTTCTGTCTTGCCCCCTGCTCCCCTCAGCAGTGTACTTTAGTCAATCTGCCTGTTCTGCTCTCCACTCTGTCTCTAGTGAATCTTCTCACTTTCCCACACATCTGGCCTACAACCAGTTCTTAGTTGCATAAATAAATCAAATCTTAAAAAAGAGAAATGAAATGTAGGTTAAAACCATAATGACATACTATCTTACACCAGTGAGAACGGCATACATCAAAAAGAACAAGTACTAGAGAGAATGAAGAGAAATGCAGTCCTATTATACTATTAGTGGGAATTTAACTGATGTAGCTATTATGGAAAGTGACCTGGATTTACCTAAAAAACTAAAACTGGAATATGGCATAGCAACTGCACTCTTTGTCATGCAACCATCAATGAAAAAAAACCTATATGCTCTACAATGTTTAGTGCAGAATTAATTACAGTACAATAGTTAGAATGTGGAAATGAACATCGAAAGATGATTAGATCAAGAAGATGTGATACATCCACATTATGAAATATCACACAGCCATCAGGAATGATGAAATGCAGCCATGTACAGCACAATGGAGGGGCTTTGAGGGAATTATGGATGGTAAAGCAAATCAGAAAGACAGTATAAATAACGAACTCTTATATAATAAACAATTTGGCAAAATAAAAATACTGATAGAGGCCCTCCCTGGTGGCGCAGCGGGTTAAAGCACAGCACTAAGAAGCTAAAGCCACTAGTGATCCTGCCTGCCCCGGAGGTGACCACATGGCGCAGTAGACCTCTCCTGACCAGCCCGCTGCACTCCTCAGCAGTGTACTTAGACAGTCTCCCCGTTCTGCTCCCCACTCTGTCTCTGGTGAATCCTCTCACCACCCCTGCACCTCTGGCCTGTACCCCAGTTCTGTACGCATAAATAAATAAATCTTTAAAAAAAATACTGATAGAGCCTGTAAGACATTAATAAATACAGAATGGATTCTGAGCTTAATATGGAGAGAGAGGAAAAAGGGACAAGGAAAAAAATAAGAAATGTTGGTGGGGAAATATATTTGAATATATTGTTCTCCTTAGAAGGGAAAGTGCGGGTCCTCCTTGGTGGCCCAATAGGTTAAAGCACAGCACTGGGAAGCTAGGCCAATTTGGTGAGAGTTCCATCCCTCCTTGAGAGGGGATCACATGGTGCAGCAGACCTCTCCTGTCTCACCCACTGCTTCCCCTCAGCAGTGTATTTCAGTCAGTCTTCCTGTTCTCCTCCCCCCACTGTGTCTCTGGTGAATCCTCTCACCCCCCACATCTCTGGCCTGTACCCCAGTTCTTCTGTACATAAGTAAATAAATCTTTAAAAAGAAAGGAAAGTGCTTTGATTTATTTCGTATGGTATAAAATTTAAATTCATGTCTATATCATAAAGAAAATGTTTCAAATCTGGTCCCAGTTTATTATTCTAGTCACTTGTTCTTACATACCTTATGTTTGGCCTCACTGAATTCTCAGTTTTGGGGCTTTTTTTTCCCTCTATACCATAAGCTACTTTTTCCTAACTCAAGATGTCTTTCTACCTATCCACATAATTGTTAAAATTGATGCCCCTCTATCTGTGAATACTTACATCTGCATACTCATCAAAATCAATATTACACATTTTCAGTGGTATAAAATATTAGTCATTCTAAATATAGACAATATAAGCTTAGTGGTTACAAATCCATCATGGAGAAGAGCCTAGCAATCAAACTGTGAGTTGTTGGTGTTCCATTTCTTTCAGGAAAAAAAAAAATAGGAAAATACTCAAAATACAACCAAATAGTAAAACTTATTAGTTCATGATGTTTAGAGTATATTTGTGTTCTTAGTTTAATTTTTTTTTTTTTTCAAGAGAAAGCACATTTCTTCAGACTGCATTAGCTTGAACCTTAGTGTTCCAATTTATCAGGTAATGAGCTCAGGCCATTTCAATTTTTTCAAGGCTGAGTTTGCTCATCTTTAAAACAGGGATAATAATGTTTAATTATTATTTGATTAGGATTGTTGTGAGGAATAAACAAGTTAATATATGTGAAGCACTAAAGCAGTTAGCCCATGCCTGGCAGAGAATAAGCACTTAATAAATACAAGATATTATATGCTGAGGCCTGCTTTGTATCTCAGTTCATTTTCAGTTTTGGTAAGCTTGTTCTATAACTGCTGTGTGGGATATATACAAAATCATGTATTTCATGTGTGTATATGTGTGTGTATACATGTATATATACCATGTATATATACATATACATGGTATATATACACCATGTATATATATAGATACCATGTATATATGTATACATATACATATATGTATATACACACACACATACACATACCAAGGTTGTTGCTTTTTTTATATTCTTTAAAAATTTGCATTTGTTTAATCTTTTAAAATAGAGATGTGCTATGATCCTCTACAATTTTTGTGGATTTGTCAATTAATTCTTGTAATTCTGTTAATTTAATACATACATTTGAGGCAATTTACTAAGCATATAAACATTCTCTTGCTATATTTTCTTGGTTATATCCTTTTTCAATTACTAGGTGTGTACTTTCTTGCTATATTATAATGTTTTACATTTCTTTGAGGGGCTATTTTCTTTTGGTTGATATTTACATAATATGTACATTTTCTTTTATTTTCAAAAGTTTTTAGCTATCTATCTTTCAAAGTCTTAAAGTTTTACACAAAATAGGACTGGATTTTCATCCCCTTCCTCCCCCCCACTTTTTCTTTTTTTTTAGAATTTGATTATCTTTGGGTGTTTTCCCCCATAGGTTATTTCAATTACAATTATACTTCTTGATACACAAATACATTTCTATAATCTTTATGTGTATATATGTGATTTCTATTTATTCTAATTTTACTGATTGTCTTTTGTTCTTATAATTATTTTTTTGAAACTTGTAGTGCATTAAATAGGTGCTTACTGTTGTCTGGTTCTGGTTCAGAAGCTTAAAATTCTGTTTTTAGTCCTTAATGTCCAAGTTAAACTTATTAATGCATTACTTAACAAAAGAATAAATGAATCTAAATAAGATTTTACATTTCCATACCCCAAATTCTTCCTTATCAATTTATCATTGCCTTCTAGTATTTTAATTCTCCCTAAAATAGCAGTTATTATTGTTGTTGGTTTTGCAAGTTCCAATATTCATGATTATTATTTTATTTTTACATAGTCAGTGTTTATTTAAATTTACCTGCCTTCTTGAGTCTTCTACCTTCCACAATCTTCAGAAATCCTTTCAGCTGAATTTTGTTAGTGGCAATGAATTTGTCTTTAAAAATGTCTTTAATTTAGACTTATTCTTGAATAGTAGCATAGTTATTTATAGATTTCTAGTACTTCATAATAGTTTGATGTTATTATTGTATTTTCTTCTGATTTGTACTATTTTTAGCAAAAAATCTGTTGACATTATACTTGTAGGTATATAGTAACTAATCTATATTTTCTTTTTGCTTTGGTTTTATATAACATTTTATTTATTTGTACTTGCTATTCAGAATTTTTACCAGTATACATTTGAATTTATTTTTATTTCTATGTATCCTATTTCATTCTCATTTTATCTCCTGAATATGACCATTTGAATCCTCTAGCAATTATGGAAAGTTCTCAATCATTATCATTTTAAATATTGCCTCTCCATTCTTCCTCTCTCTTCATTAATTTCTGAACACTTATTAGATGTGTGGTGGGCCTTTTTATTCCAACCTCTGTCTCTTATCTGCTCTTATATCTCTACATGTTTTTGTGATACACTCTAATTTTCCCAGATGTGCTAAATTCATAATTCTCTCTTCAGTTGTATCCAATCTATTAAATCAATCTACTACTTGAGAGTTAAAACCCACTCAGGAGTTAGTTCAGGTGTCTCTAACAGGAAAAGGATAATGCTAACAGAATAAAAGTAATGATCAGATAACATCTTCCACAAAACTGATATTCTGCAGCCACAAAGTAATTATCCCAATTGTAATTATTATGAGCCACTAGTGCTTCTTTCCCAATGATAACTCTAGCCCTGCTTTAATACTTTTGCTTCTTAGACCAAAAATAAATAAATAAATATATAATCACAATATTCCCTCCTCTTCTTGACAGCATGTCTAAAAACTGCCCCCTGCTTTCTTAAACACTCACTGTTTAGTTAGAATCTCTGCACTTAAGCACAAATTCTACAATAAGTCCCTCCCACAATTCCCTTGTATGCATACAAAATAAAGGTAGGGGTTTTGTTTGTTTGGTTTTGTTTACCACAGGATGTTCCTGGTCTTTGGTTAACAGGATTTATCCTCCTATATTTAAAGTTCAATGGGTTTTATTTGATTCTATTGCAATTCTAATTGTTCTATCTTCAGTTCTGGCTGTTTTTCTGTCTATGCTTTCCATTCCTTCTATTGAGTCTCGTTATTTTAAATATTTTTCATTTTATCTAATCACTTCTTTCAAATATTTGTTTTAGCCAAAGATCTAAGGATACTATCTTGTTCTTTGTTATTTGCTAATTTTTGTTTAAGATGGAATATTTCTCTGTTTTATAACTTTCAACTGAATTCTATTTTCATTTTGAGACTTCATTCAGAATAAGTTTTTGCTGGTACTAGGGATATTACTGTCCCACGCCAACTATTTTTGTTATTTTTTATTGGATTTTATATAGTATACAAATACACATTTAAAATACATTTGAAGAGATGGGACAAATGTATACAGTATATGATTACCACCACAATCAAGGTAAGAACTCTTTCCATCATGTAGAGTTCCCTTGCCAGTCCAACTTTCAAGATATTATAATGTGACTTTATCTATATTTGAACTTCATATAAATGTAATCAGGTATTATATACTCTTAAAAAAAGATTATGCATATAAGAACTGGGGTACAATTCAGAGGTGCAGGGGGTGAAAGAATTCACCAGAGAGGGGGGAACAAAACAGATAAATGTACTGAAATACACTGCTAAGGGGAGCAGCGGGTAGATCAGGAGAGATTTGCCATGCCATGTGGGTCACCTCCCTGGCGGGGAACTGAACTCGTACTGCAGTAGCTGCAGATTGCTTCATAGTACTGTACTTTAACCTGCTGCACCGCCAGGGAGGGCCCAATATATACTCTTGGTTCTGGTTTCCTTTGCTTATTATTATGTTTGTGAAGCTCACTCACATTGCTTCTCATGGTTGCAAACTCATTGCTCTACCTTTTTCCATTGCACATTGGATTTTTGTTGTAGGTGTATATCTGGGAGGTTGTTTCCAACTTTCTTTTGGTTCCTGGGATTTCCCTTTCATTTCTTTTGAATTCTGTTGTCTATTTGAAGGATTTAATTTTATTTTTGCAAAGACAAACTGGTGTGTAGGCCTGACGTGTGGGGGCAGGAGAGGATTCACCAGAGACAGAGTGGGGAGCAGAACAGGCAGATCTATTGAAAAAAACTGCTGAGGGGTACAGTGGTTGAGACAGAGAAGGTCAGCTGTACTATGTGTGAGGTAGCAATGTGGCTGGGGATGGCATTCAGGCTAGAGGTGATAGTGCTGAGACTTAACACCTAGACAACCAGAGAAGCCCTGTTGGAGGATTTAAAAACAATTTTTTTAGTCAGCAAATCTGATGATCTGTTCTATTCTCCACTTTTCTTTGTTTCTTTTGTGGAAATCCTTACATGATTGTATGATTTACTTTAACTGATGACATCCTCTGGACTCTTGTTTCTATTTATACGAACCAAAATTTAGTGCACATCAATAGGAGGATAGAGATGTGATATGGAAATAATTTTGTAGTTATGATCTCTTGCCTGGGTAGCGTGTTGCATGTGCAAGTAAGTTACTATGTGTAAAACCTGTAGAAATCATGTTAAAGAAGTGGGGTGGCTAAAGACAGCAGTGTAATGAAGTGTGGATGTGCTTGTTGGGGTTCAGGAATATGAAATTTGATGAATCAATGGTATGTATGTAACTAGAGTGTTACCAAGAGAGCTATTCTAAAATGGGCCTGTTTTTGCCCTGCAAAAGTAATTGTTCTTCTAGATCAGTGTTTCTCAACTGGTGAAATTTTCTTTCCAGGGTACTTGACAATGTTTGGAGTCATTTTTGTTTAGCATGCTGTTCCTGTGAAATGCGGTAGAAGTTAGGGATGCTAATAAACATTCTATAATGCACAGGACAACTCTTTCTCACCCAGGAAAGAAAAGTCCACCGTAAGTATCACATTGCCCAGGATGAGAAAACTTGTGCTAGACAGACTGAGGGACTGGAGATGGGGTATAAATCCAAGACTAAATGAATTCTATAAACATTATTAACTATCTCTCAAGAAATGATAGCATCATTGTGGCACACTCTTTTACGATTTATCAAATCCTAAAAATCTGTGCTAGCCATCTCAAATTTGTTCATTCCCGTTCTTTTCTCATCTGTAATGGTGAATCGGCAACTACCAAATCCTTTCAGTTTCAATGAAATCATTGAGATCTGACATCAAGGAAACTAAATGTATACAAAAAGTTCTTTAATCATTAAAAGTTACACAACAAATTACTCTCAAATTTATTTTATTTTTATTTTACTGCCAAAAAGTTTCCAGATCATAGAGTAAAATAGGCTGCACAAGTAGCACTAGATAAAGATTTTGATGTAGTTTACTGTAATGAGATGGCTAGGCTTTCTTTTCTTTTGCTGTTACATTTTTGCAGCTTGAATTTAGGGCAAAGATAAATTTCATTATTTTACCAAAGGATGTGATTATCTAAAATTGTCTCCTTTCCTCTAGGCAACACACACTACCATTTATTCTCCTGATTCTTTCCCCCCCAAAACTGAGAGTTGTAATGATATTATTGGTTTTATAACTTATGTTTCCATTGTAATGCTATTACTGAACCAATGTTGTGATAAATGGTCTGTTTATAAGGGGAATCACTTTTACAAGAAGTAGAAAATTAGACATGCTTCTACTTTGCAATAACAATAAAACCAGAGTAAAAAAAAAAGTCTCCAGTTTATTCCCATCTGTATCAGCAGAGAATCTTTAAAAGATGGTGTTTCCCCCTTCTAAACACAATTACTGTCTACAAGTACCCCATTTAAGTGAGCTTTCCTTCAAATTCTATTTGAGATCAATACATTTTTGAGTTTACCAGAGCGTGGGCCCTTTAAGAAAGTCAGGCATTTTAAACTCCACCCCTCTGTTGACTGGAGGCAGTTAAGTCGGAGTTTCAGAGGCTTTTTGCTGGTGATAAAGCCAAAAGAGAGCCAGCATGCCCCCCTTGCTTTGCCTGGAAGGAATGTTTCTGTTGCAATAAGCTCTAAAAGTGGAAGCTTTAAGATTCTGTGGGATAAGGAACAATAGAAACTTGTGAAGTATGGAAGCCAGACCAGCTCTTGAGATTCCATCATGTACTGAATAAAGTAGAAAGAATGCTCTTAAAATCTGAGTTTCCCCCTCTGGTGCTGCTACTGGCTTCTAGCTTTACTCTTCCATTTTACGCAGCAAATCAGTTTTCCAGAAGTCTTTTCCAATTTAAGGAGCTGCTTGTCTTATGTACCAGGTCCCCAAAAGGCAGAGTTGAGAGAAACAAGTTTCAGTGACAAATAAACTGGATCATTGCTACCAGAAAGATTAACATTGTCTATATGCTTCTGAGTAGCAAGGCCATCATTTTTTCTTTCTGTTACATCTTCTGATTATGTTCTTAAGTCATTTAGCACTAAATTAGAAAATAACTACAAGAAATTGGGGTTTTAAGTTCCCATTTCTGAGCAAGAAAGCAACCATCTTGGTAAAAGATGAGGTCCTTTGAAACACTTGGGATTTTAGTTTTCATTAGCCATTTAAGCATTAGATCAAATTCATCAACGGGTTTAAAGATAACAGGTGTATAAAACTCACTACAGTCACATCTGTATCCTCCCTAACCCCATTATAAACCTTTCCAAATATTCAAAACAACAGAAAAATGTTTACACTTCTCCTCATTTCCACGTGTTTGTTCTTCCATTGACTAAGCTTGGATAATAAAACAAGCCCTGTCGGTTTCAGTTTGATTTTTTTACACAAGTTAGTTGTTTTGTGTTAACAGCATAAGGTGGTTAGAATCACTTCTCCTGCTAGGCCAATTTCCTGCAAATCTTTCTTTAGGAAGGAGGAGGAATCAAGTTCTTATTGTGAATTTCTAAGGCTTCAAAACCGGAACCCTGAACTGAAGCTGTTAGAGTAGTTAACATGTTTTATTTTTGACCTATTACAATTTTCTAGGATTGGGCAAGATCCTAGTAAAGAAGTGTGATGGTTAGTGTTCTCCCTTAATCGTCCTTATTTGTGCAACATAATGCATGTCTGCAGTTACTCTGAAAACTGGCACTTAAAGAGATGTTTCAATCCACAAAAAATGCTCACCTTTTTTTCCTTTTTGGTTTAGATAAATGTTAGCGTCTTAATCCTATCGCGTGACATGCCCAGGCACTGTCTGCAAGATGCAAGAGAAAGAAAAAAAGTTGCACCTTGTTTAACCAATTGAGCGCACTGTGGTTGCTAAGATTATTCAGGAGTAAAGAGGGCGGCATATCTCTCCTGCAAATTCTTCCTTAAGGAGGTTAACCTGTGGCTGCTTGTGTTTCCGCAGCTTTTGTCTGCTTGTAGGGGAACTTTCCGATCTCTCGGAGCAATTCAAAGCTTCACAGTCCAGCATTTTGAGCACCGAGATCAAAACTGTAAGGGTTGCTTGTATGTTTGAAACAGACAGAGGGAGACACGAGCACACGAAGTTGGTGGAAGATGGGGCCACCACATCGCCGGGGCTGAATGCCCGAGCCCCGCTGACCTTTCCACGTGTCCCTGGCACCTGCGAGGCTTGGGGAGCGGAGAGTTTCTTTTTCTCGGGGGCGGGCGCGAGCCCGGAAGAGGCAGGGCGGTCGCTGGCTTAAGTCTGGGGGCTCGAAGGGCCTCCCTCGGAACACGTGCGGCCGGCGGGAGAGCAGCCGGAGCCCGGGCTAGCCTGGCTTGTCCGCACCCGCGGTGCCCACGCGTCGCTAGCCAGTCCGCCGACGCCGGGAGGCGGGCCTCGGCGACGGCGGGCGGGCCCGGGAGCTTCCCGCAAGCTTTGCAAGGCGGCCTAGCGAGCGCGCCAGGCCCGGCTGGAGAGAGCCCCAGTGCAATACTGCCCGAGCCCGGGCGGGGTCTCTGTTCTCTGGCAGAGGAGGTCCCTTGGCAGCGGGAAGCTCCCTCTCTTTCTCTTGCCGCCGCTCCGAGTCTGCGCCCTGGTGCCAGGCGCCCAGCTCGGCGCTCCCCTGTGCTTGCCCGGCGCCCACTCATTCGCAGCTCAGCCTTCGCGGCCGCCGCCTCCCTGCTCCTCTTCCTCCTCCTTTTCCCAGCCCGCCGCAGCCATGGCGGACAGCGCCAGTGAGAGCGACACGGACGGGGCGGGGGGCAACAGCGGCGGCTCGGCCGCCATGCAGTTGTCCTGCTCGTCGACCTCGGGCGGCGGCGGTGGCGGCGGGGGAGGCGGCGGCGGTGGGAAGTCGGGGGGCATTGTCATCTCGCCGTTCCGCCTGGAGGAGCTCACCAACCGCCTGGCCTCGCTGCAGCAGGAGAATAAGGTGCTGAAGATCGAGCTGGAGACCTACAAACTCAAGTGCAAGGCGCTGCAGGAGGAGAACCGAGACCTGCGCAAAGCCAGCGTGACCATCGTGAGTGTCCCCCGGGGACCCGCCGCTGCACCGACCTCCGCCCGCCCCCGGGAGAGACTGCACTTGGACCTGGTTTCTCCAAGGCTCCCGGGGACCCGCCGCCAGCTTACTCCCAGCGGAGATCTACCGGTCTCCGGGGTGGGGGTGGGGGGGGAGAGGGAGGTGTCCTTCGGGGCCGTGAGGGTCCGTCCTCCCCGGGGCAGTCCAGGGCCCTCGCGAGGTTCGGGAGAAAGCTGTTGGGACTACCAACCACATTCCCTTTTCGCTTCGGGGGAGGAGGCCCCTCCCGTCCAGAGCTGGAGGCTGGTGGCGTGGCTGGGGGGCGGGGTGGGACTTTTTTCAGTCACGGCATGCTTGAAGGATGCGTCTGAAATCTCGGGAACCTGGGTTGGGGGAGAGAGAGGAAGCTGAGGCCTGTTCCGGGGGCCTCGCTTGGGGTGCAGGGGGAGGGTGCGCAGTTAGGTTGGGCACTTGGTTAGCATCAGGACGGCACTAGCCTGATCGCCCTGAGAGGGGGCGGGAGAGAGTGGCCCGGAATGCGGGAAGTGGAGTTTTCTGGCTAGGTTCGAGTGGGATGGGCGGGTATTTGAGCTGATGTCCCCACGTCCGTTCGAAACCCTTTCCTTGGTTAGTTGTTTGGGGGCCTGGGGGTGAGCGCGGGAGGCAGCGGTCTAAAGGCAGAAGAGTGCAGCATCTAATACTAACGGGAGTAAACGGTATGAAGCCTGGACTGGCCGAAACCAGGGTGAAGGGTAGCAACTGTCTCCCAGGTGAGCAAGATGTAGTACGTGTGTTTGCATCATTGGTGGAGGGGTCTATAGCTGATTGTCTGAGTCCAGATACTTGAAGGGAGAACCGATCTGTTTACACCAGGCCCCCGGAGACTTTCCTGGAGAGGGTACAATTAGGTGTGTCGTGTCGGTCTCTCCTAATGCAGCAGCCCTTTAGAAACGCCACTATAGCCGTGATGAGGCGAGACATAACTGGAAAAAGTACACGATGTGCTCTCACCTCGCACCCTTGCCAGCTTGCCACATCATTAACACGCACAATCCCCATACAGACAACTCCTTTCAGATCTAAACAGTTCCTAGGCAGGAGCAGAAAAGAAACTGTCAAGAAATCAGGGGGATGCATTGCTGTAGCTGCTGCATAGTTGCGGAGTAGAAGAACATTAGATGGAGAAGATGGAATGAATTTGGGAATGGCTCAAAGATCACGCCCTGGAAATGAATTGGGGCACTTTTTAAGAGCCGTGGGGGGGGGAGGGGGATTGCTTCCTCAACTGTATCTCAGAATTGGGGATGGATGGCAATGTGAATTTGTTTATAAAGCAGATTTGCTCTAAAATTTTGGTATGATTGGCACTCCAAATAGAAATTTGACTGGAGAAAGACACTTCACATGCTCACATGTTGTTCTGCAGAATGGAATTTGAGCAACATCCATGCTTCTCCAGACTGTGAAGTTCTTGAAGTGCCCTTTTGGTAGGAAGGGGGAGGAATTTGCAGAGACAGCCACTTCCAAACCTCCTCTGTAGCTTTCTTGGCTGACAGATGTCTCTGCTTTGGAGAGAGGGTGGGGGAGGGAGAATTGAAGAGAGTTGGTGGAAGCAGTTTAAGGTTCCAGTTAGCAAATGAGAGGGTTAGTTTCTTGGAGAATGTGAACCACAGAAAGCGGTAAAACGTATATGAAAGGGATTCCCTGACCTCTTGCAAAAAGTGAGCAAATCAGGTTGTTTGTTTGGGAGGGAGGGTTAGGAGTGTAGAGATACTATGAAAAGGTTATCTGTTTGACACTTTGACTATGATAAATAGGGTTTGTGAGTTGTACACATGCACTTTGGCTTTGGGGGGGGATCAACATGTCCATTCCTGATATATAAGATCAGTGGCCTTCTGAACACTGAGCTTGAAGAGTGTATACAGTGGTAGTTTTACTTTTTGGCACTTTATTCCTCAACCAAAACTAATATCCCGCCATATATACTTTGTGAAATATTTTAGGGCTTTATGAAGTTCTAGAATGGCTTTAAATGACCATCTACAAGTACCAGAAGCTTCTACTTCTTTAACCTCATTGACATAACCAGGAAAACAAAATATTTGAGGTTTACCTGGTTTCTTAATACTGGGCAGTGTTACTGAGGAACTGACAGATGCAGAGAAGAGATTCCTTAAGTTTTGGAGAAATTTTTGTTAACTGAAGTAGGACCCAGATTGTATTGGGATAGGTTTGACCTCTCAGGTATATAATTTGGGAGGAGAAATGTATGCAACCCCACAAAATGGAGAAATAATGTGAGGAGTTCACTGAACACCTGTTGTAGTTTATGTCAAGGTTAGCTACACCTGATAACTCAGTTTACGCTTTGGCCCTTGTGAATAGCTACATGGGAAGTTTGTGAAAGGCCTACTAGATACTCAATCGAGTCTAGTGTTTGGTTGCTTTTTTCACTACTTTAGTTAGTTAATTTGAAGGGCAGCTGCTACCATAATCCCATTACATGCCTTCTTGACTCTTGTTAGTTTCTGTAATTACAGTAGTAACTTTCTCATTCTTGGGCACTAACGGCGATTATGGATGTCTTTCCTTTTCCCTCGAATATGTTCCAGATTGAAGACACATTGTTAATCAGCCACATGCTGGAGAAGGGAGGTTCTCCCTTCTGTTTTATTTTTTAGTTTTTAAAGTAATGTTAGGCTCTCAGTGAGATTTATTGGAAGGTACAGAGATTTACCAATACCTGCCTTTCCTCTCCTTCTTGAACATTTTCCCTCAAAGTAGTGGATTTGTTATGACCAATGCACTGATGCTGATATTTCATAATCATCCAGACATCATCATGTACACAGTGTGCTGATTGCATTTGGACAAATCTCACCATTTTTATTTCATACAGAATAGTCAGTGTCCTGAAAGTCCTCTGTGCTCTTTTCATCTCTCCTCTCTACTTCTGATCTTTTTAATGTCTCTATAGTTTTGCCTTTTCTAGAATGTCATAAACATGGAATCCTATATTAGTTTTTTTGCGATTGGCTTCTTTCACTTGATAATCAGCGTTTAAGTTTCCTTCATGCTTTTAATGGCACAGTAGTTCATTTCTTTTTAACATTCAATACTTTGGGTGTAGCACAGTTTGTTTATCCATTCACCTGCTAAATGACTTGCCATTATGAATAAAGCTGCAATGAATTTTCCATGTGTAGGCTTTTTGCATTGATAGAAGACTTGAGCTCATTGGCATAAATACCAAGGAGCTCAGTTGCTGGACTGTATGGTTTTAGCACTTTTAGTTTGTTACGAAACTGTCTCTTCCAAAGCAGCTGTACCATTTTGCAATGAATGAGAGTCCCTGTGGCTCCCACATATTTTCTAGCATGTGGTATTGTCAATTTTGATCTTTCTAATTAGGTAGTGATACCTTCTTGTTAGGCTCTTAAAAACCGAATTCTAAGGCCAGCAAGGGTTCATAACCGAATCATTTCTTTCTCTTTTTTGGTATAAGGGTGCTTTTCTCTGTTTTAGATGCTGTTTAATAAATGACTGCTATTCATGGTCTGTTTTCTCAGCATCTATAAGAAGTAAGCCTCATTTATGAGGAAGAATCAACTGTCAAGGCCCTTCATCCATGTCTACAAGTGTACTGTGTGTCTGGGAGCTTAGCTTGTCCCTCGTGTAATTTAGGACATAGAGGTGGAATGGAATGTTTCAAGTGATTCCATTTCTCCCAGTAAATCAGCAGTGGAACCAGGCTGCTGATAACAGATCACAGTTTCTTTGGAGTGGAAGAAATTAATGTTCAGTAACTTTTGAGTAGCCCTCGATCTTAGACTAGGTCTATGGCTTGTGCTGTGAGTGAACATGTGATTCTGATTTGATGTAGCAAAAAGTGGCTCCACAGTTGTAGGAAGTAATTGGATGCTTATATGTGCTCAACTAGTTGCTGGTAATAAGTAGGGCCTCACACCTAGATGCTTCGTTTGCTGAGATTAAGTGCCTTTTTCTAGGCAGGTTTATACCCTTTAGCACATATTTTGTCAAAGTAGAGGCCTATATAATAAACTATTAGTACTTAATGTCTTTTTCTGTCAAGTTAGCTCTTTATTGAAGTTTATGGAAGTACAGAAATACAAAGGTATTTTGAAGATGCAGTTAAAAAAAAAGCCTTTTTTTAAAAAAAATTATTTTATTTATACATACAGAACTGGGGTACGGCCAGAGGCTCAGAGGCGGTGAGAGCCTTCACTAGAGACAGAGTGGGAGCAGAACAGACAGATCGACGAAGTACACTGCTGAGGGGGAGCAGCAGGCGCCGTCAGGAGAGGTCTGCCACGCCATGTGGTCACCTCGGCTGGCCGGAATCGAACTCCTGCAGAGGAGGCTTTAGCTTCTCAGTGTAGTGCTTTAACCCGCTGCGCCACCAGGGAGGGCCAGCCTCTTTTTTTTTTCCTGTTTAATTTCTTAGATTTTAGGAAATACTTGAGCACCACTTTGAGAAAAGAATTACATCACAGTCAAACTGCACACTCAAGTCTTTTTTTTTTTGAGGCTTAGATTTCTTCTGCAGTTGAAATTCATCACATTGGTAGATTTCTTCCATGTTTTTTTTTTTTTTTAAACTTCTATTTGATTACATAAACACAGATCCTTAGAGGCTGTGACAGTCTTCTACAGTGTTCTTACTTATTTTGCTGGGGTAGGGGAGTAGTTCAGAATCACCAGTTTTTGGTTTGTGGTCACCCTTGTTCAAGCCCAGAAATTGGAGGCAGTCACTGCTTGCTGAAAGACCTTCAGTGACTCCCCATTTCCCTCTGGATCTGCATAAACTTTCTGGTGCTTTAGCTGGCTCTGCATCATCTGTCCTTTTATTCCCAGCCACATCCCTTGTATTCTCAGGCTCTTACTCTGAACTGCTGGTTCCTGGAATCTGAGAAGTTTTCTGGGCTTCTGTCTTCTTTCCTAAATCTTACTGTTCAACCTCCTAAGTCCAAGCAGACTTTGCTGTCGTCCCCAGTGTTCACTAGCACTGCCTCTTCCATAGCCACACCTTGGGTTATGTGGTCCCAGGGCTTCCATCTAAATACTCCCTCAATGTACCTCCTCCCCCATCATATAGATCCGCACTAGTAGATGTGTGAATTCTTTTAGGGCAGAATGTGCTTCCTCACCGCTTGACATGCAGTAGATATTTAAGAGTTTATTGGGTTGAGTCATCAGGCATTGGACGATGAGGTGTTTTAGTTGTTTTTCTGTTCTGTTTGTTGGGATAAGGGTGCCTATACTGTCTCCTGTACCTTTTATTCATAGAGCATCTTTCCTGGGGGCATCCTACACAGCAGCAACCACCATCTTCCCCAGAGTTGGTTAAATAGATTGAGTAGGATACACTGTATTCTGTGGGGGACCATCCTAACCAGTGTGTGCCCCCAGCCCTGGCCTTCTAATTAAGGGTGATGTTGCAGGCTACCTTGTAGCAGATACCTAAACTGTGCTGATACATTTCATACCTGTCAAAGGGGACAAAGTGTCTTTAGGGTCACCTTTCAAAGGGATTTTTGAGGAAAGCCTAGGGGGTAAGTGGCGCTATTGGAAATAGAGATGTTCGGATTTGTTGCCTCAGTCTTGGCCACAGTGACTCTTCTCATTTCCTGCGACTTTCTTTAAAGTTGAAATGTGCCTTAGTGGCCCCAGGGTAATTTAACCCCTGGTGTTTGTCAATACTTGTAGTGACATAGAGCTCTGACTGGGAACATATTCTGGATGGGCATGTGGGATTTGTAAAGTGGAGCTTGGGATTGTCATATTCATTTTTTTTCCTCCCTTTTTTTTTCTCATGTTCTACAAACAGTTGCATTTCTATCTACAAATGCTAATTTGAGCTTTGAACTATGCCAGCAGGGGTAGGGGTCACAGCCATTTTCCTTGCTCTCTCCATGTACTTTTCCCTCAGCAAGTAGGTGGTGGTTTCTGTTTTGAATCAGTGTTGTTGCTTCTAGATAGATTGAATTATTGTCAAAGCTTGCAAATTAAATGTTCACAAGATCCGTGTGTTCCTGTTTGTGATGGTGAAAATTTTCTTGACAAGGAAACGACTGCTCTGGAAAATATTTCTAATAGTCAGGATCTTGAAATGGTGTTAACTTACAGACTCTTCTTACTTCCCCAGGACTCTGATATTTTCTTCTCTTTAATGGCTGCCAAGCCCACGGCTATGTGTGTTATCCTGGTGTTCATGCCAGTAAGTTGCAAATGACAATGTAGATATTCTCTTTTGGTGAGATGAGTGCTAATAAAAGAAGGGTTAATCACTTAATCGATGATGGCTAGTTAGGATTAACTCACCCTCTTATAAATGGTTCTTAGATATATATGGAGTGTAATAGCTTAATGATTAAAACTCAGTCTAATACTCATTCAACATTGGTAATTTTTCTGATTTATTTATATTTATTTATTGCCACCCTGTTTTCTGCCTCCTTAGTAAATCACAAAATAGTATGGGAGAAATAGAGCCTGAAATAGGCAGGATTAAAGCTCTAAGGGGTTAAGAATGACCTAGTGTATTCTGGATACTCCAAAATATCCAGGAGGAATGTAGGGGCTCCCCCAGCTGTTCACCCACCACTAGTCTTGATTTTCATTCCATTTAGTCTTGTCTGCTTGCTAGGGGAACTTCATAGCAGAGGAAAGTGCCTCTTTCTCCTAGACTTTGCTGCCCAGAAGGTTGTGAAGTGCTGGAATAACCAACATACAAATGGAAGCAAGAGAGGAAGCAGAGGGTGATTCCTTCCAGGAGTCCTGGTTACCTCCTTATCAGAAATGAAGTGCATCTGTATCTGAAGACCTTTAGGGGAAACTGTTTAGTTTATTTTGTAAGGCAGACATGGGGGGAGTTACTCGATTTGTCTATGTCCCAGAGACTTTGTTTTTATTTTTATTATTTTTTTAATGTAGTGATGATTGAAAAGAAGTGTCATGTTTTCAGTTTATAATTTGTATTTGTCACTCGATGGGGAATCATCTAGGGTGGTTTTTCCTTTAAGTATTTCTGTTACCCTCAGACCAGATCCCATTCCTTTCATGGAATATTGCTGGATGAACTGAACTTCCCAAGAATTCATAGTTTAAAATTGATTTGTGGGACTATTTTATGGACATTTCAAATCCCAGCCCTTTTGTTTTGTTTTTAAGTTGATTGACAGCATAATCTTCCTCTCATCTGTTCCAGATCAAACGAGCCTTTGGGTGCCAGGTGTGTGTCCCCAATGCCTCCAGGGCACCTCAGGGCATTTGGATCAAATGAGGCCACTCATATTGAGGAGTGGAGTTTTGGGATATATAGCCAGACATAAGCCATAATTCAAAAAAGTTTTCCATAGAAGGGAAGAGCAAAAAGAATGAAAACAGCATAGAGTATGGATGAGCTTAACTCTTAGAAACGTAGTTCCTGCAATAAACATTTTCTTGTGTTGCTTTTAGAGGTGAAAGTCTATTGAGATTGAATTGGAAAGGCCAAACATACTAGAGACAAAAATAATTCTGTCTGGGGTTTAATTATGGAAACAACTGATGACATTATTTGCATATAGGCAGTGTTGTTGTTTTTTAAATTTAATTATCCTGGTATACCATCTCAAATAATCTTATTCTTTTAAGATTTTTTTTTTTGTTTGAGTTCTTTACTAGCAGGCCTTAATTTATCTAAACAAACACACTTGCTGAGAGTCAAAACATTGTTTCTGTTTTGTTTAGTAGGCCCTGATTATAGAAACACTAAAACTTAGGAGGGAAAAAAATTGGCCAGATGTTGACATTTTTTGTAAACAAAGAGTGCAATTTGATGTCATAAAGTAGAGGCTGGAGTTCTGATCAAAATCACTGCTAACGTGTCATGTCTTTTGGAATATATTTCATTTTGAACCTCAAATACATGCAGCTTGTATCAAGAGAAATATCCTAGATACCCAAAGAGGGTGATAATGTTTTCTTTTTAGAAGGTAAGCTTTTTTATTGTAGCAAACTACACACAACCTAAGTTACCATTGCAAATGTACTACTCAGAGGCCCCAAGTTATGCGCACAATACAATATGGTGTGGATCATCTTTCTCTGTTGTCCATTTTCACAATTTTCCCAAACAAACTACATTCAATTAAACAAAAACTATTTCCCTTTACCTGCAATCCCTGGTAATGTGTAGCTAGTGATTTTAAATTTTTATCAATTTTTTTAAACTTTGATTACAAAAGCAGCCAGCTGCTTTTTACTGTCCTGGCATGGAAATTTGGACTTATGCATTGTAATTTGGACCTATACATTGTAATTAAGACACTGAGATTTCACTTTGACTTCAAGTTTCTGTTGCTTACTAGCTGTCATGCATCTGGCTCTTTGAAATTACAATGTATGTTGTACCCTGATACCCAGCCCTGGGACTGGCACCATTTCTTCTAACTTGCTTTAAGAGTAAGAACCCAAATTTGTAGAATCTCTCACAGCAAGGGCTTGACTTCAAGAGATAGAAAGGGACTTTGCTCCAACACCTTGTAGATGAAGGCTGCTTTTTGTTAAAAATGTGCTGTAAATACTTAATTTGACATCTTGCATAAACCAGATGTAACATTTTTTGTAAAGAAATTTAAGAAAGCTTTAAGAAAAAATGATGAAATTAATAATTTTCTTACCTATCAGCATTGCCCAATTTCATATCACTTTGTGTTGTGGTGCTGACCACTGATGTTTATCCTGTGCTCACTGTGGGATAGGTTCTGTTAAGAGATTTTCAAATATCTTCTTGTTCAGTCTTCACCAGCATCCTTTGTGATGGGACTGCTATGTGCAGTTTAACATGAGTAAATTATATGACCAGGGAAATTAAATAATTAGCCTGAAGTCCCCTGGCGATCAGGTGGGGACCAACTTGTGGCCTCAGAGCTTAAGTACAAGTTATACAGCCTGTAGAGGTGGGATGTTAATTTAGGAACAGTTTTAGTTTCTACATGGTTAAGTTCTACATACGTCAGTCAGAATAGTCAAGGCCTATTCATTATTGCAGCAAATTCCCAGGATGCCAGACCTAAGGGAGTGTTTCCAGGGTAGCAAACTCCCTGCCTTGGAAAAGAAACAACCACCGAGAAGGGTGCCTTCTGTGGTGTGGGTGCATTGTGCTTCGGTGTACATGGCTGGGTACCAGGGTACCACGTACATTGTAATTTCAAAGAGCCAAATACATGCCTTGCTGGCTCTGTGGCCCTGCAGTATAGACTGCTGGTGTATTCCATCTCTGTCCTGTATCCTCAGTGTACCCAGTAGGTTGTCACCTCTTATAGCACAGCCATCTGGCTCCCCTTCTCCCTCACCTCCAACCCCATCTTAGCCTCTGTATTTCAGGTATAACCTGACTGGCAAAGTAATAGTGGTGTTTTCTTGAAAACGGACAACAGTGATCTGCTGCTGTATGATAACTGTTGCTATAACTGCTGTGATGAAGCTGTGTTTGGGAGTTAGTGAAGGTCCCAAGACCATAGTCAAGGTGGGCTGTCTTGAAGAAAGTGATTTTGATTTAAGACCTAAAGGAATAAGTTGCAGTTAATGTAGAAGGAAGGGGTGGCTAAGTATATGTCCGTCTGCACATCTGCATGCATGTCTGCGCGTGCGTCTACGTGTCCGTCTACGTGTCCGTCTACGTGTCCGTCTACGTGTCCGCCTACGTGTCCGCCTACGTGTCCGCCTACGTGTCCGCCTACGTGTCCGCCTACGTGTCCG
>NW_004567112.1:46323654-46334504 GCF_000260355.1 Condylura cristata
GTCCGTCTGCGCGTCTACGTGTCCGTCTGCGCGTCGGGGCCCCAGAATCCATTTCTCCTATACACAGGCAGATCTATAGACAAAGAAATGACACTGGGAGAGAGAGAACAGGTTCAGCTGGGCAAATGCAATGGGCTCTATTCTATCCCTCCAGGGTAAAGCGCCGGGATAAAGCGCAGCAAAGGCCAGGGAACAACGTTAAGGACATTTTTGCATTTTAATAATGCTCTCTGGCTGTTTAGTATAGACATTTGCATTTTTCCTTTTACTTGTAAGTATCTGAGATATTACGTCTTATTTGGTGATGATCATGGCCACATTTTACAGTCACGTGTATGCTGGTCCTGTTCTGAACATTTCATGTTTACGGACTCGTCACTTTCTCCAGTAACCATTTGGCAGCCATGTTATGCCTGAAAAAACGCTGGGGCTGCAGTTATCGCTGGAGGCTAAAATAAATCTCAAAACAAGGATTTGAACATGTAGGCTGGTGGACCTGTGCATAACTTACACCAGGCAACCTTGCATTTTCCCACAGCTGTAAGCATCGGCTGCTCAACACGGTGTGTCAGTTTTTGGGCACTAGTGGGATGAGAGAATTCATCTCATCAAATCTAACATGACCTACCTAGAAATTGCATCAGATTCCACAGGTAAAAGACTCATTTGTGAAGGAATGGCCTCCAATCCCAAATGCAGATTATTTTGTTATCTGACTGGCTCTAAAACCAGAGGTTCCCATGATCATATCCTTGAGTTTGAGTAATTTGCTAGATGTGTTCAGAGAACTCAGGAAACCTATTTACTCACTAAATTACAGATTTATTACAAAGAATATTACAGAATACCAGTAACAGCCAGAATATTAAAGGATACCAATCAACATAGGGCAAGGACCTTAACTTAACAAAGCTGCTTCTGGGGTTTGGTCTGGTGTGGTGGCACTTGGAAGCCTTGTTTCCTCAACATGGAAGCTCTCCAAATCCCTCCTTGGGATTTCCATGGAGGCTTTGTTCATAGATATAATTGATGCGCTTATTGGCATTGGTGATTAATTCATTCTTGTAGCCCTCCTTTTCTCCCTGAAAATTTTGGGCAGGACTGAAAATTCAAACTTTGTATTTATGGTTGATTCTCCTGGATACCAACCCTGTTGGTAGTACTTTCCAGAAGTCACCTTCATTAACATAAGCCCAGTTGTGGTGCAAAGAAGCTTGTTATGAATAACAAGGCACCCATTTCACTTCTATAATTCTAGAGTATTTTCAGGAACTGAGTACATAGACAAAAGATGCCCCCAGTTGCTCTAGTCACTCACGAAATTTCAAGGTTTTGGGAACTGTGAGCCCGGAACTGTGGATGCAGACTAGAAATCTGTGAGAAGTGTACTTTGGTCATCTGTGTGACTATCCTTATGGTTCTTGTACATCACAATATTGCAGCTTTGGTTCTTTTTCAATAACTGTGCAGTATTTCACTGTGGAATTATTTTCAGTGTTAGCACCTTCCACTGTGTAGTCACATCCCCTTCCCTCTTTGTTGGTCTCTGAGCCCTGGGGTGCTATTCTTAGGAGGATGGCTTAGTAGGGGACATCCATAGGCCCTCCAAACTTGGTTTCCAGATCATTGGGTTTCCCTCATTCATTGGTTCATCAACTGTATTTATTGCCTTAAAAGCCTTTGAACGCGGTGGACTTAACCTGTAAAACCTTAGTCGTTAGGATTAATACCAGGTTTGCTCAAATGAGATAATCACATCAAACTGCCTTGGTATATACTTTGTGAGTAATTCCTATAGAAAATGATAGGAAAGTATATTATCTTGCCACCCTTCCCCTTGTTCTCCAAAGTGTATTTCAAAAATCAAAATAATCTCTGGAAAATTCAGAGTGGTAGGGGCAGCAAGCACCAGGCTCTCTGAAAACCTGAGGCTGCAAATTGCAGCCTGACTTCTCAGGGCTTATGTTTCCTGACATTTGGATACACTGGCAACTTTGGACTGATTTCCTAGCCTTTGGTGACTCAGAATTAAACCAGCCTGAGTGCGGTTGTGTAAAAATAACAGGATGGCAGCAGGCAAACCCACTTCCTAAAGATCCACTTTTTTTTCTTTTTTTTAATGTCAGTTGTAGGACTTTTCCCATTTTTCTTTAAAAAAGAACCAAATGTATATGTACCCTTTTACATTTTCCTGACTTGACCATTGTGGGCCATTGAAGGTCAAAGTACACTTATCTTCTCAGCATGTGACTTTTGACCCAGTTTCATGGGGGTACACATGTGCAGGATGAACTTTGATGGTGAGGCAGGAATCCACTTCTGCTCACCTGCTGGCCTGAAGAACAGAAACCAGAGCGAGGACACCTGCGGCACTGACATTGCCTGCTTGTAGCAAGCAATCCATTGATAGGAGGACAGCTTGTGAACCAGGGGCAGTTCTGTAGGATGCCAGGAGTTTTTTTCTCTTTGTAGCGGACTCCCTGAGTGACCTGTTCCTTCTTTTGCCTGTGGGTCTCTCAAGCAATAGGAATGGCAGCCTGGAAACCGACTGAAGGAACATATTTTTCCACTAAGGCACAGTTGTGGATTTGTTGTCCCCAATTGGAGACTTGGAGGATGATAAGGGAAGTAAAGAAGACAGTTGTTGTAATCTAGGGATGAATTGTGTAAACAGGCTAAAGTAAGCCATCTTGAACCCAGGTATTCTCAGACCTCTATCCCCACAGGGAGGCTGGCTCTAGCCAGGACTGTTAAGAGTCTTCGGTTCCTCTGTGCCTCCCTCCCATCTGCTTTGTGTGCCTTCCCATTGACCTCTTTCTCAGGTAAGGGAGATTAGCACTAACCACTTTAATCCCTTATTTGTTTGGTTCTTGCTTGGCCCGAAGCCTTGTACTCTGGGTCATTGGTACCTGGTGGCTGTTTTGAAAAGAGAGTTGGAATTTACTTGTTAGCCCACTATTGAAAACCTGTAGATGTTGCTGTTTTTCACAGGTCTGTGCATTTTATCTCTACTTATCAAATTCCTGAGTTCCACTGCTTATCTTTTTTCCGTTTATTTTCAATTTTATATGTTGTAGATAAGCATTCTCCATTAGGCCATCTGTGAATTATCCCTCTTTTCAATTTTGTTCATTAACTTATTTTTGTTTTTCAAGCCCAGGGTTCTTTAAGAAAACTTGGCAAACTTGAGAGATAATTGGAAACCAGATAGGGTTGCCAGATTTACAAATAAAAACACAGAATGAGGAATCATTTTTAAATTTCAAATAAACAAGGAATAATTTTTTTAATACATGTATTTTCCATATGTTGCATAAAACATTTGCATGTTAAAAAGCCAGTTTGACTAAGCATCACATATTTATCTGGCATTCCCCCAAATCCATAGGACTTGGTGACCATGTTCAAGCAACATGTCTGACCTTGCTTTCTTTGAAAATAAATTATATCTTGACTTTGGGTTTTTTGGTGTAAGTAATGTGATTCACAAATGCATTATTTTTTCCTATGTTATTGATTGTGAATTTGCTTCTTGCGCATTTTTCTTTTTCTCTTCTGGGAAGCTGGTCTAGAATCCTTTCTGTAGTGTGAGTCTTTGAGTTTGTTAGGATGTAACCAAGGGGTGCCCAGTGACTCCAGTCTATCAGGTGCTGGCAAGCTACAAAGGGGACCTGACCATCTATGTGCGTAAATGCAAAGGAAGTGTGAGGGATTTTTTTTCTCATTTTTATTCCCTTTTATAATTTTTTTATAATAGTTTATTTTTTACATCACTGTGTGCCTTTTTCCATCTCTGTATACGTGTGAGGGATTTTTTTTTTTTCGTGTGAGGGATTTTTAATCGAATCAGTATATATAGAGAAAGGATTTCAAATGGTAAGGCCTTATATAACTCCAAAAATTATCCACATCCTCACGGACAAATGACCAACCAAACAGGCTCAGTCAAAATCAAGGTTGCTGAGATCTAAAAAGCTTGCCATAACTCTAAGGTAATATCTAGTGGGGAACCCACAAGAAAGGGATTGGGCAGGTCCCGGAGAGCTAGGGCAGAGGGAAGACCCAAAATTCAAAGTGCGCTATATAACCCATCATGAGGTCAAGATAGCAACTGCCACTATCTCTTCCAAGAACAGGAGTAGCCTGCCCTCGTCTCTTCTTAAGTGTCCACATGTTTCTCTTACTTGTGTCTTCCTCCTTTGTTCTATCCCCATCTATATGTCCACCCCACTCCTCAGCTGTGCCGGACTCAGGAAGGCAAGTTCACTCCCTAGTAGGAGTTTTAGTTCAAGACACTTGCTGTCTCAGCTTGGAGATAGGGTGAAACTTGTTCAGGACATCATTCACCGGCTTGGAGTAGGCACCTTCCTGTTTGCCTAACGGGGTCTTCTCAGAACATCACCCCCCTCTTTCTCAGGGTGTTCTGTTTGCTTTCACTTTTTGACCCTTAACCACCAACTTCCTTCTTTCTTCCTTTTTAGAAGCCATCTTTGTATGTCGCTGGTGTCTCTCTTTATTTGGTCACATGTTACCAACTCATTTCATTTCTCTTTTCTACCTGAGCCTGACATGGCACAAGGAGATCTTAGTCTCTTGGTCTCTCATGGTTTATATGGTCAGGCAACAGTCACATATTCTTTTGGGACATTCCTCCTCTCTTCACTAAATAGGCTTGATTAGAATTCAGGGTTTGAATTCTAACTAAAAGGCTGCTTTTGGTCCACAAGTGAGTGGTTTGGCCTTAGAATTCTCTTTGGAAAAGTAGTCTAAGGAGAGCCAAAGACTCGAGTTTGTGGTCAGCATCACCTCGCAGTGTTGCTCCTCAAATCAGCAGTGTCACATGTTTCTTTGCTTTCCCCTCTGATGCTGGTTGCCTTTGAGACCTTAGAACTATGCTGCAGAAAATAACTAATGAAATCAGTGTACTCTGCTGAATTTAGCTATTAAAACAAGCTCACCTGATTTATTGCAGCTTTAACTGAGAGAGCAGAGGTACAGAGGGATTACCTTCTCAGGGTCATCTGACTAGAAGTGATGGCTTGAAGATTTGCGAGACTGACTCCACAGCCCCTGGTCTGACAGAACTGTGTTGTAGCTCTGTGACCACTTGCAGCTGTGAGGCTTAAGGCATTCAGCATATAGTACAGTTCTTGAAATTCATAATGTAAGTCCTTGTCCTGTCATCTGGGAAGTTGCGCTAATTCTTGGAATGTCCCACCCTGTGGTAAAGGCATCCAAAGTCCAAGGAAAGCTTGGATCTGCTAACAAGCAGCTTGGAGACTGATGCTAGATCAAGCAGTGATTACCCTGATAATGAAAGGAGATGGTAAGTTGACCATTCAGAGTTCACATAGGAAAATAGAAACCTTGAAGAATGAGAGGGAAAGAATGTAAAATAGCCTGGGAACTGGTTATCCTGAGTTGTTGAGAATTCAACTCACTGGGAAGTATGGTGAGATAACCCAGGGGTGGGAAACAGCAGGGTCACCACTGGAGGATAAAGGGAACGAGGGGTTATCTGAGCCCAAGTGGTTGGGCCACACAGAGAAACTGGGGCCGTGATGGACCTTGAGACAGAGACACAGCCCAAGTTGGAAAGAAAAGACGAGAAACACCCTGATTATTTCTTCTCCCCACTATCTATAGTCTCTTGCCAGTGGTTGTAATTGCAGAATCCAGTTAGAAATTAGCTGATTTCAGGAAACTGGGAGATGTAGAGGTCACCCCTGCTTTGCAGAGCAGAAGCACAATGGCAGAGTCGTGGGCCAGAAAGACGCAGAACTGGCTCAGGAAGAAATGAAAATGACTGTTTGTCCTGGCTGGTTGAACACTTCACAGATGACAGAATGTTGGAGAACTTGTTGGCTTTTATTCCCATAAGAGCATGTGAATGAAGGGCATTCTAGGGAGCAGCAAATGCATAAACAAAGGAATGACAACAAAAGGAATGTAGCTTTGATAGTGATCCATGAAGGAGAAGGAGGTGAAGCAAACTTTTTACCACAAGTTACCCAACTGCTTGGCTAGGCCTCTATGAGATAGTGCCAGTGCATACGGGGCGTGAAGCCTCTGTGGTCTACAGGGAGTCTAGGAAAAGAAACATGGACAGTCATAGCTGTTGAAATTAATGCCAAGGGAAAAGTCCAGGTTGTTTTTCTTTTAGTCAGTGGTTGATTAGAATCTTCTTGAGAACTGCCAGAGTCATAATGGTTGGGTCTCATCCTTCAAGGTCTGGGGACAGGAGCCAATCATTAGTATTTAAAGATTCCCAGGAAATACTAAAATTGCTTTTAACCCAGCATCAAAGTTTGGGACCCACTGTTCTGTACACTTGCAAATAAATTTTAATTTCACCTGAAGCTTGGGAAAATGATGCTCTTTTAAAATGTTAATTTTTCCACTTTATTGAGATATAATTAGCATGTAATATTTTTAGGAGTATGCACATGTTGATTTGATAGTCTTATATATGCAAAGTGATTACTACCATTGTGTTAGCTAACACATGTATCACATCACATAATGAATTAACATGTTTTTTGTTTAAACTTGAATTGGAAAGGTATCCCATGATAATCCCTTGCCTCCCTTTTACACGAAAGATAGTATAGGTGATTCTTATGTTTTTTTTTTTTTTCTTTGTTCCTCCCTCACTTAATTCTAGTTTGGAGATTTTTCCATTAACATTCCATTTTACAGATGCATGGTAATCCATTAGGCATTTAATTTGCTTTCAGTCTTGGGTCTCCGTGTTGCCAGTAACCTTGAACGTGGCTCATTTTTTGTGCGGATGAGTGTCCCTGGGAGTATACATGGCATTTATTCACTAGTTACCCATCACATACTGTGTACTAGCCACTCCCAAACCATTCTATAGATAAGGAAATTTAGACTTAGAAATGATGGCTGACTTTGTAACATCACACCCAGAGAGTGGCAGAGCCAGAATTCACACCTAGGCTAGTCGACTCCTGAAACATTCCTTTGCTTTGATATCCTGCTTTAAGGGTAATCTCCCAGAAGTGAAATTCCTGAGTCAAATGTTCTGTATATATGTAATTTGACAGATGTTGCCAAATTGCCCTTGGCAGCACTTGTAAGGTTTACACTTCCATTAGCAGGATGTGAGAAGTAGTGTGCCATGTACCATGCTTTTATCAAACTTGGATTTTGTCAGTTTGAAGAACGGCATGGTATATAGTCTTTGCACTTATCTCAAGGGGGATAGATAAGCATTTTTCTACATTTGTTATGAGTTATTTATATTTCCTGTAATGCTTAGATCCTAGTCTTTTCATTTGTTTATTGACATATTGATATTTCTCTTGTTTATTTTTCTGAGAACTATATATATTATAGTGACTTGTTCTTTTTTTTTTTTTTTTAAAGATTTATTTATTTGTGCATACAGAACTGGGGTACAGGCCAGAGGCTCAGGGGTGGTGAGAGGCTTCACCAGAGTCAGAGCAGGGAATAGAACAGGCAGCTCGACAAAGAAGTACACTGCTGAGGGGAGCAGCGGGCGGGTCAGGAGAGGTCTGCCGCCCCATGTGGTCACCGGGGCAGGCGGGAATTGAACTCATGCGGAAGTGGCTTAAGCTTCTTAGTGCAGTGTTTTAACCCGCTGCGCCACCAGGGAGGGCCCTGTTCTTTTTTTTTTTTTTTTTTTAAGATTTATTTATACATAGAGAAATGGGGTACAGGCCAGAGGTTGCAGGAGTGGTGAGAGGATTCAACAGAGACTGAGTGGGGAACAGAACAGGCTGACTAAGTACACTGCTGAGGGGAGCAGCGGGCAAGTCAAGAGAGGTCTGCTGTGCCATGTAGGTCACGGATCTGGGCCAGGGATCGAACTCATGCTAAAGTGGCCTTAGCTTCTTAGTGCTGTGCTTTAACCCATTACTCCACCAGGGAGGGCCCTGTTCTTCCTTTTTAAAAAAAGATTTATTTTATTTATACACACAAGAACTTGGGTATAGGCCAGAGGTGCAGGGAGGTGAGAATTCACCAAAGATGGAGTTGGGAACGGGACAGGCAGAAATTCACTGCTGAGGGGAGCAGCAGGTAAGACAGGAGAGGTCTGCTGTGCCATGTGAGTCACCTCCCTGGCCAGCGAGCCAGGATTGAACTTTAGGAATTGAACTCATGCTGCAGTGGTTAGCTATAGCTTGATAGCGCTGTCTTTAGCAGCTGTGCTACCAGGGAGGCCCAAAAATAGTGACTTGTTCTTCTGTCCAGTTTTGAGTTGTAAAATTTCCTATTTGTTGTCTTTTGACTTTTTTTTTTTTTTTGCCTCAGTGAAGTTTCTTTATACTTTTCTAATCTTTAGGAAATATTGTTCAATGTTATGGTAAAACTTCATTGCATATTTACTCTGGGGGGGTAGTAAACTGTTAGTTGATTGTAGGATTATTTTATTTTATTTTGTCTAAATGACAAATTTAAGAGAGATTCGGAAGAAATAAAAGTAATGATGTTAGATGCAGTATAACACTGTTTTTCATATAAATCTTGAATTAGGATAAGTCTGTAATGAAGTGATCAATTATTGAATTGTTTGCATTTTGGAAACTACTGTAGTCTTTTCTTCAGAACTGTCTTAATTGGAGTAATTTAGCTGGCTTTATTTCTTTGTCCTTGTCAGTTTCAGACTTTATCTGGTGGTTTTATTTTACTTTGTAGCACTTTCCATTTCCCCTGCTTAAAGCTCTGGACCTTGAAGTCAGCCTTTTCCACATTGACGAGCTAGCCAATTAATTGTCTTGTCACATTAATATCACAAGTGTTTCTGAGGAGGTACTGTGTACGGGTTACTGTACTGGGGTCCAGGGGACAGTCCTTGCCTATGGGAGCTGATGATTTAGTGGGGAGAAAATAGATAATCAGACAATTAACTTCACAGTTACAGAATTAACATGTGGTAATGCCCCAAAAGAATACATGGCTGGGATATAGAATAGGTGAAACTGATGTGTTTGGGACAGCCAGAGAAAGCTCCTGGAGACTGCCAACATAAGAATGATAAAAGAAGTTTACTATGGGAAAGACGGGTAAAGTTCTGGGCTGAGGGAACTGGCTATGCAAAAGTCATGGTTCATGGCAAGTTTGAGGATCTGAAAAATGAGTGGGTTAAGACTATGAACTGGAAGTCACCAAGGAAGGATCTGGAACTAGGTCAGGCCAGATCTGATAGAGATTCTAGTTTATCTTTAATGTCTACAACTTTACTGTGAATAAACGCTGGACCATTCGCAAAATATGATTTTTCTTTGAAAGGAAGCAAACTTCTCTTCAACTTTGTCTCTTGCTTTCTTCAAATTTGAGTTGAGAACACTTTAAAGTCATTTACTGCTTGTCATGTGCTCGGTTTTTTTGTAAGTAATAGATGGGGAAATCTTGATTTACCAAGATCCACACTAAAGAGTAGTACTTCCTTCAAAAATTGAAAAAAATTTAAATTTGTAAAAAGTTTTAGGTATAAAGATTAAGTACTTCAAGGTATTTTTAAGTCACATTTATTTAAACACACGGAAAACAATCTGGAACCTGCTGGAGCTGTGTCCATGCTTCTAGTCACACCTTTAGCACACGCTTCAGTATCTAGAGCAGCTAATTCAAGGAGCAATGCTGGCTTGTGTGTCATTTAAATAAAGAATAGGTTTTTATTCCAGTGACTATGCCAATCTAGAACTTATTCACTTGAATAAATTTGGCCTCCAAAAGTGGCATTTTAATCCATTCTTTTTTAGTTTTTCCAATAATATGTGTTTTTGCCAGTAGTGTTCATTTTAATTCCAAATGTGGCAAAAAGATTTACTGTTTGTTAAGCAGATCTGAGTTGGCTGGGGGTCTGAAGAAGGAATGAAGATGGAAGGACTGTAGCTGTTCATATATGTAACCAAAGTGGATTTCTCTTTCTCCACCTTGATTTGTCTTTTATTCTGTATGTCCTTTGTATAAGAGAAGAAAAAAGTGGGGGAGATGGGAGAGGATATGTTCATGTACCTATTAGAGGTTTAAATCCTCAAAAGTTAGACTCTAACCCATCTATAGTGGGATTATTGGAGTCTTACTATTGTGTCTGGGCATCCCTTAAATGGCACCCTGCATGAGTTAAAGAATCTTGACCTTATCGAAACCTGTGCATTTTTATGTTAAAATTATGCTGAAATGTTTCATGTACACATTTCAGATAATGGCTGTTTTCTTTGGGGTTAAATAGGGAGGTTAGAAGAAAAAGTGAATTAACTGGAACTACAAACAAGGTGGCACCTGATTCTTGGCCAGAAGGAAGGTGAAGCTGAATGGGGAGGAACAATTAATACTAGAGTCTTAGATAGGCAGGGGTCAGATGTAGGAAAGTTCTCTCCTGCCTGGATCAGTTGTCTGGGGAGGTGAATGGAGAAGAATCAGGTTATCCAAGGTGTGGCCTGGATCTTCAGAGGGTACCAAAACAGGACTTGGCAACTTAGCAAGGTGGTGAGGTAGAGGGGTTATGTCTGTAGATGTAGAGAAGCTGGAACATTTTCACCAAAATGTGTTCTGAGTTCTTTATTTTCCCCATTTCATCACTTTACTTACATGCTTATCTCTTATCTTCAGCATGTGTAGTTTTTCACTTAATGGAGATCATCTGACGTGTGTTTCACTACTATGGAGTACATAGGTTGTGTGTTAAACCTGGGGCAAAAAATTAGTTCAATTGTTTTAAATACATGTAAATTGTGCAATGGGAATTCAAACCATGTAAAAGGGTAAATCTGTCTTCTCCCTGAGCTGCTTGTCTTCATAAATGTAAACACTGTTCTATTATCTCAGGCATTTTCTTTATTTTATGCAGACACAAGTGG
>NW_004567112.1:46335024-46336853 GCF_000260355.1 Condylura cristata
AATTCCATTGTGTATATGTACCATATCTTTTTTTTTTTTTTTTAAGATTGATTTACTTATGCTTACAGAACTGGGACACAGGCCAGAGGTGTGGTAGGTGAGAGGATTCACCAGAGACAGTGGAGAGCAGAACAAGCAGATTTGATGAAGTACACTGCTGAGGGTCACAGCAGGCGGGTCAGAAGAGGTCTACCGCACCATGTGGGTCAGCTCCCTGGCCAGGGATCAAACTAGTGCTGCAGTGGCTTCAGAAAGCTTCTTAATGCAGTGCCTTAACCCATTGTGCCACCAGGGAGAGCCCTGTACCACATCTTTTTAATCCTGTCATCTACTTTTGGACATTTGGGTTGATCCCATGTCTTTCCTATTGTAAATAAAGCAGCAATAAACATGGGATGCAGGTGTCTTTTTGAATCGGTGTAAAACTGCCTCCTTTTCAAGGGCTTCCTATAGTGTCAGATGAAACAGGAGTACTAAATTTAATTCTTGATGTATTGATTGTCATCTCTTCATCATTACAAATAAAGCCACAGTAAACATTCTTTGAAAAAAATTCTGATGTAAATCTTAGAGATAGTATTACCTGTAGGATTAAAATCTAGGAGTATAATTAACAGTTCAAAAGTGTATGTTTTTAAATATTCTTGTTTACAGCCACTCGGGCCGTGTTCAGTCATTTTTTGCTTCTCTTTCTCTTCGCTTTTATAATCCTTGGTTCTTTTTGTCACTACTGTTCTGACCTCTGCCCTGTTAGGCAAAAACCTTTTTTATTTTTTGAGTGTTAAGGGTTGGTTTCCCATTGAAATAACTGCTATGTACTTACATTTCTTCTTTCTGGTACTTAGTCATCTTTATTAGCATTGAAAAGTCCTCTTTTGCTTAAATAACTTGGAAGTCACTGAGAGAGCAGTTTCATATACTTGGTATTATCAAACTCTCCTCTTCATAAGAACTTGTAAGTACTAAAAGTTCAAAGCTGATTTTGGTGTCCCAGTTATGAGGTTATCTCTCACTACCACAGATCATCCCCTCTGGTCATATAAGAAGGTTATGGTGTTCATAAAATGCTGCAAACTCTTCGGAATCAAAGTTTGATTCTCTGTCAAAAGTAAGAGTTTTGAAGTCTGACAACTCATTTAACTAAGTTGAATCAGTGAAAGGAACATGGCTTTTAGTACTATAGTCAGTTGGACAGTACTTATGTTTTCAACAGCCTTGCAGTAATTTAGTGATTAGTCACTAATGGAATTGATGCCATCAGTTTGCTTGTAAGTCCATTTCTGTCTTCCAACTTCCAATATCCTATTTCATTCATCACCACACTTTTAGTCTCTTGCAAAACTGATATGTTGGGTGATCGTGGCAAAGACATGGTGTTGATCTCAAAGGCTAACAGTCTGAAGGTCATTGTGCAGAGAAAAGGTGACAAGAGATCTCAGTGGGCAGGGAATCTAGCTCATTATTTAACTTGATATAACACCTTAAAGTCCCTGTTGCTGTGCTTTATCTTTTTGGTAATAAATTCATTTTTGTTTCCCATTAAAATGTGGACAGATCAGTGTAGGGAGCATCTTTATTGCCCTCACCTGAAATCAGTGATTTGATATCATACTACTTCGATATTACCTCCCCCAGCCCTCGTGTCCTTTTGTGTCTGTGTCCTTTTGCCTAACCATCTGAAAAGTAGGTTTCAGTTATCAGGTTACTTCCTTCTTTAGTATTCAGTGTGCATCTCCCAGGAACAGGAACATAGGAGTGGGTGTCTCAATTCTTTAAAAAAGATTTATTTATGCATCCAAGAACTGGGATATAGGCCAGAGGTGGGGGGG
>NW_004567112.1:46336953-46372339 GCF_000260355.1 Condylura cristata
TTCACCAGAGACAGAGTAGAGAGCAGAACAGGTATATTGATTGAATTACACTGCTGAGGGGAGCAGTGGGCAAGATAGGAGAGGTTCTGCTGTGCCATGTGGGTCACCTTCCTGGTTTGTGTTGGGTCCCAGCCGGGATGAGCCTCCCCAACCACCCCCGGAGCTTAAGCACAAGATCATAACAGGGAGAAAAACATCCTGTTTTGTCTGCCACCTGTGTGACTTGACCAACCTGTGAGTGGCTGGTCAATATCTGCCCTGATCGCAGTGAGGCATGTGAGGGAGACTCCCTCTGGCCCCCAGGCCAAAACCCTGGTACTAAGGGTATAAAAGGGAGGCTGGAGAGAAAAATAGACATTTTGCTGCAACCATCTATGTGAGCTGCTTCTTCAATCTTGATGTTCCCCGCTCAGACTCGTATCCCTGCCTTGCGGCAGTTTGGGATCAAATTCATGCTTCAGTGTTTAATAGCTTTATAGTACTGAGGCTTAACCCCTTGTACCACCAAGAAGCTGGGAGTGAGAGTGTTTTTGAAACAACTGTCCACCCTGTCATACAATGTTCCTTTTTCTGTGTACTTGCAAAAAGTCCACACTGCAAAACAGTAAGAAAAAGACTCTTAAAAGAGTGCTCCAATAGAACTTTAACAGTGTTCAGTGTCGAAGTACAGTGCCTGGTGGGGTCACTATCAGTGGGCTCTCAACCACATGGCCATTCAAATCAAGGGTCTAACAATAACAGGATTTGTTTAACAAATAGGTTGGGGAAAAGGAGAGTTTTTGTGGTCACAATTGGTCAGCTGTCTCACCCCAGATAGTGTACACAAGGTCCAGAAGTCCCAAACAAAGACTGCTCATGGAAGTTGACGTGACACTGCAGCAGACCACAACAGCAATCTGAACCTGCGCCAGATGCCAGACTAGGCAGTGACAGACTCAGCAGCTCTAAAAGGTAGTACTGGAGAACCAGAGGTTGTGCTCAGCTCTTTGAAACACTGGTTTCAGCCCGGGGGTGCTCTTTGGCTGGTGACGATTGGCAGCAGGTAGATAGCAGTCTTAAAAGTTCAAGTGGCCAAATCTGTGAAGATCTGGGGAGGTGTGGAGTTCTGTGAAGTCTGCAAAAGTTTGGTGAATCCCCAGAGGTTAATTGCTTGATGCCTCTCTTCAAAAAGGCTGGACGCACACTTATTGCTGGCTCTTGCTCTGCCATATATCCCTTAAGGGTCTCTCACCCTGCAAGCCTAATTGGGCTGTTTTTAATCCTAAGCATCTGATTGGTCCATTTAGCAACAATCAGCTTGTTTTCCATTTTTTCCAATACAACTATTTGACCAATGAAGTGTGCTTGAAACCAGGAGGTCCATTTAGCTTGCACTTGGTCAGTTTGAGAATCCGAGGGCCAAATATAAAAAGGGGGAAACTGCAGCTGGGCAGTGCAGGCTTCTGATACTAGTGAGCGGAGGCTAGAGTTGGCTTGGCTGGGGCTGGGAGGCTGGGAATATCCACAGATGGTATCTCAGTGCCAGCACAGCCCTTTTACCCTGTTGCCTTTGGGGGTTACAGGGACTCAGCTATAGTGTCATGTCAGAAATGTCACATCTCCCCAAGTATGTAGGGGAGACATTGGCAGTGATTGTATTGGACATCCTGTCCAGTTGGTTGAGTCACTATGTTTTAGCTACTGGTACCAGACTAAGAATGAGCATTGTGTCATGTAGCCCTCAAGACATCCATCAGAAGTACAAGCAGTTATCCTCCCTTACTCTGTCCCTGACCATGGGGAAGAGGGTTTGACAAGAACTTACTAGAGGATTTGAGGTTTGGGTGGTTAACCTTGGGAAGGTATATACATGCACAGGTTTTCTTCAGCTTGGGTATTTTCAAAAAGTAGGGGCATCTCTTTGGGTAGCTCAAAAAATCTTTTCCGTAGAAAGAGCCCATTAGAATCAGACTTAAACTCTTAACTTGTAAAGAGCAACACTACTCATTTTAGCCAAGAGAGGGGAGTGTTTGGTATTTTTGTGGGTTTCTCAGTCATCTTGTTTTGTCTCAGTTTGACATAGTCTTAGAGTGCTCTTGTTTGATGTGGATATTCTGTGAGATTGTTTATGCCCTGCAGGAGAACAACATGACCTCAGGGAAGTCAGATCAGTTTGTAGCAATTTTAAGGTCTAGCTGTGAGCATCAGCTCAGCATCTTGGGATCAGGGACTGCTAGGTATTTTTCCTTAAGGAAAATGTCTAGGCTTTTGTTTTCATAAATCAACACTTCATTATATAGATTTTTCTTCAAATAGGATTGACTTTTAGTAGATATTTATTCCTTAAGATTCTAAGTAAGAACTGGGAACAAATATATTTAGAACATTATGGTTCAGGCCGTTGTTCCAGCCTTCCTGAATGACTGATTTTTGGAGGTTTTAGATAATCCCTGTGAAGTCACTGGGCCCCTTTGGCAATTGCTTAATCACATTTGATCCTTCTCTTCTTACCTGTTGAGTGAGCGTAATTATAACTGTGACCTAAATTTCTTAAAGGCCCCTTGTGATGTAATGGTTCAATCTCACAACTAGTTGGTATCTGCTGATTTATACCTCACCTGCTTCCGAAAAAGATCCGAGGTGGCTGAGGTAGTGTACCTTTCCTTATTCGCCATCCACATCAGTTTATTTTCTCAAGACTTGGCCTCAGTGGGCAGTCATAGTTAAGTAACTACCCATGAAGAAGAAAATTCTAGAAGGAGGGTGTAGTCATCTAAGAAAATCTTCATCTGGGAAAATTCTGAAATGCATAATTATGACTTTTTATTTATTTTTCAGAATACAGGAGTAATTTATTTTGTAATTTACTTTTGCGTAGAAGAACTGGTGTGTAACCCAGAGATGGGAGGGTGGAGGGAGGGGGAGGAGAGGTAAGAGGATTAACCAGAGACAGAGTAGGGAGCAGAATAGGCAGATGTACTGAAACACACTGCTGAGGGGAACAGTGGGCAAGGTCTGCTGTACCAGTGGGTCACTTCTCTGGGGTGGTGGGGGAGGTATCAAACTCAGGCTCTAGTAAGCTACCAGGGAGGCTGCTATGATACCTTTTTAAAGCAGGGATGGCAGATTTATCCATTGGTGAGTCTAGTTTTCTTGTTTGCTTGAATGTTTAGAGCTTACATGTACCATCCTGGGACATAGGCTAGGAGCAGGACCAGCAACCTTCCCTCATTTTCTTGTCTAAAAACATTTAACCCAGTTAGTTACTGGTGTCTCCTTTTTACTACATGGCTTGTCTTAACTGAACTGCCGCCATGTTGGAACAAGAATAGTAAAATGACTGTGAGGTTGGTGAATCCTTTTCCTTGCACATCCGTTAACATTCAAGAAAGGGGAGAAAAGATGAGCAGTGTTTGGGCTGAATAAGTGCTTGAAATCAAGGGTGGGTGGACAAAGCAGGAGAGGAGCTAAACTGGTTATCTTTGCTGTGAGTGTACCACTTCTTTTGTATATTTTCAGGGACAGTCTTCATTTTTGTATGAATATTTGACCTAGTATCCTAGTGAAATACTTTGAAATGGCATCTAAATTCCATAAATGCCCAGACTTAACTGTGTAGACATTTTTGATTTCTTATCTCTATATTCCTGTGTGAATGACTGTTATTGTTGTTACAACTTTATAGTGTGTTTTACTGTGCCATTGAGCAAATTCTGATATTGTTTTCCAACTGTTATCATGGCTGTTATGATTATTCCTTTACATAGCATGTCTCTTAAATTCTCTGAGCACTTTAAGTTGGGAAACATTGATATCTTTAAAACCCACTTTAGTCCCTCATTAAGGTTCATAGTTCTTCTCACATACTCTAGTTAAGACTTCTAAAATTGCTTCCTTCATATAGGATTTGCAGACTCCCAATCTTTTATTTTTATTTTTATTTATTTTTTTTGTCTCCTTAGGTAGGTACTTTGTTATTGCCATTGTGAACCTGAGGTTTTCTATTTTACTCTCTCAAATTTAGAGATGATTTTTTTGTGTTTTTACTATGTTGCTTGGCTTCCAGTGACATTGCTCAACAATTTTTGGTTAATCCTCTTGTGCATCCAAAGTGGATGACATCTTAAAATGATGTCTTTATGTTTCCTCCTTTATAACATTTCTGTCTCTTTCTGTAGAATCAGGTTATACTCACGGTTAAACTGTTCAGATGTAAACAGAAACAGAACCGAAGAGAGCAGTAATTTAAATAGTGTTGGCTACTCTACTTAGCTGGTGAGTACTTGTAGGCTCTGTGTCAGTCTCCTTCCCTAGTTGGTATTTGTTTCCATGACCTTTCTACTAGTACATACTTTATACAACAGTTTTCCTTTCCTACCTCTGTGCCATCCTTATCATAGTCAAAGGAAAACTGACTTTCTGCCTTTTCCCACATACTGACCTTGGAAGCTAACCCTAGATAAGGAACAGTTCTGTTCTCTCCTTCTGTTTACTGCATTGGCTAAGACATTCTACAATATTAAATAATGCTGATGGTAGCAAGACTTCTTTTTTTTGCTTTAATGGGAGTGCTTCTTTTTTCCTAAATAAGTTGGATGATGAAAGTTTTGATGGATACTTAGAGATCATATGTTTGCTTAGTTTTGCTATTACACATGACCAGAATTTTGTTGTTTTGCACTGTTTGGGTTCATCGTATTTTTAAAATCTTAATATAACAAAATAAAATAAAAATAATAGGACACCTCATGTTGAACTGTCTACTTATACCTGAAATAAATGCTACCATAGAGTAATTTTTTAAAAATTCACATTGCTATGTTGCAACACATTTTATTCAAGATTATTACCCAAATATTTTATTCAAAATTTCTATACTTAACAGATAAAGTACTATGGCTTTTTTGTGGTGGTCTTGGGGACAAGGTTACTTTTGGATAGGGTTCCTTGATTTTTTTTTTTAATTGACGTACAGTTTATATAGTTGGGCAATTTTTCTTTAAATATTCTATGGAACTTGCTAATAAAAATCTATCATCTGAATCTGGTTTGCTTTTGAAGTAGGAGAGGCTTTTCAAAAATTAGAGAATTGTAATAAGAGAACGGTGACATCAGATAATCTATTTAAGTGAGCAGCTGGGCCTGTTACACATCAGTAATGATGCTTTTAGAAAAATGACAGGTGTATGCACATGGAAGTTGCCCATGTTTGGAACTGTGAAATGGATAACTCCTAAAGATTTTTTTTTTTTAGCTGCCACCCTCCCCTTCCCCCCCGCCCCCCGAATTAATGCATTTACTTTGGTAGGGGATATATGTCCAGGTAGCAGTGTCTGTTGCAAATCAAATGCTACATGGGAGGCTCAGAACATTCAGAGTCTTTGACAGTGTGTAATGGACAGTTCAACTTCTGAGACCTAGAAGTCCTCCCCTTTTTTTCTCCCTTTCCTAAGGCTTCTGCCCTCTCTCGCTATTTACCTCTATTTTTATTTTACAAAATCACACATTAAAACCATTAGGGCACTTGGGAACAATAGTTTCCAAACTACATGGTATTGACCAGCATAACTGGTTGAAATATTTTTGGTGCCTTGGGAGATGCAACTTGGACTTGCAGAATTTTAAATGAACTGCCAATGCTTGAAGTGCTTGCTTTCTACCTAAAACTCAACCTTCAGAAAGAAAACTGTAAAGGTTTTTGTCCTGGAAGCTCACCTAGACAAGGATCTTGGAACTTTTATGCATTTCCAACCTCTTTCCCTCTGCATGTTCTTTCTCATTTCTCAGAAATGACTTGTGTTCCTAGGTCTTGCCTGGTTAAGTCCCCTGGGAACCTCTCACAACTGTCCTCAATGAGCAGATTGCTGCCATACTATTCTGTTCTGATTACTATTATTGCAGAAACTTTTTTTTTAAAAAGAGGTTCATTATGTAAAGACTGTCATCACTACCATTACTCACAACCACATCTATTGCTCTGCTTTATGAGCTTCTAGTAACTTCTAATGCATATAAGGGTTGGTGTGAATCTTTGAAGCAAGCAAAATTGGGATCGTATTGCTGCTGCCAGTTTGTGTTTTGCTGTTGAAACCACATCATGACAGTTTTCATGTGTCCTTAATTATAGCAGTGTAATTATTCCATTGTTTGGATACACTTAACATTTATCAGTTCCTTATTCTCAGTTTCTGTTGTAACAAATGGCCATAGTTAGTGACTTGAAATACCTTACAGTTCTATAAGTTAGTAGTACCTCAAGACAAGTCTCACTGGACTAAAATAAGGGTGTGATAAGGACTGTAATCAATCTTGCCAGCTCCAGAGGCTACTTGTATTCCTTGGTTGGTGGCCCGTCCACCTTCAGAGCCAGCAAGGGCAGGCTGAGTCCGTTTCTTATAGCATCACTCTGATCTTTCTCGATTTTTCATTTTAAAGGACCCAGATATACTAGGAAAATAGTTGAAAGCAACCTTAATCCACATGTTGTCTAATTTGTCTTTACAGTATAAGAGGTATATACACAGACTCTGGGATTTAGGGTTTGAATATCTTTGTAGGGGACAGTTATTCTGTCCATGATAGTCTTCACTCTCATTGTTAATGAATTATTTGCATTCATGTGGATGACAATTTAGTGCATACTTAAATGTGTTGTTTTTTTGTGTATCTCTAATTAAATGTGGGCCACCTTTCATTATAATTCTATGTTTGTCTAATCTTAGTTGGGTATAAGAACAGAGGGCAGGTTTAATGCCAAAAAGAAAATTTCAGAGCTATATGGAAATCAGTTTATCCCTTCATTGAATTCCTGTGGAGTTAAAATTCTGACTCTCATTATAGGGTTTTGGCATATGTAATGCATGCTTATTGGTATATATTTGCTGGATAACTGTGTAAGGAAATGAGTATGTATAATTATTATGCACACATAACTTCTCCAAACTTCTTTGACTATGTTTCCTTTCAAATATGAAATATAAAGAGATATTGTCTGAATTACTAACCATGGGTAATTTTGCAACATTTTGATGGTGACAGCTGTTTTGTGTTTAAATGTAAAACTGCTTCACACCATTGAAAACATTTAGGATGTATTTGATGCTTTTAGCTGTTCTCTTGCTAATTATAAAGGCTACAAATGTGCCCTGTGTTAGTTCTCCCTTTTCCCCTCTATTTTTGTAATACAAAAACACAAATTTGTATCCAGTTGCCAGAAACTGTGAATGAAACCTGCAGTTAACTATGAAATACACAGAATAAAAATGTCACATTAAAATACAGCTCCATAGACCCTTCACAGGGCTGTAAGAGCTTTAAAAAAGTGGGGGTTTGTTGTTTTTTAAAGATTTACTTATTTATGCATGCAAGAATTGGGGTACAGGCCAGTGGTGCAATGGGTGAGAGGATTCACCAGAGCCGAGTGGGGAGCAGAACTGGACTGACATTGGTGAGGCAGGCAGCAGGAGAGACAGGAGAGGTCTGCTGCGCCATGTGCCCCTAAATAAGGTGTTTTGATATTGAGGATGAGGGTGTATTGGTTTCTTAGAACTCTCATAACAGTAGCACAAATTTAATGGTTTAAAACAACACATATATTCTAGAAGCATTAAATGTCTGAAAACAGAATTGGCAGGATTCTAACCTTGATTCCTAACAACAGACAAGGGTGATTTCTTGAAGGTTCTGTCAGGGAAGAATCACTACTCATACACTATCTAATGTTCTCTCTCTAATTTTTCTTTTAAAAGGTTTATTTATACATGTAAGAGATGGGGTGTAGGTCATAAGTGCAAGGGCAGGTGATAGGATTCACCAAAGACAAGAGTGGGGAGCATAACAGGCAGACTAACTGAAATCCATGCTGAGGGGAGCAGCAGGTGAGACAGGAGAGGTCTGCCACACCTTGTGGGTCAGCTCCCTGGCAGGGATTCAACTTGTGCTGCGGTGGTAGTGGGTAGGTTCACAGTGCTGAGACTTGGTCTCCCGGTGGTGCAAGAGGTTCTTAAAGTCACCTTTTCATTAATTTCCTTCTCTGGGAAGTTATCTTTCCTGACGGGATCCATACACTCAACCCTGGGAATGGAGGAGGTGTGTAGCTTAACCAGCATATTCTCTTGCCCAACAGAACAGAAACTTTATCCTGAAAGTTAACTCTATGCCTCTTCCCTCACAGAAAAGTGGAAAAATCTCCATTCACCACCTCCCGGATCACCAAGCCAGCTTTCCAGCTTAACCAGAGCATTGTGCCTTTCTCTTCTGCAGGGGGGTTGACTTCAACACAAGTGCTCAGAAGCCAAACCTGACAGGATTGAATGAGCAAACATTTGGATTCAAAGTAAAGAGACTACTACTTTCTCACCAGCAGCTGCGCAGGAAAGAGAGACACAGCTGTGTGGCTATGAATGTGGGAAGCAGTTAGCTTACATCCCCATCTTCACCAGAACCCAAGGTTGGGGATCTGTTGGGGGGAGCAAAAGCTAGTGCAGCAGCAGACCCTGTTCATGTGTGTTGGTGTAACATCTCTCCTAGGCAGAAATGCTGAACACTCAGACAAATGGTTGGGCACCTCCATAGGAGTATTTGCAACATCAAAAAGCAGGAACTGTTAATCATGGACAACAATATTTAAGTGGGGTAAAGGGATACAGTGTGCCAAATATTTGAACAAATTTGTATCACACCTATAGCAGGGCGTCTGGGAGGAATGGATGATAATGTTAGTCGTGCTTTTTATTATAGACTACATTTTTTATATTTGGGGAGTTGTCTATATTTCTGGAATGACATAATCTTTTTCCTTTTTCTCTACTTCTTCCCCCATCTCCCTAAACAATCCATGATTCAGGGACCTTTACTTGTAGGAGACCTTTCCTTATTTCCTTATATTTACTCAGAGGGCTGTCCTCTCACTGACAATTCACTGAGTTTGGCTGTCCTAGGAGTTGCTGTGATAGGATAAGGTTCCCACCAACTCCCCTGGCAGTACGAAGATGTGGGAAGAGGACAGAAGGCAGAATAGGGATATTTGGGGTTCTGGTTCCCAGTTCCTACCAACAGGCCATCTTCCTTGGCCTTCACTCTCTTCAACAGGATTCTCTAGAGTATTAATCATATGACTGATTTTTCTCAACTGCTTTACCATAAGGTTCTTCAGTTCACATTTTATAGAGGGGAAATGCAGGTTTAGGGGAGGAGGGAGCTTGCCTAAGTCAATATAATAGCAAAGCCAGTATCAGGCTGATTACTAATGTGGTGTCATTTCTTGTCCTGGCTTGCCAGTTGAACTGCCCTGTAGGTCTCTGTCAGGAGGAAGGCCTGAGCATCAGTTTTTGTCTTTTTTTTTTTTTTTTTTGATAACTACTAGGTGATGATAATACAGTCTTCATACTGGGCTTTAAGGGATTCCCTTGCTTATAAGATAGTCCCTTCTGGATGTGTGTATATACACATACAATCAAAGTGAATACTAGTTTCCATAGTATTTGAGTGCTTAGTATGTATAAGGGAGTTTTGTCAGTCCTGTGGATGTGTGACAACTCAGTCTTAACCTCACAGGAGCTGTTAACATTTCTTGGGCTCAGTTATACTAATTAAATTTTTTTTTTTACTTTTGTTTATGCATGTATATAACAGAATAATCTTCATGGTTTATATTATTAAACTTAACAGCTGGGGCTGGTGGGTGACTTCTTCCTGACATGCACAGAACTGAGAATTCCTACCTTGTTGTTCTACCTTCTTATGCCGATATTAACCTATGCCGATATTAACCTTGGAAGGTCAGCTCCTGATCATTACCTCTGATTCCCACCTGAGGGAAGGGGATTGAGTTTGGAATACTGCTTCCTTTTTAAATACCCAAAATTGTTTACTGCTCCCATTGATCTGAGAGTAGTCACCTGACCACACCTGGTCACCAAGGAGGTTGGGGAGTGCTCATGTGTCCAACTGGAGTATAAAGGGCCCTGTCGTCTACTGAAGGAGGAAGGGCATCACGTACCATCTGCAGCTGGCTAGTTATCCAACTGTGGAGACAGGGTGGAAGCATGGAAGATTTAGAGCTATCAATTATAGGACTGTTCAGGTATTGGCAGCACCTGTGAGAGCTTACGTGGGTCTATGAAAGGCTATAAAAGATCCACAATTGCAACTGAGTACTTGCAAGAATGGTAATGTCCCTTAATTATGTTTCTGTCACAAAAACCTGACTCTGTTTTGACTCTCAGCTAGCTAGCAGTGTGGGAAGAGCAGGTTCAGAGATCAAGAAGGCCTTCTCTGCACTTAGCAAGTGCCTATTTGTTCTCCAGTAATGAAGTGCTTGCCATTATGAGGTAGAGTGGTACATTTTGAAGCTGCAACAGTTGCCAGCTTCCGTGCCAACAGAAGCCCACATTCCGATGAGGAGTGACAGAGATAAGAGAAATTAAAAAATTTAAGATAAATTCCAATTGACAGTGGGTACCATGAGGGAAAGAAAGCACTGGTGAGTGACCAAGGGCTGACTTTAGTTTTGGTAAAGGGCTGACCAAGTTTACCTTTTGGAGAGATGTAAAATGTAGGTAGCCGGCCTGCCACATGGCAGAGGGTCTAGCTAGTGACTAGTCCAAGTCACAGCAGGAATTGGCAACCTTGGGTGTGCGGGGGGATGAGGGGCGACAGGCAGCATATCTTGAGCATGAGTGGGAAACACAGGCAGAGGTTCTTCCGAGAGTGGGTGGGTTGGTCATGGGGAGAAATTGCTACTTCTAAATATGATCACAAGACTTTGGAGAGTTTGGAGCAGGGCAATGAGTGATGAGTTTGCAGAAGAAAACAGGGGTTTGAGAATAAGAGAGTGGAACTGTCAGTAGGGACAGTTATGTGGCCATTGGAGAGATGATGGTGGTGGCTGAAACTAAGGCAATGAGAAGAATAGAGAGACATGTTCTATTTCAGTTAGATAAGAAGTCTTTTGATGAATGGGCAAGAGACATTGAGGAAGAAAATGAGGTTTTATTCAAGAGATATGCTTGGATTGGGTATTTATATATTTGATTTTATGATCTCCAGTTGGAGTTGCTGAATAGGTAGATGGGGAAGAGTATGGGGACTTAGGAAGATTTTTTTTTGGACTAAATCGTCTCATTCCTTTTTGTCAGTGTCAGGTTGCACTTAAATTCAAGACTTTGGTTTATAGCTCATACCCCTACACCACAGTCATTATGATGTTATGGGGTGTGCATATTTTTCTATAACTTCCCAATACTTTCAAAATAGATGAAATAGTGCTTTTTTAAGACACAGGATATGTTGAGTGTCTCCAAAACCACTTGCAGCGTGATGATCTAGTAGCAAAACTTAAAAGTTTTAGTGTCTAGTGGCCTGCATGCTTCAAATTTATTGCAGTGAAAGGCTTCAAAAAACAACACACAGGGAAAAGGTAATACAGTGAAGGTTAGAGAAAACCAGACCTGAGCCATACAGGATGTCCTTCACTCACTGAACAAGTCGTGGCAACAAATGTGAAATGTAGTCAACCAGGAAAACTCAGGAGATACCCAGCACCCAGGGTTTTAATTGGCGGTGGGTCAGAGAGGCACCCTCTGTGGCACAAACTAAACTTGCAGACTCCCAAAGAAAGTCAATCTTCATCATAAACCACCTTGTTCTTGAATTTTAGACACAGTGAGCCACTTTCAATCTCTCAGTGGAGAGCGGCCAGGCCTTCGATGTAAACACTTTTATACATAGAAAGTGTGACTTCCCTCATCTTGTAATTTCTTTAAGGTTTCTGTTCACATTTGTGCTGATCTGCTTGTGACAGCTCTACCCCGGGTCCTTTTTGACAGTGCTTGCCTCATCTCCCCTCTGCCACACACATCTTTATGCAGTTTTCTGAAGTTAAAGGGGGAAAGTGCATATGAATTAAAGTTAAATTACCAGAACTTATGTATAGGGATGATACCAGTGTGTGAATTTCAGGAAGTAAGTATTCTACCTGCAGCAGAGGTGGTAGCAGAAGCAAAAAGCGGCTCTTTTGTATAATAGTTCTTAAAGATTACCTGTCAGTCACCAACATCTAGTTACTTTGGGAAAGGAAAATTGCAGGGTATCTCTTCCCAAAGATGAGCTGCTTTGGGATGCTCAGGCACTGGATGACAGCACACATCATACCAACTCTGACAGCAAGTAAATGAACTTTGGCTCCATGGAGCTCCATGCTTAGACCAGTGGAAGGAGTGACGGTGTAGACTACACAAGGACTAGGAGAGATTCCTTGGACTCTTTGCGGGGGAGTCCCAGGCTTAGGTTTGAATTACACCTGATACCTAGTAGCTTGGGACCTTTAGCAAGTTTTGACTCCTCAGACCCCTCTGTCACCACGAGTGATGTGGGGCTGAAATGTGTGGAGCCATTGTGTGACTTAAATGAGAGAATGGATGGAAGAGCCTGCTGCTGTGTTCAAAGTGCAATCAATGCTCACTGCTCTTATTAGGCAGAATTCTATTAACTAGGAATGGAGTCCATCCAATACAGTTTGTTAAAATGTATTCAATTTTGGGGAGATATTAGGGTAGTTACTGTGCTAGCTGATTTCTTTTGTTACTGTAATAGATAAAATACTTAGCTTTTTCTTCTGTGCAGCTTAATCTCAGTCCCTGATTCTTCAGACTGGTTTATACCATCCTGGCTAACATTATTCCAAGGCCAATTGCTAAATGTATGGATTAATGATGTTGCTTCCATTAATTGCTCAAAGGATTATATATCCCTTCAGGGCAGGAACAGTGTCTGATTCTCATTGCCATATCTGCACAGTGCTTGCCATGTAAGAAGTGCTCAGTCACAGAAGTTGAGTTAAATTTAAAAACTTAAATTTAAAAACTTAAATTTAACTGTTTATATTCATTGCCTCTTAGAGGGGAGCAGAAGTCATATACCTCCTATGAATAGTGTTGAGGCACATGTTCTAAGTACCTGAGACATACTTGAAAAATACAAGGTTCCAGGTGGTTGCAGCCTTGAGTTAGGCACATGGTGTGTAGCCAGTATTCAGTCTGAAATAACACAATTTTAATTCCAGGGTGAAATTAACTGCCCATGAGTTTATTCTTTACTCAGTTTTTTGCTTTTTCAACTTTAATTTTCTTCATGAATTCACTTGTCTGTAGGAATATAATAGATTGTGTGGAGTGGGGGTAGAGCAGGAGAAGAGGTGAATTACTATCTTTTTGTATAAAAGGATCATGTCTTCCTGGGCCGCTGTGGTCACTTGACCATAGCACCTTCTATTAATTCTTTAAAGATGCTCTTCTCTGTCTTCTGCCCAGATGCGACTGAGTAATAATCACGTTCTAACGATACAGAGCTGTAGATAGTTCACATCCCTATTTCCTCAGTCACTGGAGTGTCATAATAGAAGGAAACCTGGGCGTTGGGGGAAGGGTAGGATAGGTACAGGTGAGGAGGATGCAGCATCCATGGTGCTCTTCTGAAAAATAAATACTTCAATTTTCAGAACACATCTTCCAAAAGAAATGGATCGCTTCCCCTGGTGTCTTCTGTGCCAGTGTACAACTTGGAGGTAGTAATTTCATGAATTTTTGAAGGTCATGGATTTTAGTCAATGATGTGAATATTTTCTCCCTTTGTGTATCTACCTATCCATCAGTCATCTAGCTACCTATCTAGTTTTTGACACTTGTATATTCCTTCAGACTCTGTTAGGGGTAAACTTTTGTCTGACCTCTTTATACATTTTGTATAGACCTGAGGACATTATCCAGCATGAAACTGCAGGATTGGTTCCTGTGCTTGTAACAGAGGAAATGAGTTGTTGTTCCACTCATTCTATAGTGCTGTCAACAAATGAGAAAATAAAATTTAGCAGTACGAATGTATCATGTAAAAATTTAAAAAGAGAAGAGCTGGGTCATTAACAATGTGGATAGGTACTTTTCACCTCACTTCAAGTATTGGTCAAATTCTAGAGTTGCTCCTCTGCCAGGCTGACCAGTTATGGGAAGACCTTGAGAGATTTTAGGAAATCTGTGCCTTCAACAGAAGGGAAGAAGCTTTGAAAAAAAGAGAAGTATCCTGGTTGAGGGTGGTTGGTTGAAAATCACAGTGGTGTTTTACGGCTCCTTTAAGAGGTAGTCTATTTCCTTCATGCTTAGTGAGATAAGCCAGAAAGAGAAAGAAAAATACAGGATGGTTTTGCTCATAGCAGGAGTATAATGGACCAGGAGAGAAAATAGTAAGAATAATGAACAGCCATGTACCAGAGACATTTTGTGGGGGTGGATCAAAAACAGGGAGGCGGGAAGAGGGAAGTACATGGGACTATGGTGATGGCACACGGGTGACTTGGTGATGGGAAGCCCACAGGGATTAGATTACAATTGAGATGGAAAAAAAAAAGTACAAAATGATGTAAAAATAAACTGTTATATTAAAAAAGAGAGTTAGTTTACTTCCTAATCTCCATCTAGCTCAGCTGAATGCAGCCATGTGCATGAACTTAACTGGCCAAGGAACCACCCATCAATGCATAGAATGATGACAAACAATATATTATTGTTTTTATGATTGTTACCTAGCAATAGAGAGTGATAGAATGAACTTCTTTGAAAATACTTGGGCAGAGATTCTATTATGCTCTCTCATCCTCCTGGAAGAAAAATAAATCAAGGTTAGGAAAAAGAACTTTAACATTTTAATATAACTTAGATCAATATTTTGCTTCTCGGTTGCAAGCTAGAAGAAGGTGGTTAGTTGCTTACACAATACATGGCCTATTGCATTGAACTGCTATCATTTATATAATGTTTTTGAGGTTTTATTCATGTTGGAGCCTATCAGTACTAATAAAGAAAATAAATTTATTCATCATGATGTATAACCATTTTTTATATTTTACTCAAGCTAAAATAATGAGTGTACTATATTAAACATGTAAGTTGTAAAATTGCAAAATACAAGCTGTATTCCCACTACTCAGTTTAGGAATGATACAAATACTATTGTATCTAAAAGGAATTATTCTTCTCTTCTTCTACCTCACAAATGTTTCCCTATACAGTATGAGTTGGTTATTTTTTTCCAGTTTAATAAAAACACAGAAAATACTTTTCTGCAGCTTTTTCCGCCCACTCTGTTACTTTTTTCATGGCTATGTTTAACTATACTTTTGACTTCTCTCATTTTTAGAGGTATATGTCTATTTCTGTTTTGCATATATCATGATTGGCTTATGCAGTTGATGTATATGACATCTATATATATCGTATATATTTCTGACCTTGAGTCTATGCTTTGTCTTGTTAATTTTGGAAAATTAGTTGCCTTTATTTCTTCTAATATTTCTTCTTTCGGTCTCTTCTGGTACCTTAGTTACACTGGTATTGTCCCCTGGATGATCTGTTACTCCTATGTTTTTCTCAGTTTGAATAATTTCTACTGATAATAGCTCTTCACGTAATGAGTCTTTCCTAAGCAAAGCCAAGTATACCCATGATCCCATCCTGAAGGGATTTTTCATCTCTAGCATGATTTTTTTTCTTAGTATTTACATTTATCTCATCTAATTTCCATCTCTACTGAAATTCCCTATTGGATTTTGCGTGTTACTCATCTGTTCTAGTAAATCCTTTAACATTTTAATTACATCTTTAAAGTAGGAAATTGCTAAGTCTAGTTCATCTGAGTCTATTCTTTTGATTTCTTTATTTCTCAGATTTTTTCCTGTGATTTTCATGATTTTTGTAATGTTTGCTACAGACATTCTATGTAGAAGACAGATAAACAGTATTTATACTCAGTTTGGCAATTAGTCTGGAATTGAGTAGATCTAATTAGTAATTAACCTGGTTTTAGGTTTTGCTGTTGGCATTATTTATTATACTGCAAACTTCAAATTTTGTTTGTTTTTGGTGTTATGAATAGTGCTTGTAGAACCCTTGTATATACGTGTTTGCATGAAAATACTTTACCCTGGGTATAAGCTTGAAGAGTGGAATTGAATCTCGTGCTTCATGTGCTTAATTCTAGGTTTATCTTTGAGAAACTGCCATAATGTTTGCTGAAGGTGTTAGAGCAATCTATTACCAGCAGTGTGTGAGGTAGTAGCTTGAAAATCCTTGTGTGGTCAGAGAGCGTATTTCCCTTTGCATTAGTGCTTTTGCATTCTTTGACTAGATTCCCAGGGGTGGAATTGCTAGATCATGTGCTAGATCTACCTTTAATATTTTGAGCTACCTTCATTCTGTTTTCCATAGAGACTAGATCAGCCCATAGTCCACATTTCTACCAACAGTGTATAATGGTTCTTTTCCCCCACTTCCTCATCAATACTGCTTCTCACCTTCTTCCTGTGGTGCATTTCACAAGTATAAGGTGGTATCTCACTGTGGTGTTGATTTGCATTTCCCTGATAAGTGATGATAAACATTTTCTTGTGTGCCTGTTGGTCATTTTCATGTCTTCTTTGAGAAATGTCTATTTAGCTTTTCTGTTTATTACTGGATTATCTCTTCTTTTTGTTGAGTGAGGTGTTAGTAGTTCTTGGATTTTTAGCACCTTGTCATATATATTGTATACTGATACATTGTCCCATTTGATAGAGTGCCTTTTTGTTTAAATGATAGTTTTGGTTTTTTTTTAAGATTTATTTATGCATAAAAGAACTGGGGTGTAGACCAGAGGTTGGAGGGTGGGAGGATTCAGCAGAGACAGAGTAGGGAGCAGAGCAATCAGATCTACTAAGTACACTACTGAAGGGCAATACAGAAGAGGACTGCTGTGCCATGTAGGCTAATCCCTACACCACTATTTAGGAGTCCCTAAATGATAGTTTCTTTTGCTGTGCAGAAACTTTCTAGTTTGATGTACTCTGGTTTTTTACTTTTGTTTCCTTTGATGTTAGAATACAATCTTCAGGCCCTCTCTAGTGGTACAACAGTTGTAGTGCAGCACTGCAGAGCTAGCAGCAGCTGCTTCAGCATGAGTTCGATTCCTGGCCAGATGGGTGACCCACATAGAGCAACAGACCTCTCCTTTCTCACCCACATCTCCCCTCAGCAGTGTACTTTGTCGATCTGCCTGTTCTGCTACCCACTCTGTCTCTGGCAAATCCTCACCACCCCTGCACCTCTGCCGGTACCCCAGGTCTATATGCATAAATAACTAAATCTTAAAAAAAAAAAAATCCAATCTCCAAAGACATCTCTGAAGCCAATAATATTTTGAGCAACCTTCATTCTGTTTTCTAATGTGTCTTTTATGGTTTTAGCTTTTCTTCCAAGACTTTAATCCATTTAGAATTAATTTTATGTGTGGTGTGATATAGTGGTCTACTTTCATTCTTTTGCATATTGCCATCCAGTTTTCATTATGCCACTTGTTGAAGAGATTTTCCTTCATGCATTGTTTGTACTCCTTTGTAAATTACTTGGCCAAAAGTGTGCCGTTATTTCTGAGCTCTCTTCTTTTCCATTGATCCGTATGTCTGTTTTTATTTAAATAACTTACTGTCTTGATTATTATATCTTTGCTCCATAGTTTGACATGAGGGAATGAAATGTAGATTGCTTTGACTTTTGGGAGTCTCGCACGTTTCCGTATAAATTTCAGTGATGTTTGTCCTACTTCTTTGAAAAATGCCATTGAAATTCAGATACGTAGTGTATTAAATGTGTCTTACTTCCAGTAAAGTGGCCATTTTAACAATGTTAATTCTTCAACTTCATGAGCAAAGAATAGCTTTCCATTTCTTTGTGTCCTTGTTTTCTATTTCTGTTAATGACATTTTAGAGTTTTCATTGTACCTCCTTTGTTAAAGCTTACTCTTAGGTATTTAATTCTTTTTGATGTGATAATGAATGAGATTATTTTCTTGATTTCTTTTTCTAGTTTATTGTTTGTACACAAGAATGCAGCCAGTTTTTTAATATTGATTTTGTTGTATACCACTTCACTCATTCATGGTTTTTAAGTATTTTTAATGCAGTCTTTGGAATTTTAATGTTAATTATTGTATGTTTTGCAAATAATGATATTCTTTTATATTATTATTATTTGCCACATTGCACTAGCTAGGACTTGAATAGTAGTGGCGACAGTGGACATTCTTGTGATGTTAATCTGATCTTAGAGGAAAAGATTTTAATTTTTCACCATTGAGTATATTGGCTGTGGGCTTTTTCATATATGGCCTTTATTTTGTTGAGGTCTATGCCTTTACCTATTTTCTTTAGAATTTTACAATAAATGGATGGATGTTGAATCTTGTCAAATGTTTTCTCTACATCTGTTGATATGATCATATGATTTACTTTGTTCATGTGGTAAATTACATTGATTTGCTGATGCTGAGCCACCCTGCATCCTTGAAATAAATCCTATCCCTGAACTTTATGTTTTGGGTTCTTTTTTTGTTTTGTTTTGGGTTCTTAGTCATTTAAGTACTGTGTGATAAGCTCTTTATGTGAATTGTTTGAGTTTACCTTCCATACTAGTGTAGAGGAGAGTTATCATTATTTTCACTTTATGGTGATTAAAACAGGAGCCCAGTGAGATCACATGACTTGTCTGGAGTCGCAAACCTGCAAGCAGGGATCTCCAACTTTTTAGCCAAGTAGTTTGACAGCAGAATCAGCATCTTTGAACATCAACCAAGTCTGTGTGGCCTAGGGATCGGTTTCACTTTGTCACTTACCCACAAGTATATAAGTGAATAAATCTAGTGTAAACATTTGACAGCTTCTTTAGCAATTTCTCATTACTCTCTGTCCAAGCAAGTGCTGGGCAGATTCATCTTCCAAACTAGTTGTTGGCCTGTTTGGGTGTTGTCAGATTTACATGGTAAGGTGTATATGCTGACCTGTGTTCTGGTCATTTGTAATAGGACTTGCATAAGGAGTGTGTGTCAGTCCACTGTAGAATGGTACCGAGGGGCTGTCGATACATTAAAGCTGGCTTGTAAGGCACTATAGGTTAATAATATTTGTTATCATTACAGTCATTTTCAACTTCAACATTTTTTGAGTTCTTGCCCTGAAAGTCATCCTTTTTGCTGTTTTCTTTCCCCATCCTCAACAGTCTTATAGCAATGGCCTGAACATAGTATTTGTGACAGATTAGCACAGTTGCACAGGCTAGTAAAGATTCTGCTCTGATCCCTGTGTACTTAGTGACATGCTGGGCTACTGAAATGGAATAAATAAGAACTTTAACATGTTGACTTTTTTTTTTTATTATTCATATAGAACTGGGGTATAAGTGAGAGGTGCAGGGGCAGTGAGAGACTTCGCCAGAGACAGAGTGGGGAGCAGAACAGGCAGATTGATGAAGTACGCTGCTGAGGGCAGCAGTGGGCAGGTCAGGAGAGGTCTGCCGGGCCATGTGGATCGCCTCCAGGGCCAGGGATTTAACCCACACTGAAGTGTCTGCGGCAAGCTTGCAGTGCTGCATCCTAACCCATTGCGCCACCAGAGAGAGCCCCTTATTGACTATTAATGCTTTAACTATAGTATATAAGCTAATGAGCAATATGTGGAAGAAGCAACAAATAATCCATTTCTTCCACAGTATAAATGGAGTACTTCATTCTTAGGCATGTAGTTGAAATCATCTCCCTAGTTCTGGAGAAGAAATGAAGACATATATACAACTTGGCTGCATATTTCACCCACTCCTGCAGTTCTGGAACTTCAGTCTTAACACAGCACCACTGAAGACAGTGGTTTGCTTTGGTAAACCTATTGGTATGAATTATACTCAAACTAATGCTTAAAGAAGTATTCACCATCAGTCCTGTATTGTGAGAACTCCCAGAACTATCCATGTGGGTAGAGATCACCCTTATAAAGGACAGTGGAGAAATAACAGGATTCTGTTCAGTTGTCTGATTTTGTTGGATGACTCCTGTTATTTTAACTGTGATTTCAGATGCTGTTTTCAACTGACAGGTTAAGATTAAAATTTAGATTGTAAATGATAGAATAACATTTAAGTAACTAGATAACACATTTAAATTGATTCCTAAATTTGAGTAATACACAAGACATATCTGGATTTTTTTTACATTAGAGCTTGAAGATTTTTTAGTTTTATGATTTTTTGTTGTTGTTATCAAAAGAATTCATCAAAGGCCTTCCCTAGTGGTACAACCAGTTAAAGTGCAGCACTATGAGGCTATTTGCAGTCACAGCAGCATGAATTGGATCCACAGCCAGAGAGGTGACCCACATGGCACAGTAGACCTCTTCTGTCCTGCCCTTTATTCCCCTCAGCAGTTCTGTTCCTTGTTCTGCCTGTTCTGTTCCCCATTCTGTCTCTGGTGAATCCTTTCATGTCTCCCACCACCACAACTCTGGCCTACACCCCAGCTCTTGTTTGCATAAATAAAAGCTTTAAAAAAAAAAAAAGTTTGCTTATGAAATTTTTTGTCTTGGTATTATGTTGAACTTTCTTTTGGTTTTTTCCTTTATGTAAGGCTGTTATCAAGTAGATGTGTTTTTTCCTTTGAAAACTGTCCTTTTTCTTCTTCTTGTCAGATCCTGAATTGCATCATCCTACATGTTTAAGGTTTTTAGCACTTTAATGTTCTCATTATCACTGAGTGCAGTTGAACTTTGAATTATTTTTTTAATACTATCTCTTGATCTCTATTGCTGATAAAGAATAGAAGCACTAATCATTCAGATTGGAATCTCTTATCAAATTTGTGCCCAGGTTGTGATCCTAGTGGGTCAGAAAAAACTGTTTCCTTTATTTGCATAAAATTGTGGTCATTTAGAGTATGGCTGCCTAAATATGTGTTGACGACCAACAAATATTTTCTTTTTAGCATTTGTCTTGAAGGATTTGATGCATTCTTCCTCCTCTCCATTGCCCCCCACTCCTCTCTCCCTATTTTATTTCCTAGTTTTTTATATGTTGAAATCTTGATAGGATGTGGAAAGAATGATGGAGATAGGCTTTGTACTCTGTCCTCCCATTAATAGGCATCAAGTGACTACTGCTGGTAGAGGGCAAAATAGCAAACACTTGTTAAAGTGCATAAAGTTATGCCAAATTCACTATTTCTACACATAGCAATCAGAACCTTACTGAATAGGAAAATGAACACAGATATTTGATTTTCGTCGGTCGTCAACTAAACAAATATACAAAACACTAAGACAAGACTTCCTTCTTTGGGCAGTTTATTGAGTTAAAATTTAACCTTGATTGATTTAGTTAGTGTTTGAAATGCAGCTTTGTTTCTGAATTTGTGTGCATTTAAGTATGCTGTCATTTTCAACACAGCTCATACTCTGGCAATTGAACTTAACCCATTTTCAACACAGCTCATACTCTGGCAATTGAACTTAACCCATGTTATCAGTACATGGTGCCTGACCTTTTCTTTTATAAAAAATTTTCTCTAATGTTAGATTGGATACAGTATCTTAGATACAGTATCTCAACCTCTTGATTGAGATTTTATGTTTTGGGGGCCTGGAACTTTGTTCTTCTAATGGTTTTTCTTTGGCTTTTCAGATGTCTCAATGCTTTTCAGATGTCTTGGAGGCAGAGTAGCTGCCCCAGTTTAGAATAAAGTGTTTAAAATTTAGCAAAAGGAGGCTCTTTGGTAAAGAACATTGTTAGGCGCCCTTAACCCATTGTTAAGTTAGAGACTTTCACAAGCTTCCACAGCATGTTCCTCACATTATTCAGGAGTACTAAAGTGGCTTTTTTATTAGTGGTCTTTGCCTAGAAATAAATAACTATTCCAAAGTGTTGAAAAATTATTTTAGAGCCTTGGCTTCTCATAGTCAGTGGCAAGGACATTTTGAAAGATTAGAGCAAGACAAACCTCTTCAGCATCTCCCTCCTTTGAAAATTGTGTTTCTTTCCTGGAAAAGAATAGCAAAGGTAACCAGGTGCTTCTGTGAAACACAGACCCTGCTGATTATTAGAATTATTTCTCTTAATTAAGGTTTAATAAACATACCATGAAATGCATCCCTTAAAAGTCTACCATTCCATCGGTTTTCAATAGGTTGTATAAAATGTTAAACTACCTAGTTTCAGAACATTTTCATCACTCCAGAAAGAAACCGTATTAACATTAGTAATCATTTCCCATTCTTTCCCTGCCCCCAGAACCTGCCAGACACTAATCTGCTTTCTCTCTCAGTTCTGTTTTATATTGCATCTAAATCTGTTGTCTTTGTAACTTAATGGTTAGGTGAAATGGGTGTGGGAAAGGGCACTAGCACATAATCTATGTGAATAAACTTTTAGGGCCTTTTGTTTCATTTCTAGTCCTCATTTGCAAAGGAATAAACTTTTAGGGCCTTTTGTTTCATTTCTAGTCCTTATTTGCAAAGGAAAGGTGTTGAGTCTAGTTCTCTTACTGTTTTACTGGTGACCAGAAATACTGAGTGTCTGATGATGCATTGTGCAAGAGCCAGAGTCTGACCTGACCATAACAGTTCCAGCAAACATCTTTTTGAAGCCTAAGTGCAGAATCAGCATAAGATTTACAGCTTTTCTCTCTACCTTTGTGTTCTGTTACTAGGAATAATCAGAATTCAAATAATATAGGACTTTGTCAAAACCAGAAAAACAGGTAGTTGAAACAGATTGCAGGCTTGGGTATATGTGTCAAATATGACTTAAATGAATACTTTGGATTCCTGCCCATTATGCTAGTTTGAGATCTTGAAGTATGTGAGTTTTGAAGATGAGTAGGGATTAATTAAAGGGGGGAGGAGTACCAATCCTTTCCAGTTATATTTGACCATAGTACGAGAGTAAAGACGTTGAGGAGCACTGTTGAAATGTGGAGTATGTAAGGGAGCCAGGAACTGCTTACATGGGTGCTCTCAGCTGGTAATAAAAATTTATTAACTGAGTGTGTGTTCTTTGATGCTCAACTCTCCTGGTGTGTACCAAACAATTTCTTTAAATGCTTGCGTCCTGGATCTTGGCCCAAAATTTTCCATTTCTGTAGCTGTGTTCTTCTGAGTGCTTTATGTGGCTCTCTTTTGTAGAATTGCTGGCCTGGCATTGCAGGAACTGGCATGTTTCTAAATCACTGATGGGGGTAGGGAGGATGGAGTTCCCAGAATCATGGTTATTAGCATGAGGGATGGGGGAGCTAGTAAATGTGTACCGAAAATTAAATTGCCAGACTGGGGAGTGGTGTCAGACCTTCCACCAAAAAAAAAAAAAAAAAAAAAGGTGTTAGTTGCTAAATGTAGGCTGCCTTTGTCTCTTCTCCTGGCTCTTCTGTTTTGCAAAAATACTCTGATGACTTGGAATTGATGTAGCTCTGAGGCCTTCCAACTTGTAAAGGAGTGATTACTGATTAATTCCTCAAAATGTTGCAGTTTAAATAAGAGTGCTTAGAATAGAATCCATTTGAAACAAATTCCCTTTTTTTTTTTAAGAGACTGATTTTCTTCAACTATGGTTAGGTTTCTCTGTTAATACATATATTGGGAGGAGGATTTACAGAAGAATATTTATCCCTTTTTTGCCCTGTTGGGTCCCAAGACTTTGCTGTAGTTACCTCTTAGCCATATGGTTTCTTTCTTTCCAGTAACTGATTCTGTGTAAACGAATCCACGTGTATCTGTAGTGCTTTTTAAATGGTACATCGGGAGCCTTTCATAACACCTAAAAAGGTGACATGATATTTCTTTTAAGTGAGTTGAACTTCTCTGCTGTAGGAAAAAAACTCGCCCAGATACTTCAATAATAAACCTTTCTGAGATGTGTTGACCTGCAGAACTAGTTGTGTTGAATTGATACACATACCCTGGAATTGGACTTGTCCTCTATGTGTAAAGGAGGATTGTATTCTAGTGAATGCAGCAACTTGGGGTTGATTCTAAAATAGCAAAATAATCTTTGTTAATCTTTGAAATAACACTTTTCTAAGAAAACCTTTTGATGTAATAGTCATATTTGCTTTTATAGTTTCTACTGAGTTCTTCTGTTTTGTGCTTCTTGGGATTTGCTTCATAGTTAAAAATAGAGTTCTAATTAAAATGGGCACCCCTTCTGGAATTAAGAATTATACTTCAATTAGTAAACTTCCTGTTTCCTTAACTTTTTGTTTTGTTTTGTTTTTTGAACAGCAAGCCAGGGCAGAACAGGAAGAAGAATTCATCAGTAATACCTTATTCAAGAAAATCCAGGCTTTACAGAAGGAGAAAGAAACCCTTGCTGTAAATTATGAGAAGGAGGAAGAGTTTCTTACTAATGAGCTCTCCAGAAAATTGATGCAGGTAAATTATCTTTTCCACCCTCTCATCTATCCTGCCTGTTTTCCTCTCTAGGAATAAAGTGACTTTGATAGAGCACTTTGCTCAAACCATTTGCTGATGAGGTTGTAGCAAAAGTTTTTTGGAGATTAAAAATATCAGGTAAAGACAGCAACCGATGATGCTAAAGACTGTGTTTGTTTCAGTAGCTCATCTTTTTAGATAAGGTAAGATATTTATGCCTTGAGCATTTCAAGAAATTGCTATGATGACCCCATGGCTTTAGCATAAGAGTAAATGCTGTGTAAAGTATTTTGGAAATAATAAGGATTAATACCAAATGTGATGGGGTTTTTTTTTTCCCTTTTATTCTGAATCGATAATGAATACATAGAAATGTTTTTGACAGCCAGAAGTGCATATTTTGTGCTAAAATATGAGAATATAAAGTGAAATGTCAACTTTGGGGAGAAAATAAGAAATCTGTTACAGTTAATCACACACAATCAACTGTGTTTAAATAGATGAACATATTATGCTACTGAATAAGTATCAGACCACTTGTCAAACTTAACATTAACCACTAGCAGTATGTAGAATATTCACTGCACAAAAAGTGTGGAAGGATTTACTTTTCTAGTTCAAAGCATGCCAAGTACACAAGTGAAATTTGTGTGGGGAAATAGTTTGTGAGTTAGTTTGAACTTAAGTAATAAGTAAGCTATTGTTCTATTTAGCACAGCTTGTTCAAAATTGGAAACATACAAAAAAAATTACACCAAAGAACATTTCTACCATGATGGCAAGGTAGAAAACACCCACTTGAATTTTCTGTCTATGACATTGCTAGCAGTATCATTCATTAATTTTGTTGAAGTATGTGTGTGAGTGAGGTTGTCATAAGTGTATTTGAGGTTTTTAAGTAAATGTCCTACATATTTATCTTACCCTCCAACATAGTTAATCAATCCTGCAAGAGAAGACACTTTATGCTAAAATCATACAATGGTCCAGATAACTTTTACCTCATTTTTCAGCCTACTTTGTGAATAAAGATGCTATTACAAATTTATACAAAATTACTCACCTGACCCTTGAACAATATGTGATAGGGGAGCTGATTTCCCATACAGTTGAAAATTTAAGTTTAATTTTTGACTATTCAAAAACATTACAAATAGCTTATACCACTAACATAGCCAGCAGACTAACACATATTTTGTATGTTTCATATATATATATATATATATGTGTGTGTGTGTGTGTGTGTTCTTACTGTATGATAATAAAGTAAGCTAGTGAAAAGAAAAATGTTAGGAAATCACAGTTAAGAGGAAATGCATTTATAGTACTATATTGTGTTGGCCAATACTGTAAGTTACTTGTCAATAAGAAAACCTAGGTATGAGTAGATCTGCTCAGTTCAGACTCTTGTTCAAGGGTGACCTGTATATAGCTATTAAAATGTGAGTAGAGGTACATATATATTGTCTAACAGATGTATGACAAAGTTTCTGCACTAAAACTATTTTAAGTGCATTCTAATTTAGAGGTGGAAATGTAGAAGGTTAGTTTGATACTTGACCGGTCTTACTTTGGTAGCCTGAAATGACTTGCTCTATGTGTTGCTGCTAGAATTACAGGGATACAGTTATGGCTTAGTTGGTTGTTTAAGTTTAGTGTGTAATCAGCTACCCTAATTTTCAACACTGCAAGAAACATTGTTTTGTTTTCCACTGATGTGGCTTAGTATTTGGAGTCTTTGACCAAAGTACATTATAAAGCAGTCAAAAAGAAGTCAGTCATGCTCCTTTTTCTGTGAAGATTATCTCACTATTGCTGGTTTTATAGTGTGTGTTACTTTAAAAAAAATGTTAATTGAAGTAACAGTATTACTATAAAAGTTTTAGTGTGCATCACTGTCTTGATACAGTAGGTTGGGTTCAGTGTGGTGTGTAGCTTATACCCAGCCTCTAATACCCCGTCTACTTCCCAAGGATATTAATGTTCCTTAAAATAGGTATTAAATAAGGATGAAACACAAGAGCCATGTAACCAGAAAAGGAAGTTAATTAATAGTAATACTGTGACATAAGAAGACTCAAACTGAACGTTTAAGATCTTAGCATTCTATAACTAAAGTCATAACCTAGAACAATAGAATTTTTTAATAATTGTATTAAAAAGGTTATATTTGGCTAAGAAGAGATTTTTCACATATTAAATGTTGTGGGAGTAGTGGATCTTCTAGAAAAAATTAAAAATAATGCATAAACTGAATAAGGCTATAGTTTGGCATTGCCAAAAGTAACATGTAATGTGTAGTACTAGTTTTCATGTGACCATGTCTTGTGTCCTTAGTCAAAACAGAGATTATAGTATGAAAGTATGAGGCAGTTATTAAGGAAACCTTGGATGGGTCTAGCTCATGAGTGACTTAACTTACAAATTTAGACAAATGGGTAGACAGCACATCCATGATAAACATGAATTTCAGCTTCTCCAGATTTTTTTAAATTGTGGTAAATATACATTACATGAAATTAGTAACTTCAACCATTTTTGAGGACATAATTTATTAGCTTTAAATATTTTCACATGGTTGTACATTCTTCACTACTTTTTCAGACTGAAATTCTGTACCCATCCCTTCCCCCAATCCCATTCTCCTTTGTTAGACTTTTAAAAGGAAAAATAAGCCAGGTACTTTGACGTTGAGGTCTCCAGCAAATTGTAGGTATCACAACATACCATTTAGAAATAAATAAACCTCTCCTAGGATACGGTCATGCCCACCTTCCCCTTTCCCTCCCCAACACCTCCATCCAGGCTTTCCACTTTTCCACTATGTACAGTAAGTCCTCACTTAACTTTGTCTATAGGTTCTTGGAAACTGTGATTTTTAAGTGAAACAGAATAACATTCTGTCAAATCGCCTGGGATGTTTTTTTCTTCACTTTATAATGAAAGATGTTAAATGAAACGTTACTTGTGGAGGACGAGGACCTGCTGTTACTTCTTTAAGGCCTCATGTTTTCTGCCACCCAGTGAGGAAGAACTGATCTCCATCTGGAAGATTTTGAGAGTAATTGGTACCAATAGACTTTACCAACTGTGTGATTAATTTAATATGGCCCTCTAGGGTGTTTGCTTCTGGATAGGACCTTGTTATGAAAAGCCTGTTAAGAGAAACGGTACTGCAGTTGTCACTGATAGAGAAATGAATGAATTGACCTGTTCACCTGAAAGTGCTGATTTGCCTTTTTCACCAGAAAGGCAACTGGACAGCCTATTTGTGTTTTGTCACCATGTTTTGGCTATGTTCTGACTGATTGCACTGGTGTTTTTGTGTGCATTTCAAAAGAGTTCTTTGGTCCTGAGATGACTGATATGAAGGAGATACCTCCTTTCCCACCTTCAATAGTATCTAATATCTTTAAATCAGAAGAAAATTTATTTAGGGTAGATGGAAGGGAATTTTTTATAGCCATTTTAGAAGACCAAGTTTGAGAGGGAGATGGCTTAAATACCTTCACATTTGTTAATTGTCTCTGCAACAAAAAATACGAAACAAATATAAATGTGTTCTTTTTAAAATTTTTTTTTCTTTTTAAAGATTTTATTTATGCTACAGAAATGGGGTACAGCCAGAGGTGTAGGGGCAGTGAGAGGATTCACCAGAGCAGGGTGGGGAGCAGAGCAAGCGGGTTGACAAAGTACACTGCTGAGGAGAGCAGCAGGTGAGAAGGGAGAGGTCTGCTGCTCCATGTGGATCACCTCTGGGGTGGGGATCGAACTTGCCACAGCTCACTAACCTTCACTATGCAGTGTTACAACCCACTGTACCATCAGGGAGGTCCCCATAAATGTGTTCTTTATTAAAGCCTTTTTGGCTTTAATTTTTGGGGCTAGTAATACTGGTCAGAATAATTTCTATAACCAGATAATTTACAAAATAATTGGCAGATTTAGTTTTTCAATGTTGCTTTTCATTTCAAATGATCTGAACCGCAGCTTTGTCTGTTTGTTTCTTTTCATGGAACCAAGAGTTTACGCATAATGTTCACAATACAATGCAAAGAACTCCTGGGGTGTTTTTAATGCATTTTAAATGCTGCAGCCACCAGAGTCCAAATTATAAGCCAGAATTGTCCTCTTAGTAGCATGCCACAAATCTCAGTCCAACATAATTTGCATTATGATTAGTAACTGTAATAAACTTGACAAAGTTTCGTTCAAAATGGTTTTATGTCTATTGGCATGGCAAGACTTTTAATGTAACAGCTGGGGCTCCCAAAAGTTCAGGGATTATTAGAAGCTCCCCATACTGATGTCTTTGACCAAATGTGAGAAAGTGCAGGTAGATAGAGAGAAAGTAATGGTAAAGGAAAACTAAAAGAATAGGCTTTGTGATTTCTGGTTGGAAAAGTGAATCTTGGTTATTAAAGGGTACTTGGCTCTATTGTATATGGAATTCAGTTATCCCTGGGAACATTTTTCAAATTATTTTAATACTTTGTTATAAATATTGCAATATTTTGCATTTCTTGAGTAGGTTCTTCATTTTTGGAAGTTACAGTTAGCCTGATCAGTTACTTCCTTAAAATATAGAATGATATCCTTTTGCTATCTTTTTTCCTCTTTATGCATAAACTAGATGAAGATTTTCATTTTAACTTACATTAATGTCTCAGAATGAGTTCTTTCATTGGGCTGAATATGTTACAGAGCAGAGAAAGGGGCACCAGAATCTTAAATAGACTGCCATCTACTGCATCAAGACAAAACATATAAGACTTTTAATAGAAAGGAACTTTAATACAATTAGTGTGCCATAAGAAGAGACAAAGAATGAAGTTTCTAAATCAAACGCCCAAAGTTACCCGTGCCCTCATGGGTAAAAGTCTTCTCAAAAAGGGGTTGGCTTTCCAAAGCAAGGTCTGAAAGCGCACCACAGTCTAAAGCACCTTCCAGCAGGGACCCATAGAAAAGGGTAAGAAGTGAGTGACCAGACAAGTCTGAGAGGAAAAAAGCAAAATCAAAGTCAACATAAAGCTGCCACCATTAACCTCCCCATGGTCCCTCACACACATCTCTTTTAACTAGACCAGTATTAAGAAACAAGAGCCGCTTCTTCACATGTCTCTGCTCCATGTACCACCCAAGTCTCCTGGTTTTCCATCTTGCTTCCTTCGTCTTCATTACTCTGAGAAGAGTTTCTTTCCCAAAGAGACAAAGATGCTTGGTTATATCCAAAAGCATTATCTTTATTTAAAGAAAGGGAAAAAATGGTTGCATAGACATAAGTACTCTTGGGACTAGAGCAGCATTTTGCCAGGACAGGACTTGTTTTATTGATAATATATTATTTAGGGGTTTGGGCTGCATTCCTTTGTGAAATTGTTTTCTATTGTTAAATCAGTCACTTATAGGATATGAATTTCTAATACTCTTCAGTCTCCCCACCTCTATTCCATACCTATGGAGATTTTCTATAGCAGTCCCTCCTTAAGGATTTTTTTCATTTCTATCACTAGTTAACAACTGTGTTAATCATTTCTAACCCCCATACCTCCTTACTTGTGAAGTCCCCATTCCAAATTGTCTACATTAAGCTTCCATCAGATTGACTCCAGATCCTAAAGGATTTCTTCACCTTATTGGTAGACCATCTCATTTTAACCTTTTTTTAACTTCTTTAAAACTTAATACAGCAATATCTTGCTGTTGAAAATTTAGGAAACTGAAATGGAGTCTGAGATGTGAGTGGATGGGACGATCTCGTGTTGTTCTGGGGCCATCTGCTCAGAAGTGGGCACTCATCCTCAAGGCTGAGAATGCTGACAAGGAAATTTGGAAGGACCTAGCATTTTTCTCTTGCAAAAGTTTTATTAATTTCCTCTTTAGAAAATTTAAATAGACTGGATAATTCAGGTACACCTTAATGAGGATAAGAAAAAGCATCCTAGATAGGATGCTTTAAAATTTCATGAAAAGCAATAAAGAACTAATGAGATAGTAAACTGTTGAGCTGGGATCTGGATCTGGATCTGGAGATGAGAATTGAGAACAGACACCTGCATCCAAGGCTGCTTTTGTCATGAGAGCATTTGCTCCTCTTTAAGAGACCGCTGAGAAACTGAGCTGTGCTTTTTTGGTAGTTATATAGATTTGGTGTCAAAGCTTGACAGGCCTAGAATGGGGCAGTGATAAATCACCCCTCCTTTAAGCTGGAATCATGAAGAACTATACCCTCTTTTCCCTTATAATCAGAGTGAATCCATTGTTTATCATCTAGATGAACCACAGAACATGAAGCTTGACTTTGAATTGAGACAGACTCAGATTTAGGTACCTGGCAGGGACAGTGGAATTTTGGGGAGGAAGATAACTATCATTCTACACCACAATTTTTGCCTACCAAAAAAAAAAAAGTGTATTGTGTAGCACATAATAAATCATAAATAGAAATAATGGAATATACATAGATATTGGTATGATCAGATATATATTACAAAGAACCACTTACTACAATCAAAGTAATAAAAGTCAAGCTTGAAATCTTTAAGAAACTGGAAAATACATCATACTTGCAGGCATTCAAAAGTGAATTTTGAATAGCTATATTGTGATAATATATTTGAAATTTTGGATGAAATGGACAAATTCTCAGAAAAACATAACTTTCCAGGGCTCACTGTCAAATAGCCTTCCTGAAAAAATAATGTAGGCTCATGGGTGAGAGTGAGGTGTTGTAAAGGATCTGGGGTTTGATGACCTGTGTATAGATCATGTGGAGCTTTTTTGACTTTGACTTTCCTGAGATGACAGTCCCTGGGCAGGTTTTGAAAGTAGTGCAGTTATCTTTGTCAAAAGGGAGTATGGAGGAAGAAGGTGGAGGAGGAAGGTGTGAGCTAGGTCCTCTATTAAATGGATAGTCCATAATAGATAACTGAGAGATGGGATGGGTTGTAGTGAATTTGCTGATCTCTAGATGCTGGGTATGTTTTGAAGGAACAACCTATAGAATTTGAGGCTGGATTAGAAGTAGATAGGAGAAAAAGGATCAAGGGAGATGTAGAGATGATGGCCTTGAGGACTAGAATGATAGTTGCCATGGGGAAGGCAGCAAGTCGAATAGACTCAGAGTAAGGAGGTCAGAAGTTTAATTGAGATGTCAAGACATCCAAGTAGAGATTGTTTTGTTGTTGTTGTCGTTGAGGATTTATTATTTACTTGTGCATATAAGAGCAAGGGTGTGGGCCAGAGGTGCAGGGGTTGGGGAGGCAGTGAGAGGATTCACCAGAGGCAGAATGGGGAGAAGAACAGGTGGATTGACTAAAGTAGACTGCTGAGGGGAGCAGCAGGTGAGACAGGAGAGTTCTGCTGTGCCATGTAGGTTAGCTCCCTAGCCAGGGATCAACCTTGTGCTTCAGTGGCTGCTGAGAGCTTCATAGTCCTGTGACTTAACCCATTTTACTACCAGGGAAGCTCTCAAATGGAGATTGTAAGATAACTGACACAAAAAGTTCTCTGTGGTGAAGTCTGTAGTAGAGATAAAATTTGGTAGTGTTGTCATAATCCCTAGAAAAGACCAAAGGCACATTTTAGGAAATATATAAAGTGAATGCAAAGACAACAGATTAGGAGAGGATATTTGGAATGAATATAACCAACAAGAAGCATAAATCAGTAAGAGAAGCAATCCAAATGAAAAATAGCAAAACACATTGACAGATTGTTTATTGGAATAGAGAGTCCTAAGACTAGTAAACATGAAGAGTACACAGCCCCATTAGTGGTCAGAAAACGCCAAATAAATCACAGCAAGAAGTTAACTAGAGAATTCTCATGCACCAATGTCATGAGAAATGGCGACGACTGTTTTGAAAGCAACTTGGCATTACCTAATGAGGTCGGAAATATTCATTGTCTGTGACCCAGCATTTCTACTCCTGGGCCTACATAATGTGTGAATATGTGCACCAGATGTGTAGAAAGATGTTCCTTGTGGCATTGTTCATAATAGTAAAAATCTGAAAATTGCCCAAGTACCCATCATTGTAGAGTGGATAAATGGTGATGTATGCATCCAGTGGGATAGTAAAAAGCAATAAAAATGCAAAGCATTATAAGAATCAGTTCTGTGGGTGACTGAAATCACAAAATCACTTACTGGAAGAAGCTAGACAGAAAAGAATACAAAGTTAAGCAAAACTAATGGTTAAAAATAAATACTTTGGTAGTAAAATTTTTTAAAGAGAAAGAATTCAAGGAAGTAAATACCACAAGAATCAGGGGAATGATTACCTCTAAGGGATCAGGAAAGGAAAGGATGTGCCAGGGTCTGGGCTCTGATGAGTGATGTTTCTTGATGTGGTTAATGGTTACCTGAGAGTACTATCTGTATAAACAACTGGCATCTTTTATACTTGCCTAATTTTGCTTATTTTGAGGCACAACAGGGGGGTGGAAATAGTTCATAGGAATTAGATTGTTTATCAAATCAGTATTTGCAGAGATGATTCTGTAGAGCATCTAGAACATGCTTGTGTCTTGGTCACTGCTGTCCTTGTATTTTACAGTCCTGGGAGGTTTACTGAGAAAGTACACGGGTGCTTCAGGACAGCAGCACACATCAGGAAGGAGGCCCAAGCCTTTGAAGCCTGAAATCTAGATTTTTACCATGGATCTTCCACTTGCCATGGTTATGTCTTTAAGCTGTTGACTTGTCCTTTGTAAACTGCAGGTGACAGCATCCACTATAGAGCTAGGGTGACTAAGGCTGTCATGTATGTAAAGTGCTTGGTGCATACTAAGTGCTGGAAGTGTAAGCTCCTTTTAGAAGTAATCAATAGAAAGGATGTGAAAAACTCATGAACTAGATGTTAAAATGTACATGAAGTACCACGTGCTCATCACACTTTGAGGGGGAGGATGCATTCTGCAAGGGCCTGTGGGAAGACACTGTGGAAGATATACTTTGAGTCATCTGCTGGTTTCACTAGGCTGGAGAGGAGGGATTCAGGCACAGGGGGCACTGTGGGTCCAGAGGCTAGGAGCAAAGGAAGTGTGCAGCAGTTTGTGTTGATGACTCAGTCTAACCAGCAGAGCCTGTGCTCTGTAAAGCCCTGGACCAGTGTCTCCAGATGTGTTTGCCAGACAATGTGTGTTTCATTTTTTAAATATTTTAAGGGCCCCTCCCTGGTAGTGCAATGAGTTAGGATGCAGCACTACAAGCTAGTGGCAACTGCTTCAGTGCAAGTTCGATCCCTGGCCCAGGAGGTGACCCACATGGCACAGCGGCCCTCTCCTGACCCACCTGCTGCTCCCCTCAGCAGTGTACTTCATCAACCTGCCTGTTTTGCTCTCTACTCTGTTTCTGAATCCTCTCACCACCTCTGCACTTCTGGCTTGTACCCCAGTTCTGTATGAATAAATAAATCTTTTTAAAAAGTTTAAAAATAAATATTTTAACAAAAATAGCCCTTAGTAAAATACATGCTATTTTCTGTTAACCCCAGTTGCCACCACTCCTGTGTTTGAATCTATCCATTCTTTGCTTGCTAGATGTCTGGACCCTGAAACCATATATGTTTGCAATGTCACTTACTACATGTATAATAGCACAAGGAGAGCATAGGGAATAGGGGCTGAATCATGGAAGAACTTGACCATCCTGTCTCTGAGTTCGAACTGTGCAGATAGTAGGGAGTCACTGAAAGGTCTTGAACAGCATGTTGAAATCATAGGGTTTGTCTGCTAGGAAGATCTACACCTGGACATAGCCTTCAAGAGGCTTTGGCAGTGGTCCAGAGAAGCAGAATAAAAGACCTGAACCAAACCACGGTCACAGCACAGAAAAAAGAGGGTGTGTTTGACAGCTATAATTTGGTGACTGATGAAATGTGAGGTATTGATTGAGAATAATGATGCCAGAAACAGAAGGGGGGATTAAGTGTGGGCCTAAGAGGCAGTAAGTGGTGATACACTGAGTTTGCAGGGGGAGATGTTCTGCTTAAGTAGCTCAGGAGAACTATTGAAAAATTAGTTTCTTCAGAGACTCAGTGTTCTGAGAGAAAGTTTGGAACTGTTTTTCCAAGTTCATGTTAATAACATGATAATTATTCTTGACAAACTGATGACTTAATGTGCCATGGCTTTTGTCTGTAGTGACCTTTGTAGTCCAGTGCAGGTAACTTTAGTCCTTGGTAGTTGGTAGTAAACCAAGGATGTTGGTTGAGGAACTGCAGATAGTACACAGAGAAATATTACTGTTGATATTGAAAATGGGGTGGTATAGAGAAGGTGATCCTAGGTTTACTCTCAGGATGCAGTGAGGGAAGCTAAGCTGCTGGCCAAAAGGCTTGCCTCCTTACCCTGGGCTGGATTGACAGCAAGCCCAGACATGTGAATTCATCCTGGGATTTGGCACTCCTGCCTGACTCATGGACTAACCTATGTGGGCACCACGGTAGTTCTCAGGTGAACAGTTTTCAGCAACTCTACCTGTTAGAAATTTGGACAAAATAAAAAGGCATTTCGTGATGAACTTTTGAACCTCTTCTCTAAGAGGCCTGATTTACTGAAGTGGCCACAGAACACCTTTGTAAATTATAAGACAGCCAACAATTACTGGTAATTGCGTGATGCTTATGGCTAACCTGTTTTAGACCAAATTAACGTTACACTTGTGTTTTTTTTTTATGATTTATTTATGCACATAAGAACTGGTGTACAGGCCAGAGACACAGGGGTGAGAGGATTCACCAGAAGCAGAGTGGGGAGCAGAACAGTCAGATTGATTGAAATATACTGCTGAGGGGAGCAGTGGGTGAGAGTGGGTGAGACACCACTACACTCCAAACCTGCCCTCTCTAAAAGGTTCTGCCATCTGTCGTATCAAGACAAAGCATGTAAGCCCATTTATGGAAAGGAACTTAAATACAATCAGTGTGCAATACAGAAAAGACAAAGAATATAGTTTCTAATTCAGACACCCAAAGTTATCCATCCCCTCATGGGTAAGAGTCTACCCAAAAGGGATTGGCCCAAAGCAAGGCCTGAAAGCCCTCCATAAGCCCAAAGTATCTTCTGGCAGGGACCCATAAAAAAGGGTTAGAAATGGCCAGACAAGTTGGGGAGGGAAAGAACAAAATGAAAAGCAA
>NW_004567112.1:46372439-46403911 GCF_000260355.1 Condylura cristata
TCCCCCTCGGGTCTCTCACTTACATCTGTTTCAACCAGTCCAGGCCCAAGAAACAAGAGCCTCCTCTTCACATGTCTCCCTCTGCTCCTTGTGCCTGCCTCAGGTCTCCTACTGGCTCTCCATCCTGCTTCCTTCCTCTTCAGTCTCCTCTCCAGATTATTCTCCTCCCTACTTACCTCCACCTTGAGTGGAGCATGAAACCTGGAACCTCCCCTTTTCCTGGGGTCTGCTCTGTTACAGTCTGCAGCACCTGTGGGTCACCTCCCTGGCCATAGATTGAGCTTGTGCACAGCCAGTGGCTGTGGACAGCTTCATAGTACTGAGATTTAACCCCTTGCACCACGAGGGAGGTCCTATTGTATTTTTAAAATCAGCTTGAAGTTTGGTTTGGGATTCAATATAGTATGTGCATACAATAAGGAAATGTTCATCTTTGAGTACTTAGAATTTGTTACAGATTTATAATTGTGTCTTTGCTTATGGCATTTTCAGTTATGATAATATATTTTTCATTCTAAATCCTGAACAACAAGCCTTAATTTCACTGAAAATGGCTGCTGGTGAGTCATCTGTTCATTTGATATGATTTTGGTTTCAGTTTATTTTTGGTTAATAATAATGTACAGAAGAGATTTATAAAGCTATTTCATAATCTTTGAGACAACTTAGACTTTATAAAAGTCTTTTGTATTCTGGTGGCAGGGGTGGGGGGGATTTGCAGCCTACCTAAACAATTTTTTTAGATATATTTAAGGCAAATATAAGTTTATTTCAAACATGTTTGTAGAATTTGCTTGGCTACTTCTTAGTTTGAATGATTTTTGTTCTATCAGTAGTTAAGGATCTCTGGGCTTACGGGAAGATTTAAAAATTACTCTTTGTGTTAGGACAATTTAAAATCATGCCTTAATTTTATATTGAAGCTGCTACAAATCATGAAACTGGAGCTTATTTCCAATAGTCTAGTGTCAGTCTACCTAATCTTCCTTTTAGGATTTTTGTTAACCATCAGCTACAGCTTTAAAATAGGCAAGTGGATTCAGGGTATTGGTTCAAGCCTTGCTGGGGCAAAATTGCTTGAATTTACATGACATCTGTTTAACAAAGAAACAGTCTCTGACTTTTGCTGAGGCAAACTGTCTGGTTATTAGTTTCTGAAGATCCATGCTCTTCTCCTTGCTCATCTTAACTCTCCTGTCATGGCTTGAGATACCTCCCTTTGTTTCTCTTTATACTGGCAGTTTTTCTGTTTGAAGAGTTCTGTTTTAAAACTCCCAACTATGCGCCTAAATTGCATGTCACCTGTGAGATGTCAGCACAAAACAGTCAACAAAGCTCTTTGTTTCAGTTCTCTCTTTTGGACATGATGAAAACTGTGAATATTTGGCAGAGTTAGGTTGCAGGATGGCTTGATATTTTCCAAATGAGTTAGTGTAGCCTGGGGACCTTACTTGATTTCTGGAAATGACAGCTTTACTATCAGACTTTCCTCAGAGTCTAGTTCTTGAGAGGAAAAAGCCTCTTAAAAATTAGAGTTCTTATATGTTTTAGTTTTAGTTTAATTTGTATTGATGGTATGAGACTATCTGTTCAAATAGGAATATTTTTCTGTAAATAAATGTGAGCCTTCCTTACCTTTTCTTAGATTAGCATTCTGTGACCAATACTGTTTGGTATTGGTTAAGAGGTTTCTCAGCATTATATTGCTTCCTTTGTCATTTTAATGTATCCCAGGACAGAAGCATAGTGTTTAAAAAAAGAAGGGCGGGGAGGCCTTTCAAATAAAAATGGCAGCTATTGAAAAAAGATTGTAGGACAACACAGCTGCTATTGAAAAAAGGTAGCCTTTTGCTGGTAGTTTAAAAGGTTTTAAGGACAGAGTAATTTATCTGTTTAAACTTACTGTTTATAACCTATTTGAGGACAAGGATAATATCTTAACTACATATTTCTTCTACCTCTAATCTACTCCCTACACTGGGAAGACACATAACCAGTGTTTGGGTATTAGGTGAAGATACACCTGTTTCGTTGTTATTTTCTCTTAAATGATATTTGTTCATAGGAGTCTTCTGTCTCTGAAATACCAGCGAGGAGCTCTCTATCTATTCCTCTTAGTTCTTTTAATTATGGCTTGGTCTTGTAGAACCTGAGTTTTAATGAGCTAGCTAAAAATAGACTTGTCACTGTAAGCACCTCCTCACATCTGCTTTCTTTCCTGTGGGAGCCCCTGTGAAGTTGACCAGCTTCTTTTGGAAGTTGCACATCAAAAGCAGTTGGAGTAAGAACAACATCTGTTTAGTTAACATTTCCAGTGAGATTGGGCGCATTCAGGGTGGTGTGGCTATATATTCCAGTGTTACTGTTAAAGCAGTGGAAATTGTGTCAAATGTGGAGAGGGCTAGATGTGACCATTTTTGAGGCCAGTCAAGCCCAGCCAAGCTTTTCCATTGGCCATTCACTGCACCTGTTGCAGGTCTGGACAGAGACTTAGCCTCCCTTGGCATATATGCATGGCTTGTTTCCTATGTTTAATCATTTGGTTTTTCCAAATGTCACTGTTTCAATGGGCACTACTAGTAGGTGGAGGAGTCTGAAGTCAACCACCTTAGGTTTGCTGGACGTCCGGTGAGAGAGCCTGGGTTTGGGTTGAGAGCAGGATGTGAGTGCCATGCTCTGCTACTTTCTAGGTGCATTTACCTTTCTCCTGAAACCTATTATGTCACATAAAATGGAAGTGATCCTGCCTGCCTAACACATGTGAGGAATTTGGTAAGCAGTATCTGCATCAAGAAATGATTTTGAAAGTAAAATTGGGATAAATCTTGTACCCCAAAATAAAACTATATGTACTTCAATGTTTTCAGTAGATTTTATTTAACCTCCCCTTGGTTCTGAAAATACTGGATCCTGAGGTTGTCTTTCTCTTTAAACCAACTGCATCAACAGAAGCCCTCAACTAAGGGTTAGAAATAATGGGTAGTTTTTAATGTGAGCCCCAGGTGTCCTGTGTCCACTGGACAGACTATTTTTGATTGCGAAGGTTACAGTACATTAAAAAACTTTTTGTCTTGCGTTGGCACCATAACCTTATCTTTTAATTGCTTAAAAGAATGGCCCCTTGGTATTTTAGGAAAGATGTAGGAGGCATGATATACAATGTCATTATAGAAAAATAACTGTACTGATTTTTGCCAAACCATGCCTACTAGTACATTGGAAAATAACATTCAGAATAATTCACTAAGTATGACTTGAATGGTAACATTTGTTTTGCTATACACATTATGTAAATTTGAGTAAACTAATTCATTTAATAAAAACTGACAGCCCTCCCTAGTCGCTCAAGTGTGAGTTTGATCCCTACACCAGATATGATCCATACCGTGCAGCAGATCTCTCCTTGTCTCGTCCCTCAGCATTGTACTTAGTCTGCCTGTTCTACTCCCCCCTCTGTCTCTGGAGAATTCTCTCACCACCCCTGTGCCTCTGGCCTGCACCCCAGTTCTGTAGGAATAAATAAATGATGAATAAATGAATAAATTTGTTTTAAAAACTGACAGTAGGAAAATTTTTTAAAATTTGTTAATTGTGACTCCCCTAGAATAAGGCTTAAAAAGTACCCAAGAGCAGTTGAAGTTTTCTTCCTTGTCTTTTTTCCTAGCCTCCCAGTTTCTCCCTACAGAGATAAACACTTACATTTTTAAAAATTGAAATCTGTATTTAATTATGGTTTGAATTCGTATGTATTTCCTCTATCATTCCTTAGCCTCTGGCTAAAAAAAAAGATCAATTGCCTGTGAACTTGCACTGTAAGTTTCCATTATAAGTTTTAGGAACAATGTTATTATAGGTATACTTCTGGATAAATAAACAAAAAATGAGTACGTAACTTCTGGGATGATGTCTTTTAAGTCAATGTTGTCTCTTATTTGGCCTTTTGAGCCAGTATTCCTATGGCTTTTGAATGTCTTAATTTTCACATCTGTGTTTTTTCATTTTCCAGTTGCAGCATGAAAAAGCCGAACTAGAGCAGCATCTCGAACAGGAGCAGGAATTTCAGGTCAACAAACTGATGAAGAAAATTAAAAAACTGGAGAATGATACGATTTCTAAGCAGCTAACATTAGAGCAAGTAAGAATCTGTAGCTTTCCCTATATATTTATCAATGTGTTACTTCTAAGATTTAAGATGCCCCAAGGAATATGAATAAAAATTTTTTTCATCTTTTTCTTCCTGCAGTGGGACTTCATTTCCAAAGTGAGCATTGACAGGTCTACATTGCACCTGCTCGCTCTCACACTTCTTTTTTACTCATAATCAATCATGTTTCAGGAAATATGTTGTGTTAATACTGATAAATGGGCAGATGTTAGGCTTCTTTTGCATAGGGGCAAGAATGTGTTTTTTACCCCACAGTATGGTTTCTGTGAAAGTTCCCGAGACTCCTACTGTCGATCTAGAACTTTTCTTTCAGGGATTCAAGTAATTGCTATTTTTATTCTTTAAATTGTTAGCAACAGCATTTACAACCTGTCTTTTCTCAGCTAAGTTTTGAGACTGATGTAAAGTCATATGTTTGTGTATCCTGGATCAGCCACTAACGAGTGGTATGACATAGAACTAACTTTATTAACTTGTAGGCCCAGGTTTTCCAAGTGTAAACGAAGATGAACAAACTAAAATCTGCAATAGCAAACTTTTTAAAGACATGAGTTTTTCAAAAGGTGGAAATAATCTTTTGTTTTCCTTGTTATTTGATCATAATTCTTGAGTTTGGGAGTCCAGTCTGGTCTCTTTATGCCTTTGATCACAGAACCATGAGTAACATTTATTAGTCTACCATAGTTGGTATGTTAGACAGAAATACCTGTTATCCCTGACCAAGGTTTTTCCTAGTACATCTATCGAACTCTTGTATCCTGAAATATTCTTTTCCATGAGATAAACTATAAGTGTTGATCATTGTGTACTGCTACCTAATTTCCATATAAACCCCATTATTGATTAAGATCATTTAGCTTTTTGGATTCAGATTGCCATTTTAGTAGTTTTGATTTATTCCAACTTTGGGATCTTTCTCTGCGTATCAGTCCATGCTGAAAGGTTCTTAAATCCATCCTTAGAACCACTTAGTTCCATCATTATACCTGAGAATGAAGTCTGATTGGAATGTTAGGTTTGAGTGGGAGCCAGGGTTCATTTTAAACTGAACTAACAGACTTTCAATTTACATGCGAATTTTGTATATACCTATGTCAGTGAAAACAACAGTTGGTATTGTGAGAATTTCATTAATTATGATTTTAAAGTTGAAGACAGTTAATAATTTCAACAACTCTTGTATTTTTTCAGTCTCCTAAGGAAACTTTGGACTGAGACTGTGACCCTCAGGGTTTCGCTCCAGCCACAAGGTGGAGGTAGTGGCCTAGCATTGAAGCGAGAAGGGCAGAGTGACCCAATAGTCCCTGGGAGAGAGGATGAATTTCTGTTGATTTTAACTTTAGGCGCTGAAGACTTTTCTTACAGTGAGGTCCAGGAATACATCTTCTGTACTAAGTTAATGACTTAGTATACTTTTAAGCTTGTTTCAAATTCAGTAGTAAAAAAATGGATTTCCACAATGGAATATGCATTGCTAAACCCATCATTAAAAATAACCCTTAGTTTAGGATACCAAGTTTCTATTTTAATTAAAATGGATAAATTTAACATCATAAAAATTTCCCTCTTGGTTTAGGTATGACCAGAATGATGAAGTGTTTGGGATTTGACTTTGTATTATATCTAGCTACAAGTCTTTTGGTTAGTGTTACGAGGAAATGTCATGGTTTTCCTCCAGTAGAAGTAAATTTGTTTCCATGGATGTGATCTAACCCTCTCTTGCTGTTATTTCTTGGAATTATCATCTGTGTTGTATACTGTGTGCATAGCCTGTATTATAGAATATATCTTTTGCCACAGGTGATGATCAGAAAGGCAAAGGCATGCTAAGCATTTTAATGATTGTTTTCCTTTTCTGTCTGAGAATACGCATGTCTTTTAGTTCATAGGCTGTTTGGAGGCAATTATGCAATATGTCTAATGCCTACTGCTGCTTTGTTAGGAGAGTTTAAATGTGGATTTGGACAAGTGACTGGTCATATATCTTTTGGAAGACTTTCCAGTGTAGTTAGTGTAGTTTACATAGCCTGGGCACTGGACTTGAAAGGAACCAGATATAAACCTATTTCTTCTGCTTAATATTTTAGTTCACTTTTTTTTTTTTTTTTTGGTGGCAGCTTTGCTGGTATAGCATTTACATACCATACAAATCACCCATTTAACGTGTAATATTTAGTAGGTGTTATATAGGCAGACTTGTGTAACCAACACTGGTCACCACTGCTGCTGAGGGGAGCAGCAGGAGGGTCAGGAGAGGTCTGCCGTGCCATATAGTCACCTCCCAGGGCAAGAATTGAACTCATGTTCAAGTGGCTTTAGCTTCTTAGTGCTGTGCTTTAACCCACTATGCCACCAGGGAGGGCCAACAGCAAGAACATTTTTAAGTTGAAAACTTATGTCTGTATAAAGATTGTTTTCTGCCAACTAAGAAGACATTGTCTGGAGGAGAATAAATAGCATTAAAAAGCAACATTAGGGCTCTCTCTGGTGGTGTAGCAGATTAAAGCACAGCACTAAGAAGCTAAAGCCACTTCAGTTTGAGTTGGATCCCATTCCCGGAGGTGACCCACATGGCGAGGCAGACTTCTCTTGGCCCACCCACTGCTCCCCTCAGTAGTGTACTTAAATCAGTCTGCCTGTTCTACACCGCACTCTGTCTCTGATGAGTCCTCTCACCACCCCTGCACCTCTGGCCTATACCCCAGTTCCGTGTGCACAAATATCTTTTTCTTAAAAAGGCAAAATTAGCTTATTTATTAATAGAGAAGATCAGCTCAGCAAATAGGAGGGCCTTTTATGAATTTGGCCACAAAAATTATCTCGGGGGGGGGTGGAAGGGGCAAATAACAGCTCTAGACAGGTGAACTAGATACTTAACCATTAAGAAGTGTATTAGAAAACTTGTGGAATGAGATAGTGGAGACTTAGTCATATAATTCAGCTATCTCATTTGATAGACAGGATTGCCTACTATGATCCAATCTTTTCTCCTATAGGCCCAAAGTAGCTTTCTCAGTTATTTCTGGAATTTGAGGTACATCATCTGATGTGTCCTTTTCTTCCCAAAGCACAGAAACCCACTTCTAACGTATGAAATGGGACTTTCATTCATTAGCATCCAGGTGTAATAGCACTGCTTTGGACCACATAGTTTAGGGAGACTTGATGCAGCTTTCAGCTTTTCCCTACCATCTGATAAACTGTGCCACCTGAAGCAAGCTGTTTACCTCCTATGAAATAGCTGTAATATCCAGTTCTAGGTTTGTTGGTGAGGTTTATGTTCTATGCTGCCTCTCTTCTCACCTCGCGCCTTTGGAAGTTCTTTTGTTCGTCTGATGCAGAATTGTTCCACTGTGGACCACATGGCACAAAATAAGTTTACATGGATATTTTTATAGCTATATTATTTGCCTAGAAATTCACTAGGCCATGATTTATATAAGATCAAGGAACTGTAATTTGGGGAGCAGAAGTTCAGGCTGAACCCAAGTGTTTTTTGTTTTTTTTTTTCCCTGCAGCAGCTTTCTCTGCCCACATTTTAAAATGGCTCCACTTTAGTTTTTAATGCCTGGGACAAGTTTCATCAAACAATGTACATCCTTTGTGCTGATTTTCTATTCAGTCCTCTTTAATTTTTAGCAAAATGTAGGTCATAACCAATTGAATTAATTTCACAACCCAGTAATAACTTGTGATCTGCAGTTTGGAAAGTATGCTCTGATGTGCCCAGTGCTTTCCTGCCCCTAGAGCTACATGGATAAGATCTTCTTCCACATGGGCCCATTGTCTACTTTCCCTTCCCATCCCTGTTCAAATCTTACCTGCTTTCCTCTGCCAGAGGTCTGTGATAAAAAGTATTTGCAAACTGTTTAGTCCTTCTCTTAATTTCACCTGATACACACACACAGTTAACAAGTGAGAAAATGCTTTCTTCTCTGTAAATTCCCTAAAAGGTAAAGGAGGCAGGGACAGTGTTGACATTACCGTGTCTCCCTGGTGACTCGCTTCTAGTAGCTCTCCAAAACCCAGCTGCTGCCCTTAATATTGAAAGTTTCCTTCTAATTTCTATGGTACTTTGCCCTCCCCATTTTCCAGAAAAGTGGACTTACATATTTTTGAGTCTTAAATGTCTTCTCATTGTGATCTTTTGACTTCACTGCCCATGTTGTAATTGATGCTCTTGGTGACATACATCTTATAGTAACGTAAAACAAATCTCTTAGGTGCTTGCTTGCTATTTGTTACACTTTGCTGGGAAAGAGGACTAATGGTAGTTTCCTGTCTCAAGGAGCTGCTGGGCCTGTGGACAGTGGTGAGGGTGCTCTGCAGTGCTGCAATGGGAGGAGAGCAGTGTTAATATCACAGCATTAACTCCCCACCCCCACCCCTCACCCCCCATCCTGCTAAGAAGGGCCGGAAACTCTTTGGCCCCTGATGCCCTGAGATTGGAGCAGAGGAAAAGACATAATGTGGGAGACAGGCCAGCCTTGAGCAAAGCAGGAATGAGAGAAGAAACAGATATGAGAGAGAAGATGGGCAATAAAAGGTAGACACAGGTACTCCATGGAGTACTGCTGCAGAGAACAGAGAAAAAAGCATGTGAAGTGGAACCCCTCCCCAGTTAACAAGCACGGAAAGAGAAGTGGTTTCTGCCCTTTGCCTGTGGTGTCTCTGAGGGCGTGGCTTAGCTTTATAATGAGTTGCAAAAGGAGGCCATGCAGCTGTGCCAGATCATGATGTCCACGGCAATAGTGGACACCCACTGGTTACCCTCAGCCATGAGACAACATCCAGGGTGACACCTACTCATCTCACAGGATGGGATTTATAAGAGTGAATTTCAGTCCTCAAGCTGAGATTTGACTTTTTTTTTTTAATCCAAATTAAGTATGGAAACACTCTATTTTCATTTCTACGAGGAAGAAAAAGTTTTAGGTTTCCAGCTCGTAGGACAGTGGTTCTTACTGAGGATGTGTGATAGCCTTTCTGCCTCTAACTGTCTAGAAGGGGATTGGTGCAAAATTACAAACCAAACTGATATCACACCCAGTTCTCATACAGTGGCGATGCTACTTAATTGCACTAGCTACAAGACTATTAAACAGATCATCTTTGTGATATACAAAAGCAGTGAATTGAGTGGTTAATGTCTCATGTACAGGCTTGCATTCTTGGGTGATTGTTTTTTGTGGTGTTTTTGTTTTGTGTGGAATAAGGTATTTCTGAAATGCATAGGAAATGTGGCGAGCCCAGGCCATGCCAATTCCATTCATGCAAACAGCTGCCCTTGCAGAGCCTGGCAGTAGGAGGACTCTGTTGTGATCGCTCTGGCTGGCACCTGTTAGTTTTTCTGTTATTTTGAAAGTACAATGAACAGCCGTGTTTTGAGCATTGTGTTAAGAAGAGGAAGTTTGAATGATAGCTTCATACCTACTTTGAAGTTTGGTAACAAATACAAAGTTCAAAATATGGAAACTTAGAACCTTTTATATCAAACACTGAATTGTAACAGTAAGCCATTGCTTTCTAGAAAATGTGGAAAACAAAGAATAACAAATTTTTTTTTAAATTCTTAGGCTCACCCCCCCCAAATGACTGTTATTGATAATTTTTCTTTCTTCATTTTTTAAGAAGGTAGTGTATTATAATTTGATGACTTGATTATTTTTTAATAAACCATGCCATGTTGTCTCCATATTAATGCAAGCTGCATTGGACCACAACCAGACATAATCATTGTAAACACTACAGATAGCTTGGTGGGAACTTGTGCTAGAGAATGTTTGGGTCACTTGAGAATTTTGGTCACAAGCATCCTCCCTACTGCTTAATTGGGAGAGATGGAGAAAAGCCTCATGGTAGCCAAAAGTGGGCAATTTGGGGCATTGGAAGTAGGTAAACTGGGGGTAGCATGCAGGACGCAAAAGAAACTTCAGTGAATTCTCTCTTCAGTTGAGTTAACCTATTTTGCTCTCCAGGAGCCTTCAGAATATTATCCAACCAACTGAGAAGTCCCAGCTCCAGATCCATGAAAGCAGTCTGCTCTGTCAGCACAAATAAGTTTCTATGCAGGCGGGGGGTAATAAAAGATGAAAATATCCCCCAGAATCCCTTGCTTGAACCCATTTCTATTTAGAACGGAAATTTACTGTATTCCTTCTTGACAGGCATCAGGTAATACTTATCACAGAGATCAATTTGTACAGATGTTACTTGACAGATGGGAAAGTTTCAAAATTTATTTTCTATGTTGAGAAAGAGGCATCTCATGATCCAACTACATGCATTTTGTGCCATGCATTGGAGAGTTTACCTGTTAAGCTGAAGAGCATAATTTCCTGCAGTACGGTGAGCTTGTACTGCCGTTACCAGGTCTTTGTTTTTAAAGTGCTTGAAATCTGTTACTTTATGATTAGAACAAGAATTTGGTTGTTGACTTAAACATTCTCAGCTGAACATACATAGAAGATGAATGAAAAGCCAAGTAAATTCAACTTCTTGTGTCAGGAAATGGGACAGATGAGGTAATAACTAGAATGAAATGAATTATCAAAAACCTCCATTTTGGGTAAAGATTACCAAAGCCTCTCTTTCATGTTATTTTCTTAAACTATATTTTAGGTACACTATTGGTAGCCACTTATGTGATCATGTGTCTGCAACATGGAACTACATATTTGCAGAAATACACATACATAAATTTGTGTGTATACACTACCTACATCTATCCGTATATACATACAACATCTGATTTCTCGCTTGTACTACTTTTGCTGCAGCCAAAAGATGTATACCTACTATTTGAAATAGGCTTTCCATCAGTGGTAATCATTGGTAGGAGAGTCCCGTATGCAAATTGGGTAATACTGAGTTCATAGCAAAATGAAAAAAAACTAAAATCTGGAAATCATAAAGGTGAGTAATTTTATGTGTCTCTGTTTCAAAAAAGATCTTCATTTCTCAGCATCACTAAACAAAAGCAAAATTTATTGATGTAAACTATGAAATAGTACCCATTTAACATATTAATACTTCCGTGAAGTTATATCCATTTCACAGAACAAATACAATTTTTATAGGAATACAATTTTGGAAGAAGAAAAAGGTGTAAACTACAATATAGAAGGCTAGCGCTGGGATGTCAGGAAAATTCTCTGCTTTTCAGATAGCTAAAGCATCACTGTCGTTATCCTTCTGAGAGTTTAATTGAGTCATTCTGTTTTTATGTGTAAATTAATATCCTAAGTGCATTGGTATACTGTACTATAGTGATAGAGTACATAAGAAGGTGTTTATAAGATTATATATATATATATCTTAATTTGTTTTATTAGAATAATAAATATCCTTTTCAAAAAATGTGTGGAGGAGAAAATGGGATAATTATCGCCAGTAACTGCATTCACCTATGGGGTAACCAGGTTTCTCTTGTTATGTGGTTCTTTATGATTTTTTTGGCTTCTCTTTCCCATTTTTTGCTCTTATCAGTTTATTGCTGATGATGCATGTAGGTAAATTTCTTTTCAACTAATATTTGATCTCCTAAACTTGAAAGTGACCATACAGAGCCCTTTTGCTTGTTGTTGAAAAATTTCCATGGGCTCTTTCTTCCTCTGCATTGCATGAGCCATGGTGATGACCTAGAACTTGTTTTTCATTCTGAATCTAGCAGCAGCTTGATTAATCAAATAGGTTCCTTGAGACTCTGTGATCTACGAACACCTGTCTTTACTCATCTGTAACACAAATTGGCTGCTTGATTTCTTTAGGAAAAAAAGTATTTTCCAGAGGCAGTCATCAGATATCTTCCAGTTGAGAGTTGCCGGAGCTGAGCAAAATTCCACTGATTGCCTGAATGGATGCCAGCAGAGGCAGTATTCAAGTTCTGTTTTACTTGTCTTTGTTCTAATTTGTGAAGGTTTTAACAGTGTGTGCTGTTCTCAGCTCCTCGGTTGCACACGACATATTTTAATACACCCCTCGTGAATCCTACTAAGTCGCTTTCTGTGAATATATCCATGTATACATGTAACCTTAATAAATTCACACATACTGACAGAGTAGGATACAGTGAAGTAAGATCTTATATTGCCGGTACTTTTGTGGTAGAAACAAAACTGCCTTAGTCTTTTTGGGCTGCTATAGGAAATAGAACAGTCTGGGTGGCTAACAAACAACAAAAATTTATTTATCACCATTCCAGAGGCAGGAGTTCAGGAGCGGGGTGCCAGTATGATGGGTTCTGGTGAGGACCATCTTCCAGGTTGCAGCCTGCTGTCTTCTTAATAATTTTTCTGATTGTGGTTCAGTCTTTTTCTGAATATTGTGCTTTTGCTTTTCCCAGGTGATTCTGATATACCTCCAGGGTCACCACATGTATGTCCATGATATTACAAAATTAATTGTTTAAGAAATTAGGTTGTACTATTAGTGACCTTCAAATAATCTCTAACCTGGAAGATTTTGGGTGATGGTTATATTAATTCCCAACATCTACTTGTGTTCCTAGGATCTTGATTTCTCTTTGCAAAAACAAAAAAGATCTCGTCGACCATGAATCTGCTTATTGTAGGTCTTAGAATACTGTTAATATATTTTTTTCTAAGCATCACATATCTCTGTACATCTTCATTTTAAGTACTTTTTATGATACAGTGTAGCAAACCTTGAGTCTGTGTTCTGTTTATAAGGCATCCTTTATTTTATGGACTTCTTCCACCCGACCTCATTTTCTTGGGCTAGATATAAAGATGTAATGGTTTATCAAGTCTTTCAAAATTTAACTTAGATATTTGGGATTTTAAAAATATTTTTCCAGAGAAATAACAGTAATAGAATAAAACATTTCAAAGTAGATTATAAAGAACTACTAAAATCTTTCAAAATTCTATAGTTGAGCCTGGTAAAGTTCTTAGCGAGGCTTTTTTGCCAAACATCCTATTTTCCCAACTCTGTCCCTTTCTCAGTATCATCTAATTCTCTTTAAATGGGAAAAAGTTACAGTGAGAAAGACATGGAGGACTTTGGGGAGCCATACCTCTGCTGCCCTCACCATTTTTGCCTGGTGGGTTGGATGTTGGGTAGAGGTGATCTACTAAGAAGACACTGTGAGGGTGACTGAATTCAAAGGCGCCAGCTATATTTTTATATACTAAGTTTATCAGTTGATGAAGTTCTGTATTTAATTTGGGATCATAAGCGCTTTTTTTGGTCTAATGTTAACCTAAAATGAGAAGGAGCCCTACTGCAGAAGAGTACAGAACTTGGCAGTTCATTGAACAAACTTAAATTACAAAGTAGGCTTTCAAATGAATATTCTACACATCAGCTATAATCCTTCGGTGCTGGATACTCAGAGAATAAGCCATTGAGTTAGCTTGTGAATTTGATATTTGGCTTTGGATGAGTAGGTTGCATGAACACTGAACTGAAAGTGATCAGGATAAAATTTTTCAGCTAAAAGAGAGATTTAAAGGTAGAATGTATATGATTATAGTTGATAAACTGGTATTATGTAATTAAAATGTGCTGAGTTGACCTTAAATGTGCATATCTATCACTAATATGTCATATTTTATATATGTGAGGCTAACTGAGCTAATTAACCAGAAGAGTTGAATCCTTTATAATGTGCGTGCACATATATACAAACATATATAATCATCATGCACACTTAGTTTTTATTTGTTAATCATACCACAATGAAACTGAAATTAAATATAAAACACAAAAGAATGAAATGATCGAGTATCATTAGGGAGGTGATGAGGGAGTATTATGTAGAGACCAGCATAATGAAAACAATGTGTCGCTGGACTGATGTTTTCATTCAAACAAGAATAACAGCTTATTACCTTGGAAACTTAATTATCATCATCATATGCTTTCCTTTAATTTCTTTGCCTTTTAATATTACTGAGAGCTCCCCAGGAATACTAAAAAGGTGAGATTTTTAAAACTGGAAAAAAAAAACAAAAGACAGGCAGCCTGTTTTTTCTAAGGCTAAAGATAGCAGCACTAGTCTATGTAATGAAGTAGCTAGGAATCTAAGCTGCTGAGCTGGGATTTCCAGTATTGTCTGCTTTGTGGATCAATCAGAGTAAATTGTGAAGTTAATTCACATTTCACTTCCAGCAAATGGGCAGTAAATTGATAGCTGATAGCTCAACCAACTGGTGCCCCCCCCCCCAAAAAAAAACACTGAGATACATGTTTATATTTTTTAAGATTTATTTCTATTTATTTATACAAGAAGTAGGGTACAGGCCAGAGGTGTGGGACATGAGAGGATTTGCCAAAGACAGACAAGGGGGGCAGAACAGGCTGATCTACTAAAAAACACTGCTCCGGGGACCAGGGAGGACCAGATTCATGTATTCAAACTGTCTTCTGCCGTCTGCAGGCTCAGAGACAAAGCAGTCCTTACTCTAGCTCCCAAATACTGTAAGCAAAGGAGGCAGGCTCATAATGTACCTTGATTCCTGTTTTCCCTTCTAGATCCTCTGTACTAGCTGGTTGGACAGTACCTATCTTTAGGCCACATGGTGATGAACATCCCTTTTTATCCTGGGTTATCTCCTAGCCTGTTGTTATCATATTCCACACCTGTGATTTCTTCAGTTCTGAAATGAAAGGGCAGATTTAAATGATTTCTCTTGCCAATTCTGCCTCTGAAATTCTGAGACTGAACTAGCTTAGCTTGCAAATAGCTGCCGTGTGGACAGTGGTGAGAGTAATAGAATGGGTATCCCTAAAAGGGACCTCAGCCATCTACTAGACCAAATTTTTCATTTCATAGATGAGAATGTTGAGGCCTACATTAGCCGAATACCTGCTCAAAACCATATACTTAACAGGTTACGCATACAGAATGACAACTTAGACGTGATTTTGTTTTTTGGAGTTATTGATTAGCATATGCATGATTAAAATTCAAAGTAATTGGGCATAAGTTTCTCCAGTAGATGTCTTTACTATAAAGTGCTGCCTTGCTTGAGTTTTCACTTGCATACCAATGACCCCCTATAAGGAATGAAACTGTTTTCTTAAGTAAAATTTCAGAACTAGATGCCCTTAAAGTATCAGTGCCAGAAAATTGCCACCTTTTTTTTTCTTTTCAGTTTTTGCAAAGTAAGGGGGTCCTCGTGGTTCAATCAAAAAAATCAAATTAACAAAGTTTAAGTGGATTCTCATTCTCAGTAAAACTTTTTCCTTCCTTTAGTTGAGACGAGAGAAGATTGACCTTGAAAATACTTTGGAACAAGAACAAGAAGCACTAGTTAATCGTCTCTGGAAGAGGATGGACAAACTTGAAGCTGAAAAGCGGTTTGTTTAGTCTTGTTGTTCAGTGAGGGTAGGGGGGTAGGTGGGGGAGGGGTGTAATGAAACATTTTAGTCCCTTGGTTGATGCTTGTCATCTTAACTTGGAAAATGAAAAATGTTGAACACCTTTGAACTACTGCCAGTCATCTCATTTCCCCCCATTTTTTTACTGTCTCGGAAGACTTTGTTCTCCTTTGGTGTGAAAAGAATGATGGAATTCACCATTGAATTATTCAGAAAGATGGTTGTAGACTCAAATATACCCTTTCTGAACTGGCATTCTCATTTGTTTTCTCACAGGCTTAGGATGTGTACTATGTGCATCTCTAGAAGGCACTTTATCAGGAAGACTAAGATTTTATTAGGAAAATTATCTGTTTGGAAACTTAGTGTAAAGAAAACTGGTCTGTGTTTTAAGTTAGGATTCTTTGAGTTCAATAAATGTGCATGGATGTGAAATGTCATTCAGCAGCAAACATACTTGAATTCCTTTGTACCGATACTGCCGCACTGCATACTTCTGGGTGGGAGGGACAGGGTTTGAAGAATGGCAGAGGTTCTCTATGCAAGATATGTATGAACATATAGAAGGAAGTTTCTGGAAAGTGTTTATGAATCTATTTCACCAGGATCATGTTTGTTAATCAAAACTTTTTCCATAAGTAGTTAGTTTGGATGAATGTCCCATAAACTGAATTCATCTCTAGGTAGGTCAGCCAAGACATACCACAGGCTTTAAGAAAAATGAAAACTAGAAAGATGTCTACAAGGATATATTTAAACTGTAGTAGAATTAGCTCTGTTTTGCATCATTGTAGTGATACTAATTTGTCATTATAGTGGCACTAATAAACTGAATGTCGTAATGTAAGGGTCACTGCAATACATACCAGTTTTCTTAATAAGCAAATCTGAAGGTGAGTCACAATTTGCACTTTATCAAAGTTAAAGGTAAAAAGTAAAAAAAAAAAGGCAAGTCAAATCACTCAGTTATTCCTATAAAAGGAGTTACAAAGCTATGTTGTCAGTCTGTTGAGAACTCACTTGGAGGTTTTATATGTTAGAACCAAATTGTTGCACCGAGTAATATGTCATTTTATAGGTCAAAAGTTGTCAAATGGATTTTTATGCAACTCAAACCAAAAATAATTAGAGAAGGTGGTATCCACAATATTGAAATGATTAACCCTGTAATTTAGGTTTGTTTTTTGATTTTTTTATCATTGCTGTGGCTGGAAGCAGAGGGCCTGCTGCAGTTTGTCATGCCCTCAATATTTTCTTCAGAAGAAAATTTTAGAGAAGTTGAGTCTCTTCCCATAATGCCATCCTCCAAGAGATTCATAGTATATAGCACTTAAGTTTTAACCCAAAGCACTGAGAGTGTAAAATTCCTTTAATATGTCCTCAGGGCAACATGTTGAACATTTGACAGAAGGTAATTTTGAGAGCTTACTGTATATCAGGCATCATAATCAGAAGCAAATGTTAGTAATATTTTAGTAATGCTTAATTATTAGTGGATAAGAAAAGAAAAAGTAAGGTACCCTTTGGCCCGAATACCAGGAAAAGGCAACTAGAAGCCAGTGTAAATGAGCAGAAGGAGCTTGTTATTAAAACAAACCCTCTAGCTAGTATGTTGTTTGGTCTTTTGAAGGCAAACTTTTTTATTGTTGAAATTTTTTCTTTTTAATGAAGAATCCTGCAGGAGAAATTAGACCAGCCAGTTTCTGCTCCCCCATCACCTAGAGACATCTCCATGGAGATCGACTCTCCAGAAAACATGATGCGCCACATCAGGTTTTTAAAGAATGAGGTGGAGAGGCTGAAGAAGCAACTGAGAGCCGCTCAGTTACAGCGTACGTAGCTTTTGGTCTTCTGGCCATGGAATTAATACATTTACCAACTGCAGGGTTTCAATAGAATATACAGTTGAATTTCCATGAATCAAATTAATACTGAATTTAGTTGCCAGTACATGTTTATGTAAGTATCTAGAATCCTGGAATACATTGTTTTTAAAGTATTATTTTAAATCCTATTTTATAGCCAGGCAGAGCAAATAGTTTAGAAGACAAGCTATTGATTTAATTTCAGGAGGAAATTAATTTCTGAGCACTGTATGTCAGTAATGTGTTTGCTGGGCCTTTCTATTCTTTTGGGATGATCAAATTCATTCACATATTTAAATCAGAGTTTAAATATGTAAAAATTATGCAGGGAATATTTAATTTTCCTTTTCAATTCTGATTTCCCGCCACCCAGTTTTCACAATTATCTATTTTTAATGTTTTTTGTATGTTTGTGAGTGTGTATATGTATAAGCTTCTCTTCTATAATCAGCACATGAACATACTCTTGTGGGTTTTTTTCCTATGTTCACTTAATATAGTTTGTCATTTCTTTTCCTGTCAATACACACAGTTTCCTTACTCTTTTTTTTTTTTATTCAGTTATATTGTTGTATACCGTAATATATTTAACTAGTCCCAAACCCAGTGGCCCTTTTGGTTGCGATGTTGCAATCACAATCAACTCTCTGTACGTACCTGCACGTACCTGTGCAAAAACACTTTCAGGATAAATTCTAGGAAATGTCTTTGGTAAGTAAAGTACAAGGCATTTAAAAATTTCACTGTTTCTGTTTTCCTCTCAAATTCATTATGAGTTCTAATCCAGTACCATACCTCAGATGATGCATCAAGATCATCCTTTAATGAAATATAGAATTTAGTTTCCTGTGGCCGATATAACAGTTGATCATTAATTTAGTAGCCTGAAACTATACAAATTAAAAATCTGGAGGTCTGACATCGTTCTGGGCCCTCCCTGGTGGCACAGTGGGTTAAAGCACAGCACTAAGAAGCTAAAGCCACTTCAGCATGACTTTTAGCCCCTTCCCAGAGGTGACCACATGGCGCAGCAGACCTCTCCTGAGGTGCGCGCTGCTCCCCTCAGTAGTGTATTTCATCAGTCAGCCTGTTCTACTCCCCACTGTGTCTCTGGTGAATCACCGCCCCTGTACCTCTCGCCTATATCCCTGCTCTGTATGCATAAATAAATAAATATTTTTTTCAAAAAATCAAGGTGTCAGCAGGGTTGGTTCCTTGTGAAAATCTCTAAGAGGAGAATCTCCTTGCTACTGCTTCTAGAGGCTGCCTGTGTTCTTTGGTTCCTGGCCCCATCCTTACATGGCTGCCATCCCACTTCTGCCGTACCTTTTTTCACATACCTTTTTACTCAGATTATATTAAACCCACTCAGCTAATCCAGGATAAGTGTCCCATCTCAGGCTCTATAACTTGAACACATCTGTAAAATCCTTTTTGCCATATAAAATCACATATTACAGGTTTTAGGTACTAGGATACAACCCTTTTCAGGCAGCCATTGTTCCATCTAACCCCATGCCTATTTCTGGGCTTAATGGCAGAGTCTGGCCCCCTATAGTTTTTAACATAGATAATTCTGATGTGTATGCTGGTTGAGAACCTCTACACATATCCCATGAATACAGATTACAGAATTCTTAAATACTAGTTTTTCCAAGATTTTTGAGTTTTTGCCAAGCTTCTATCCTTTTAGTCCCTTTCTGAACTCCTTCAGTGCCTTATCTTTCTTATGTCTACTTGCCTTTTTGTGCCTCAGACCAAAAAAAAATTAAACTTGGGAAAAAATTTTATTCTCAATACTGTATTTTTTGGTCTTGAAACACTACTCATACCAACAAAGGCATCCGTAAGTGTTATTACGATTCATTGCAGACAGAGAAAATTGAATTGACACTGTAGATGGCACATGAACCTCTTTCCCCAGTGATTCTCAATTCCAGTTGAACATTAAAATACCTTGGAGAATTGTTAATTACCAGAGAATAACACTCATTCTCAGGGATGCTGGTTTAATATTTTTGGGAAACTGGGAGTATCTGAGTATTGGTGTAACTTGAAGAGGAATACATAATGTGTAGGCCACCGTTGTATCGTCTGGGAACTGCCTCTTTGAGTGTGGCAGGCACACTTAGTTGATGCCATCTTTATTTCAAGGTAGTTGAAGATGGCACTAAATACTATTTCAAGGGTGGGAAAACATTAGCTTGAGCCCCCAACTGGTAGATCCTAATCCTAGGGAGGTTTGTGAAGAACAGAAAGTGCGTGACTCACACAAGTAAATCCAGTTTCTTAAACCAGGTGTGCAGAGGGCACCCAGGGGATGAGCTGGTACCAGCCAGCTGTGTCTGGTCTCTGTGCCTCTGGCTTTTGGTTTAATTTTGCAGCTGTCACTGACATTCTTGTTTATGGCTCATTGTTTAAGGATCACCTCTCCAATTTTCAAGATGCTAAAAGATTGCAATTTCATTTGAAAGATGATACTCACTCTTAAAACTATTGTTCCTAAAGCCTCACGACTCTAAATTCTTTGAAGTTTTCCTGTTTATTAAAAAGACAAGCAACTTGGTCTAATAGCCACTCTTCTCTCCCAGAAACAATAAATACTCCAGGGAGCCAAAATCTAGTACTTCCTGTAGAGCTAGTGAAAAATTCTGCACACTTGCATATTTGGGATAAAATAATTTAAATCATTTATATTAAAAATGTACTTTGTAAATATTTTCCCAGCACGCCTTCAATTAAAGAGATTTTTGCATCTGGATTAGACAGCAGGGTTTCTGGTTATATTGAAAACAACTGAAGGATTTAGTGTATTGTACACATAATGGTGTATTTAATAATGTTGGTATTTTTTATTTGAATTTCTACAATAAGGTTTTTTGAGTTCTTTGTATTTGCTATAATGGTATTGGCTTAGAAATCATGTAATACTCATCATCAAAAGTCATTTCCTAAATTCCAGACCTTCATTAAATTGCTTAAATATGAAAGTAATTTGAGAGATTGGGAGTTTTGAAATGAAACCAGTTTAGGAGAGGCAAGTGGTCATGAGACCTTCTGTGCATCCCTGTTTTCTTAAATTTGAACCTGGCTAATAAGAAGGGGCAGTCGCCTGCCAAACAGTGTCTCAGACATGGTCAAGACCACTCTGGAGTTAACATTATTTTTCAGAAAAAGGCAGTAGGTAGAGGTTTTATGTTTTCTGAGTTCTTTGAGACAGGGTAAAAGACAGAAGCGGGACAGGAGTAGGGTAAACATTATTGAGTTTTTTTGGCTACTTAGTAACAGCAGCGTCTGAAGTAAACCAGAAAGGGAGTGGGTTGTCATTTTTACCATTTACTGAATGGTTCTTGAGTATACCAGGAACTCCCCATAGAGGAACCTCAAGCTACAGAAATTGCTGTAGCTCCAGAAAATGCAGCACCAGGAGTCTCTAAAACACTTAAAGTGTCAGTTCTGGAGGATTCCTATTCCTGAGGGGAGAGGATATATTTGGCTTGCCTGGATCAGCATTTAGACCCTATGCTAGTCGGGTCTAACCTGGGACTCCAAAAGACAGACCAGAGGGTATTTGTCTTAAGGAAGATGTCATCCCAAGAACCTAACTACATACAAGTCATTACTTGCTGTTTGGCTTAAAAAAAAAAAAATCAGGGAGACCATCACAGACACAACAAAAATTAGGTTTTTTAAAGTTTTAATCTAAAGTTATTTACTGTCTAGGTTTCTGTTTAATTTTATTATAATTTATCTATGGTGTCTTGGTTCACTGGCCCCCAGCCTATCCCCACTGCGGGACATCGAATGTGTGCTAGCTCTGTGACAGGCACGCGCTCATAGGTGACTCCCACACTTGGTCTGGAGTTGAGGGAGAGCAGAAAATCATTCTCCATGGGTTCCCCTACTCTCTCAGCTCCAGCACAGTAGAGAGAGCTCCAGTAGCTACTAAGGGAAACTCAGTTTCCGTTGTACATAAAGCACTGTAAAAAGCAAGTAAGTGAGACAAAGATGCCTAGCATTCCAGTAATTCTCTTTATATTTTTTCTCTAAATGGAAATGGTTGGCCAACTCTGATACTTGGGGTGAACTGTCAATCCAGATCTCGTGTGTGGGAATGAGAACTGCTAACCCTCTGTCTATGGCATAGTTGTATTCTCAAGATTTGAATGTGACCAGGGAAGACAGTTTGATTGAGAAGTCTTGCTTTTCAGATTCAGAGAAAATGGCCCAGTATCTGGAGGAGGAACGGCACATGAGGGAAGAGAACTTAAGACTGCAGAGGAAGTTGCAGAGGGAAATGGAAAGAAGAGAAGCCCTCTGTCGGCAGCTGTCTGAGAGCGAGTCCAGCCTGGAAATGGATGATGAAAGGTGAGTATGTGTCTAATGAGCCTAGTTAAATACACAGAGAAAGAAAACAACTCAGACTCCGAGAGGCCTCCTTTCCTGTTCGATGTGGAAGGAGGTGGCTTCAACATTTATTTACTGGGATGCTGAATGCCACCACATCAAAGTAGATGCTTAGGATGGGAAAATGAAGACGACTGGCTATTTTCCTTAAGCCACAAAAGAAGAAAAATTGCCTTTCCAAAATTATTTAGAGGGAAAGTGAGTTGGGGTTAGGAGTAGTGAGGCAGAATTTACGATTGTCTTGAATTAGTCTAATCCTGTGTTACTACTTAAAACCAGGGACCATATTTATTTAAGTTATAGGTCAAGTTATAGTAGTACAGCCTGAGAAAACAAATGCACACAGAGATTAAAGAATTAGCAGGAAAGAGGAAGAGGCTAGTGGCGGTCAGAGGCCTTGTGATTTTTTAACTGTTTTACAGATACTTTTTAAAAATAAAATTAATATAGTGCCCTTATCTGCTCAATCCTGGGTGTTACTCAAGTCCACTTGTTACCCCACTGAGAAGTGGACTGAAGTAAGTCATCCTGTACTAAGCTAGAGGAAATGGCATTTCTCTCACTCATTTTCTTCTCCCTCCTCACCTCTCTCTACTTGGGATTGACCTGATAAGATAAATAATGTAAATTGAAAACATGTTGAATCAGCAAAGAAACCCATCAATTGGGTAATCAGTTTTTGTCTGAACCAGACCATTTCTTTTAAAGAAATTTCTCTATTCTGGATTAGGGATAATTTAGCCTCAGATAATTTAGTGTGAGAGGTGAGATCCTATGAGAGGTGAGAGCAAGCTTCTTTGGGGACTCTACCAAATAGCACCAGGCAGCTAGTATCTGACCAGGGTCTGCTAATGACTAATGAGTAGTACTGGCTGGTGATGCCAAAATATGTTGCTTAAAAACATGCAGGCAGTATCAGCAAATGGCACTCTTTCTATTCTTGTTAGACCCCTGGAGCTAACAAGATTTATGAACCATTTGCTGTGGACAATGGCATTATCTTTTCAAGAAAAATGTGAGATTTTTTTTTAGAATGGAAGTCTATTTTTACAACTGAAACGTATGAAAAGAGAGCAGTGGGTCATCTATTTAAAATATCTGTATGTTTCTGAATAGAATAAAGGTTATTCTTATATTTGTATTCTAGAACTATCCTTAGCTCTGAATTTCACTGATCTATTTCTGATAGTATGATTGTTCTTCTGTGGTTTCTGACAGAAAATCCGTGTCCTTATCTGAAAATCATTTGATTAAGAAGAGAGACTATATAATAACTTACACAGAGCAGACCATGTGCTAACACACATACCCTGTACTAAATTTCTAGTAAGACTTGCTCCAAAAGATAATTTCTTTGCACTATGGTAACAAAAACTGAAGATCCTTCAGGATTCTAATTTTGTGGTTTTGGTTTTGGCTTGGTTTTTTTTCCCCCAGAACTTGTATTTACTCCAGAAGCTTTACTTTTCCTTTTTAGGTCAGCTTATCCAGTAGCATACAGCTGCCCAATAAAGATTTCCCTTCTCCTTACTGGGAATTTTAATAACACATTTGGGAGACATAAAATAGACACCAAGATGTCTATGAGTATGTTTATTCCTCGAAGACCAAGAGGCAATGTCAGCTGCCTGGGAGGATGGAGAATGTAAGAGAAGCCCAACCTGGTGCCACCTTCCCGGGCTGCTGGAAAGATGGTAGAAATTGCTGTGGCAGGGAGCTCACAATGTTTGGGAACCTGGTTTTCTCCAAATTGAATAAGTGTAGAATGGCTGTTTTAATGTTCCTCTTGTAAACTGATCAAATACCAGTGTGGAGATCATCCTTGGGTAAAGATACCTATTCATGTGGTGATTCCTTCCTGTGGCTGCAAGGCTGTTGAAGAATAACATAGTTTGAGGTCCCTCAAGCAGAAATTTCTCCTCATCAGTACTCCATATTTGTTCAAAAGTGAAAGCTACTATTCCTTACATTTATACTTGGACATGTTCAAATGTGACAGGATTTCTGAATCCCAGAAAGAAGTCAGGTCCAGCAAGGCTTTGCTACTCTGTGCTGCAGTGGGTGCTCAGTGCTCATGCCTTTTTATTCCTTTCTACTGTTAAGCCAAATTTGTTTTGTAGGCAGTTTGCATCCAGTCCATGGAAATATGTATCTTTAAGCTTTAAGGCATGCAGATGTTTAAAATAGATGACAAACTATTCTGATTTTATGCATGTTTCAATTATAAAGCATTGATGACATAAATCTTAGGAGATTAGGAAAGGTTTGAGTTGCAAATAACAATTTAAATTTAGTCACTGAAACATGGTTATATCTATAATTCTTAGATGAATTTCTACACAGTTGTGACGAAAAGACCCTGGTCCTCTCTGTTGTGTGATGCAGCTGTCACCAGGCCTCCATACTGAGCTAGAACTTTATGGATTCTTTAGCCCCTACCCCTGGGTATAGAGTTTGCCAAGCAATGGAGCAGTGTGACAGCAGTCAAGTATTTTACACACATCTCCTATAGAGCATCATTCACTAAACATTCAGGAGATATGATCTCCTAAGCATTTTCATAGGAGCACTCTAAATAACAACCAAAATGCAGGCAACTCTCACCATAGCCTGTCTCCTCTTAGGTATTTTAATGAGATGTCTGCACAAGGATTAAGACCTCGCACTGTGTCCAGCCCGATTCCTTACACACCTTCTCCAAGCTCAAGCAGGCCCATATCACCCGGTGAGTACATGTTCTCAGCTGTTTCCCACACTGATATTTGGTATGTTTAATACCTATTCCAGAATATGCTCCCTTTGCATAGAAATACCTTACATACCCAGAGAACCATGTGGTGGTTTGGGGTTTTTTTGTGTTTTTCTTTTTTGTTTGTTTTTTCAGAAACATCAAAAACAAATCAATATCAAAACTGAATCTTACCTTGAAAATTTTAAACATCCATAAGTGTGACAGCTACTGTCTTCTGTCTTAACTTAAAAGGAACAACTCCAAAAGACCTCTTTAAAGACCATTTTGACTATGATTGTAAATGCTAATGGGGTGACAAAATCCCTGACTAGATTAAGATACATCATAGCATATCCTCCATGGTTTCCTACAGGCTCTTTGATGTTCCATGTCATTGCTGTCCTCTGAATAATCACTGTAGGCATCATTTTGTCTTGTTGAAGTGGAAGCAGCAGCTAAACTCACCACCTGTGCAGGAACAGCAGGGCAGGGAGTGTCTTTTCCAAAGCCTGTGTTCTCACAAACTTGAGCTGCCTCATTCTGTTGCCAGTGATTAAAGAGGGCGGCCAAGCCCTACTAGACCGACCATACAAGAAGAAACTAGCTTAGCTTCTGCTCCAGACTTTACTCCTCAGAAACCTTTGCCTCAGAGGCACATATGTCTTCAATCCACCTCGACTATTCTGGCTGGGGTCTTTCACTCAGTACCAACACAACAAGGGGCTCTCAGGTCAGGAGGACAAGAAATTGATCCAGAGAGGGAGAATGAAGCAGGGGAGTACAGTGGAGTAGAGATAGGCAAATGGAGTTGAGGGAGGGAAGAAAAGGTAGCAGGCTAGTGTCTTTTGACCCAAGTGACAAGACTGATTTTCTTACTGGTGAACAAGAAAATTGGGGGGGAAATATGTGAGAGGTAAGAGTGGGAAGCAGTTTTACACCAGAATTAGTGAGGCATTGCTTGGAAGTGTGGCAGCAATGAAGATTTAGTGGTTTTGGAGAGCACACCAGCTTCATGTTGGGTGACGTCTTGCTTTGTCTGTTACAATAATTGAAAATGAGGGATGGGGCCCTCCCTAGTGGCATAGTGGGTTGGCGCTACACTGTGAAGCCAAGCCAAGCTGTGGCTGCTTCAGTGAAAGTTTGACCCCCATCCCCGAGATGATCCACATGGCGCAGCAGACCTCTCCTGTCTTGCCTGTTGCTCCCCTCAGCAGTGTACTTTGTCAGTCTGCTTGTTCTGCACCCCACTGTTTCTGATGAATCCTCTCACCACCTCTGCACCTCTGGTCTGTACCCCATTTCTGTATGCATAAATAAATAAAAACTTAAAAAAAATGAGGGATGGCCTTCAGGTTGATGAAGGAGAAATAACTGCAGGTTCTCACAGGTAAAAGACGGGGTAGAAAATGTCTTGGTTTTCTTGAATTTAGGGTCCAAATCCAAACTACCCTACTGTGATTTTTATTTTTTTAAGGCGTAATCAAAACTTGGCAGTGTGTGTCCACTTTGGCCTTCATGTTCTCTGGCATCTGGCAGGGTACAAATAGGGGATTGTGGATCAGTGGCATGATCATTATCCCTTTTTCTTCCCTAAAGGATATTCTTGATTCTTCTCTGAATGGCTTTTTCTAGCTGCTTTTCAGTTTTTTCCAAATAGCACTTGGATTTCATTACCATGACAAAGGTCACCTTTGCCTAGTAAGGTTTTTTGTTTTTGTTTTTTAAGATTTTTTTTTTTTTTTAATGCATACAGACCTGGGGTACAGGCCAGAGGTGCAGGGGCGATGAGAAGAGTCACCAGAGACAGAGTGGCGTACAGCAGAACAGGCAAATCTACTAAGTACACTGCTGAGGGAAGCAGTGGTCAGGTCAGGAAAGGTCTGCTGCACCATGTGGACCACCTCCAGGGTGGGGATGTACTCATGCTGAAGTGGCTTTAGTGTCTTAGTGCTGTCTTTTAATCCATCACGCCACCAGGCAGGGCCTGCCTTCTGAGTTATTGATATAAAAGGAAAGCAGAGGTTAGGAAGAAATAGTTGATGGGGATACTGATTCATATGGAGTCAACTTTGTTTTATTTATTTAGATTTAATTCCTAATTTCAGATTAGTGTTCTGGTCATTGTTGATAAAAATGGTTAAACAAAAGTCAGACCTTAGTTGGGAATGTTAAATTGTAACCGGTATTCTGCAGCACTATCTTTCTCCATTTATATACTTTTGACTGTCTTGCCTGTTGACCCCCTCAGCAGTGTACTTTGCCAATCTGCTTGTTCTGCTCCCCACTCTGTTTCTGATGAATAGCGGGACCTATTGCAAGTATTGGGTTTATGGTATAGACAACTCTGTGGCTTTCCCTTAAATGCCTAGGTTTTTTTCCCTTTCTTTGCATTTCAGTTATATAATATCAAAGTTGATTTTTTTATCTCTTATTTGACAGCAGAATTGCACATGGTCCATTGCAGTCTGACACATTATACATAGGCAGAATTCTAAATGTTGAGATTTTTTTTTTTTTTTTTTGAGAAAAAATGGTGTTCTCAGTGTTAAGAACTTCTAATCACTTCCATAGTGGAATTATGCTGGTTATGTAGGTTTCATTTCCATTTTACACATTTTGGCTCGTCTACCTCCATTACCACATTTGATTAACATTGTCAGTCTTCAATTTTTATCAATTTGTTGAATTATTTTGAGTCCTCGTTCACAATTTGATTGAGAGATACAGTTTCTAGAATTTATGCAAAATAGTATGCCTGATTATATGTCGACTTCTGTGGATGATATGAGAGTATTACTTTGCAACAAGTATGTTTCAGGTTCTCTTATTTTACACAGCCTAAGAAAAGGACATTTCCAATTAGCTTATTTTGATGTGCCTAAATCAGGGATAGGGAATAATGAATTTGAAAGGGTCCATGCCTCGCTAGCAGTAAGTATGCTAACCACTCATATATTCATTTTTAATTCCATTCTGCAATGAGAGAAACCAGAATTCCATGGAGAAATGAATGTTGATCTGAGTCAGGGATTATACAGGATAACCCTGGAAAATCTGGTCATGCCTGCAAATAAGGAAATGTCCCCAAACCAAAATGACCAGGATAATGTAAAAGGGAGAGAGGAACTATCAGAAAGAATTTTCAAAGGCCTAATTGGAACAATTATCAACAAAATAACTGCTGTAACATTAGCTTGTAACCCAAATAAAACAAATGACTAGATAAAGGAGAAAAAATAAATTTCACATACTCAAGAATTTCAAATAATGTGTATAGACACTCCACCCTAAAGGAAGTAGAAATAATTCCCCTTCAAGTATGGACTGAACACAGGGACTTCCTTCTACAGAATACAGTATGGAAAAGAACAATTTTACAATGGAAAAATCTGACAAACACTGCCTCATCCAGATGATCAAGGCCAACTGTGATGGTGGCAGACCATGTTAGTAGTAAATATACTTATATCAAGGGCCTCCCTGGTGGCCTGCAGGTTAAGTCTCAGCACTGTATGACCACTATGACATGAGTTTGATCCCCAACCAGAGTTGACCCACATGGTGTAACAGACTTCTCCTGTCTCAATCATTGCTCCCCTCAGCAGTGTATTTCAGTAGATTTGCCTGTTCTGCTCCCTACTCTGTCTCTGGTGAATCCTCTGTTACCCCACCCCACATCTCTCACCTACACGTCAGTTCTTCTATGCAATAATTAAATAAATATTTAAGAAAGAAAGAAAAAAAGAATGACATTTTGCTTCATTGGTTTTCTCCAAAAACCTATAATCCCAGTGTAACCATTTGGAGAACAGACATATTCCAGTTAAGAGACATGTCTACAAAATATTTGATCATTTCACTTTAAAACTGACAAAGTCATCAAAAATGAGGAAAATTGTCACAGTCAATAGGTGCCTAAAAAGACCTATCAACTAAATATCATGCCTCCTAAATGAGACCCTAGAATAGTTAGATATTAGGTAAAACTGGGAATTTAGATAATGTGTAGACCTGAATTAGTAATATATCAATAATGCTTTTAGCTGTGAATAATGTTTTAGCTATATTAAGATGTTAATGGGGGAAGCTGAGTATAGAGGATGGATACAGGAACTCTACTCTTTTTTGCCAGTTTTCTGTAACCTTAAAATAGTTAATTTTTGATGAAGCCACTGAAGGAGATGAGGTAATGTAGTCATAAAAGTTAAAGGGAGATCCTGAAGCAACTCATAATTAAGGAGGTCACGTACTGGAGATAAACCTAGCAAAGGAGACTGGAAAGTTGCTGCCAATGAAGTGTAAGGAAAATTGGTCCATGATGTCACTGAAGTTGAGACAGCTTTTCAACAAGGGGGTGATCAGCTGTCAAACATTGCTCCAAAGTTAAGTAAAATGAGGAGTAGAAGATGGTGATTATGGGGCCATTCCTGGTGGCACAGTGCTGCACTGCAAAGCTAAGCCAAGCCATGGCCACTTCAGTGCGAGTTTGATCCCACTCTCTCTGGTGAATTCTCTCACCACCAGCCTATACCCCATTTTCGTATATATAAATCAAATCTTTAAAAAAAAAAAGATGGTGATTATGTTGCTGACCTCAGCAAGAGCAGTCTTGATGGAATGATGGAAACAGAGCCCAATCAGAGTTAATGAGAAAATAGCATCTTTGGTGTGTGAATTTTCTTGTACTATTTGTGTAATTAATTCTAAAGGGAAAAAAGTTTTGCTTTTGTTTGGATCTTCACTTTCTTTTATAATTTTTATTTTTTTAATTTTCTAGGTTTTTTTTTTTCAATTGAAGGAACATTGGTTTATATCACTGTATCATTATTCAGAGTATGTCACCATACCATACCCACCACCAACACATTCTAGTTGGACTCCTTCCATACTTTTATTGCTCTCCACCCTCCATCTTTCTCTCTGCCAACTTCAGTCTGAAATGAGATTCCTAGGATTTGTTATTGACTTAGTTTTGTCGAATCCTTGATTTTGTTTCTCTGTATTCCACATGTCAGAGGATTTTTCCTTCTGACTTTTTTCATTCAGCATTATCCTCCCACCAACCCCAGTTTCCATTCATGTTGTCAGAAATAGCAAGAATTCATCTTTTTTTTTTTTTTTAAGATGAGTAATATTTCTTTGGGTTGATATACCCCATCTTCATCTACTCCTTAATCTACTCATATGACCTTGACACTTGGATTGTATCCATTACTTTGCTATGGTAAGTAGCGCTTCAGTAAACATAGGAGAGTATATCCCTTCACATTAGTGTTTTTGCATTCTTTGAGTAGATACATAGCAGTGGAATTGCTGGCTCACAAGGTAGATCTAGTTTTAATATATAAAGATAACCTCCATACTCTTTTCCATGCGGACTGGCTGAACCAGTCTACATTCTGACCAGCAGTATATGTGGGTTTCTGTTTTCCACATCCGAGCCAGCACATATTTCTAGTCTTTATAAGATGGGCAGTTCACAAAGGTGTGAGGTGGTGTCTCATTGTGATTTTGATATGCATTTCTCTGATAAGTAGTGATGAGCATTTTTTCATGTGACTGTTGATCTTTTTTAGAGAAGTGTCTGTTTTTAGCTCTTCTGTCCATTTTATTTTTTTTTTGAGTGGGTTTTTCTTTTTGCTAAGTTGTATTAGTTACTTGTAGATCTTAGGTATCAGCCACTTGTTAGATGTATCATTTTTAAATATTTTTTCCCCTTTTACTATAGTATCTTTTTTTCATATTAGTGATAGTTTCTTTCAATGTCAGATGCTTTAGTTTGATACAGCTCATTTATTTTGAATTTACTCATGGCTTGTTAGAGCTGTATCCACCAAGAATTCACTGCAGCCAATGTTACAGTATTTTTGCATATATTTTCTCCTATATTTAGGGTGTTAGGTCATACATCCAAGTCTTTAATCCATTTTGACTTAATTTTTGTATATGGTGTGAGAGAATGGTCTAGTTTCTTTCCTTTCCTGTGACTATATAGTTTTTCCCAACATCATTTGCTGACGAGAATCTTCTTTCTAATGTGTATTCTTGAATTCTTTTCTTAGATTAATATCCATATCAGTGTGAATTTACTTCTGGGCTTTCAATTCTATTCTGTGGTCTATGTGTCTGACTTTATTCCAGTACCATACAGTGTTATTTATTAGAATTTCATAGTGTCATTTGAAGTCTGGGAATGAACTGTTTTTTTTTCTGTCAGAATTACCTTGGCTTTTCAGCATCTTTCATGGCTCTATATGAATCTCAGTAATATACTATTTCTTTGAAAAATGCCATTGAAACTTTGATAAGGATTATATTAAATCTGTGTCTTGCTTTAGGTAAGATGACCATTTTAACTGTGAACTTTTCCCATCCATGAGCAGGCAGTATCTTACCCATTTTGTTGTGTCTTCTGTTTCTTTTAACAATGTCAAATAGTTTTCATTGTATGGATCCTTTATCCCCTTTATAATTACTCCCAGCTTTTTAATTCTTTTTGATGTAATTTGTAATTGGGGTTGATCTCTTGATTTCTTTCACTTCTAGCTCATTTGCACCTAGGAACACAACTGGGTTTTTTTCCTTGCAAATTGATTTTGTAATCTACTACTTTACTAATTTATTATTTCATGTAGTTTGCTAGTGAAATCTTTAAGTTTTCTGCATAAATTACCTTGTCATCGGTAAATAGTAATGGTTCTACTTATTTTCCAATTTTCCAATTCCTTCTGTAACTGTCTCTTGTCTAATTGTTCCAGCTAGAACTTCCAATGCTCTCTTGACTAGTAGTGGTGAAAAATGGACATCCTTGTTTTATACTAGATCTTAGAAGAAAAGTTTTCAATTTTTCGCCATTGAGATCAATATTAGCTATGGATTTGTAATGTATAGACTTTTCTTCCTTCCTTCCTCCCTCCCTCCCTGCCTCCCTCCTTCCCTGCCTCCCTCCTCCTTCCTT
>NW_004567112.1:46404188-46429936 GCF_000260355.1 Condylura cristata
TGTGGGTCACCTCTCCTGCTGGGGATTGAACTCATGGTGAAGCAGCTTGCAGCAAGCTTCATGGTGCTACACTTCAACTTGTTGCACCACTAAAGAAGGCCCCTGTATAGAATGTATTATGTTAGAACGTCCCATTTTCTGGAGGGTTTTTTTTATAAATGGATGTTGAATCTTAACAAGTACTCTCTCTGCATCTATTAATATCATCATACGATTTTTAATTTTCTTTTGTTGTTGTGGTTGAATTACATTGATCATTCTTGGGTGTTGAACCATCCGTGCATCTCTGGAATAATCCCACTTGGCCATAACATCTTATCCTTTGATAGCTTGTTGAATTTGGTTTGCTAAGATTTTATTGAGAATTTTTGCATCTGTGTACCTCAGGGAAATTATAGCCTGTCATTTCGTGTGTGTGTGATGTCTTTGTCTGGTTTTGGTACCAGAGTAGTATTAGCCTCCTCAAATGTGTTTGGAAGTGTTTCCTCTTACTTTTTTAAATAGTTTGAGAAGGATGGGTTTTAATTTGTTTTTGGTTTAGTAAACTAATTGATGACATCATCAGGTTCAGGACTTTGTGAGATTTTTGATATATTACTGTGTGATTGGTTTGTTCTGATTCTCCATTTCCTTCTGATTCAGTCCTGGATAGCAGTTCAGCTATAAGAATTTGCCCATCTCAGATTATTCATCTTACTTGCATAAAAATATCCACAGGAATCTCTTAAGATCTTTCATATTTCTGAGTTGTCTGTTGTAGCATGTTGTGTTTTTTAATGAGTTGTCTCCCCTTTTTTCATTTTGCAAATCTTGCTAGATGTTTGTCTCCCTTTTCAAAGATCAACTTTTGTTTTCATTGGTCTTTTGGACTATTGTTTTGATGTTTTACACAGGTTTTTTTTTTATTCTACTCACTTTTTTTTTTTTTTTTGGTTTTTTGTTTTTCTAGTTCCTTAAGGTAAGAGATAAGATTAAGTCTTCTTTGTTTCTTGATGTGGAACTGTATTGATATGGTAAAATTTTAGTGTATTCAAGTCTCTTCTTCCTATCCCCATCATTACAAATTTTCTTTGGTTGAATTTCATATGTATTTTATATACTTTAATATATTTTACTTAGTATGTTTATCATGAATTAATTCTAGTAAATTATCTTTTAAAGTAGTCTTGAGTTTGTGAAAAAATAAATCTTAAAATTTTTTACTTAATGTCTGTGTCTAAGCAGGAGTAATTTTTTCAGCAGTAACTTCATAAAGTCACAACATCTATTATGAGGACTAGAGTTTTGGAGTTGGTATTTTCAACATACAGTTTTTAGATTCTTAACACTGACTGTATTCCTGAGCCAGAGGGTCTGATGCTGGATGATTAGAACTTAAGAAAACAAAAATTGGTATAGTTATGTGCCTCTGAGAGCTTATGATCAAAAGGGCTTAGGGAAATACAAGAAACAAACTCTTAACAATAGGCAGAAAAGTAATGAATTTCACATATTTTATGTCCCTTAATAAAAGTCCTCCACATATTTTATGTCCCTTAATAAAGCATTCCATTGGATCATCCCTCAATGGAATGCTATTCAACCATAAAAAGAAATTGACAATTGAGACATGTGATGATTGAAGTGAATTGCAGGGATGTTAGGATGAATGAAAACACCTGATCTCAAAAAGGTTAAATATTTACATAGCATTCTCAAAATGAAAATGTTACAGTGATGGAGAATGCAGTCATTACCAAAGGTTAGAATTAGAGGGAAGGTATGACTTTAAAGGGATTTTAAAAAGGGTGGGGTTGTTTTGTTGTTGTTGTTGGGGTGTGTGTGTGGTGATGGAACATTAAGTATGCTAATAGTGGTTGAAATACTCTAGACAAAGTTACACTGATGAAATCCAAATAAAAGCTGTGCTTAGTTGTTAGTATTGTATCACATCCAGTTTCATGGTTTTGACAAAGCTGTAGTTACATAAGATACATTTGGGGGAAGCTAAATGATGGACACATGGGAACCCTTTAGTATTTTTGCAACTTCTGAAGCATCATATATTTAAAAATAAAAATTTTAAAAAGCTGTGTTATGTAAAAAGATACTTCAAAGAGAGAGCTCCCAATTTAGAGAGATTTTGAGATTAACCCTTTGAAGGGTTTAGTGAAGTTGAAACTTAATGAGCACTTGCTTTGTACCAGACACTGAATGTAGCACATGGTGACATGAACTGATATCATCCTCAAGCAACCCTGTGAGTTAAATGACCTCACTTTACACTTGAGAGATCTGAAGTCCACTTTCATTCAGAACCAAATACAGGAGCTTATGTCCAAGGTAATGTGGCAGTTTGCTCTGGGCTCCTTGCCTTTCCAAAGGCAGAGAATGATAATGTTGACTTGGTGGGAGGTATAGAAGAAAATTCTGTGGTAAAGAGAAAACATTCAGGCAAAGGACACTGAGATGTGGAGGTCAGAATCCAGAGTGTTAAGTTCTCCATAGTTCTGTTCACAGGCTGCCCTGAGGGCCAGTTCTTCCTCAAAATTCTGATTCATTGGCATGTGTTTGGGTAAGGACTTTCATACCCAGTATTGGAAAACATTGACCTAGAGAGTCAGGAGATAGTTTGGAGTTAGATGCAGAAGCCCTATATAATTGCCAGAGAAGGAATTTTTACTTTTTTTAAGTTAGGCAGTGGAGAGTCTTCAAAGTTTCTTTTTTTTTTTTTTTTTAAAGATTTATTTATTTATTCATACAGAACTGGGGTACAGGCCAGAGGCTCAGGGGCGGTGAGAGGCTTCACCAGAGACAGAGTGGGGAGCAGAACAGGCAGATCGACGAAGTACACTGCTGAGGGGAGCAGCTGGCGAGTCAGGAGAGGTCTGGCTCGCCATGTGGTCTCCTCCGGGGCAGGCGGCAGGCCGGAATCGAACTCATACGGAAGTGGCTTCAGATTCTCAGTGCTGCGCTTTAACCCGCTGCGCCACCAGGGAGGGCCCAAAGTTTCTTGATTAGTGGTTTAGCTGGTTTATAGTTAACACTGGAAATAATTACCCTGGTAATGCTACAAAATAAGCCAAAAATTTTTCCCCCAGAATTTTTTTTTTTCTTTAAATAAATTGAACTCCCTGAGCTTTTCTACCTGGGGATAAGGGTCCATTAGGATCCACTTTCATGACTTTTAAATTTCATCATTTTCATAAGAAAGTAGAAGTAGGGCTGTGTTCCCCAAAGCTGTTAAGCCAAAAATTCTTCTTTGGCCCAGCTGATTGTGAGACAAACACCACATTAAGTTGCCAGTTAATCTCCCAGAGTGGTACTTTAGGTCAGACCTCACTTTTGTAAGTATGAACCAATGATCTATAATTGGAAATGGAAAGCAACACTAGTTGATCATCAAACCAAGAAATAAATCCTTACTTAGGATGAGCTGTTGAGGACCTAGATAAATTCTGGGGCAGACAGCAAATGTTAGACATGGTGACAACAGGTGTTGTTGCAGACTTCAAAAGATGGTTTAGAAAGTGTCCTTAACAGATTCTTCATTTTATGAAACTTAGAAAAGAGGTGAGTGGAATTCGGTACAAGGCATTGACAATAGATTCTCTAACTTGTTTTGTTTCCATTTTTATTCAATTAATTAATTCGTAAATTACCTTGTGTTTGAGTAAGGTAGATGGTTGGGAAATCAGAAAGTAAAGTGACTTTCATGCAGTGACTAGTAAGTGATGCCCCAGACTCATCAGCACGTAACTGCAAAGGTCAAGGCTCTTGGCTTCCACATGAGTGTTGGCACTTCCGAAATACTTGAAAAATACAACTGTCTAGACCCCAGACCAGCCTGTGCAGAGCAAAGATTGGATCTGTGTACTTCTTAAAATCTTTAAGGATGATTCTCGGGCCTTAAATCAAACCTATGGTTAATAATGAAATTGGGGTTTTTTTTAATTCAATATTCCTGAAAGGCAGAGCTCACAGTGGTGATTTTGTTTGCCTTTGTTAACTGTTAAAACACACACACACACACACACACGGTATTTTGTTATTATTGGTGTATTTTATAATACTTCCCATGTTCTTGCATCTGGCTTTTTATCCCTTCGCTATGTTTTTTCAACTTTGCCTTGTTTTTATCTCTTGTCTTCTTTCAACTGTATCTCAGTTGAATTCCTGACATTCTTTCATTTTTTTTTTCAATTTAATAAAAGCATTTAACATGAGATCTACCCTCATAACAAATTTTAGTTCTACAATTCAGTGTTTCTATTTGTAGGCACAGTATTGTATATAGCAGATCTCAATTAGAGTAACTGAAACTTTTTGCTCACTGAATAATAATTTTCCATTTCTTCTTATCCCAGCCCTTGGTAAACACCATTCTGTTAATATTCTCTGCTCCTGTGAGTTTGCGTATCCTCATATAGGTGGAGTCATACAGTGTTTGTCCTGTGATTGGCTTATATTGTTAGCACAATATCCTCCTGGTTCATCCCATGTTGTCAGATATGATAGTTTCCTTCTATTTAAGGCTAAAAAATATCCTTATTTAAATTATTTCAATAAACACCCAAAAGTGGGATTCCCGGATTACGTAATACATAAGGGTTCGCTTTTCTTCATATCCTTGCCAACGCTTAAACTTTTTTTTTTATGTTGTTAGGATCACCACACTAACAGATGCTATCTCATTATGGCTCTGACTTGCATTTCTCTCATGGTTATGATATTAAGCTTTTTTTTTTTTTTTCCATATACCTGTTGATCACCTGTAGGTCTGCTGCTGCTGTTGTTTGATGCCTGTTATTCATATAGTGAGTCATATATTGTCTCCTGAGTTGTAGGAGTTCTGCATACTTGTACTAACCCTTCATCTGCTTAATGCTTTGTAAACATTTTCTCCCATTTCATAAGTTAACCTTCTATTTGGTACATGGTTTCCTTCACCGGGCAAAAGCTTTTCCGTTTGATGTTGTCCCACTTAATCTACTACATTTGCCTTTGTTGCCTGTATTTTTTTTTTTTAAGATTTATGTATTTGTGCATACAGGCCAGAGGCTCAGGGGCAGCGAGAGGCTTCACCAGAGACAGACTGGGGAGCAGGATAGGCAGATCTATGAAGTACACTGCTGAGGGGAGCAGTGGGCGGGTCACGGGAGGTCTGCTACGCCATGTGGTCACCTCCGGGGCAGGGGGGAATCAAACTCATGTGGAAGTGACTTTATTTTCTCAGTGCTGTGCTTTAACCCGCTGTGCGACCAGTGAGGGCCTGTTGCCTGTATTTTTTTTTTTTTTTAAGATTTATTTATTCATACAGAACTGGGGTACAAGCCAGAGATGTGTAGGGTGAGAGGATTCACCAGAGACAGAGCGGGGAGCAGAACAGGCAGATTGAGGAAGTGCACTCCTGAGGGGAGCAGCGGGCGGGTCAGGAGAGGTCTGCCACGCCATGTGGTCACCTCTGGGGAAGGCGGGGATCAAACTCACGTGGAAGTGGCTTTAGCTTCTTAGTGCAGTACTTTAACCCGCTGCGCCACCGGAGAGGGCCCTGTTGCCTGTATTTTTAATGGGAAATGTCTGAGAAATTATTGCCAAGACCAAACACCAAAAATTTTTCCCCTGCTAGCTGTTCTTCCCTCCTTTCCCCCCAGGAATTTTATAGGTCCAGGTCTTAAATTTGTCTTTAACGTATTTCGAGTGATTTTTGCATATGTTATAAGATCAGGATCCCAGATCCGTTCTGTTATAGGTGGTATCCAGCTTTTCTGGTATCAGTTGTTTAGGAGACTGCCTTTTGCCTTGGTGTACTGTTGGCATCCTTGTTGGACATCATTCGGCCATTTATGCAAGGTTTCATTTCTGGGCTCTCTGGTCTTTTCCAGACCCTAACTTTTCTATCTTTTATTATCCCACAGACCACTGATGAGCCTGCTGATCTTCTCATCTGTTTTCATTTTTGTGGGTGACTGAGAACTGGCTTTCAAAGTCTTCTAGGTGATTGAAGACACAGATGATTGAATTTGAAACAATACTTACAAGTTGTTTTATTTCAGGTCTGTCATATACCGGTCATACAGTTGGTTTCACGCCACCAACTTCACTGACTAGAGCCGGAATGTCTTATTACAATTCCCCTGGTCTTCATGTGCAGCATATGGGAGCATCCCACGGGATCACAGTAAGTATCCACAGGGCAGGAAGCAGCTCTTTACTCTTGATAGTGGTAGCAGCTGGTCCGCCCTGGGACACCAGTTGGAAGCCCTTAGATATCAGTTCTAACAATTTCTTCTGCCCACCTCTCCCTGTCATTTTGTCTTAAAACTGTAAAGACTGCTCTATAGTTTGATACTGAATTCTGGGGTTGAAACTAAAGTTCTTCCCAGAGGGCAAACCTTCAACTTCACTTACTGTGAAAAAATTGCCCTCTGTAAATGTAATTTGGACTCTGCCTACTGCCTCAACTGAACTCTGGCCAGCTCCTTGCCAAAACAAATTATAGCTGGTTGCCATAATGTCCAAGATATTTCTTGTCTGTACCATCGCAGCTTACTTATCTTCCATCCTCAGTATCCTCCCTAAAATTAGGCCTGTATTAGTCTTACTCAGAATTTTCTCCTGGAACTAAAGGTAACCTGAGGTGCATCTTGTCCTCACTCCTCTGGGGGCAGTTTTTTCTTTAGACCTTATTACTTGGTCAATTCATTATAGAGTGTTATATAATGAATATATTAGAAATGCAACAGGGTATCTTTAAATGATTCTACAAAAGTATATCATCTATTTTTTACAGGTTTGATGGGCTCCATGTTACAGCAGAAAAAAAATTAGCTTAGCGTAGATTTCAGGATATTAAAATCTTGTTTTGAATTGCAGAAAGAACTGGGGAAATAACTGACAGAAAAAATCAGCACATGACAGGAAAAGGAGCACAGACAGCCAGTTTTTAATGTTAGGATTGTCTCATTAAAGGATTTCAGTTCATTAGTTCACTCAGTGCACGTTTCATACTAATTTCACATAGCCTATTCATAGGTGGGATGTGTAACTGCTGCCTGTCTTCAAGTTTTCATTGCTAGTTCCAGAACCAGTTGGGATGGACTAGGATGTCATTGCCAGCTTCTGGTCTTTGGTCAGCTTCACAGAAGCTATATAGAAATGAATGTTACATAGACATGCCTTTACCTAGACTGACCACTGCTCCTGTCATCTCCACAGAGGCCTTCACCCCGGAGAAGCAATAGCCCTGACAAATTCAAACGGCCTACGCCACCTCCGTCTCCTAACACACAGACCCCAGTCCAGCCGCCTCCGCCTCCGCCTCCGCCGCCCATGCAGCCTGCGCTCCCCTCGGCAGCCACTTCGCAGCCCACCCCTTCGCAACATTCGGTGCATCCATCCTCCCAGCCTTAATGCATGTGCTTAGTCTGAATCTCATGTTGGGACTCATACAGTGGAGCCATCTACTCAATGCCAAAGGCTTCCTCCCCTGGCATATTTGGATCTGACTTATTTGCACTGAGGTTATCTAGGCTTCACTATTAATTGTGTTATGTTTGTCGGAAACGCAGCCAGTGTTGTGGGTCTACAACACTAAACAGACAACTTTTTCCATCAGTGTTTTACTTGAATCTACATGTACGTCCATTCCCTGGCTGGAACATTTGCTATTCAATATTTGGTAATTCAGCAGCAGTGTGCAATTTTTGCTTGGCCCCAGAGCTTCATTTTCCTGGCTTTTAGGTTTGTAAAATAAAAAGGGATATCTTTTTTATATATTTTTTTTTTCATGAATTTGCAGGAAATTCCTGAGCTGTTGTTGCCTACCCCTCACGGTGTTTACCAAACATACCAATAATTCAGCACTACAATTCAGACCTTTGAAAAATCTAGCTTTTGGTATAGATTGGAAAGTTAGATGGATCAGTGCCCAAGTCAATAAACTGTTTAATAGAGCTTTCTACAGATACACTTTTTATAGGTTATTTTCAGGATCTATCAACGTCCTTGTCTCTGGTAAAACAGATAGCCTAAGTAGTGGATATGGCTGTACCAAACATGAGATGGATAATTACTGTATATTAAAGTGTGATTCTTTCATTATCTGTAATGTTAATCTACCCAAATTGACCCACCTTCACCTCCTGACGTGAGTCAGTAAATGTTGCCCTGCCCACCAGTGGTTGCGATGGCTGATTAGAATGTGCTGTTTGAGTTCTGCAGAAGGCAATGTGATTGTAACTAAACAGCTATTTCCCTTTCCATTCTTTATTTGTGTTCCCCTGAAATAGAGTTTGAACAAATATTTTAAAGGTGCAGAATACTATTAGAAAATACTATTTGAAATGAACATTATAGGAATATCTTGGCTTAACGCCCAGAAGATACTTTATTGCTTGACAGAAAACAGGTGTAGAGGAGAGTAGCACATTAGCATTGATAACTGCTTATTTCACCCAGTCTAAGCAAGTGCAGTGTACAAAGAAGTATATTCTGAATACATTATTCCCATTCGTTTAGCACAAATAAATTGTTTGGTTTCACTTTGAAGTGGAACACTGTGAGTCACTCATTTCTTAATACTTGCCACATCTTTATTTTTGCTTTTCAGCAGTTACTGTTTTGTACTTTGGTAGTAAAGTGATTTTTACCACCTGTGTTTGCATATTTATATATGCTGTGGATGAAAATAACTTACTAGAGAATGTATATTTTATGATGAGAATGTGTATCTGTTGGATATAATCAGAACTGAAAGTTAATTTATCAGTAATTTTTAAGAGTCCATGTTTTGTGACAAACCATCTCTAATAGCTAGCTCTTTATTGAACACACTCCTAAAAATAAGGAACCATGACATTGTAGATATTTAATATTGTACAGTATGGAAACCTCCATTTTTGCCTTCGAATGCATATTTAAGAGTTACAGAAAGAAAAATGTCTCGTTGGATAATAGTGTTTGACTAGCATTTTAAGAATTTGAGAGTAAAAGCAACAATAAGATTATTCACCTCTTCCTGCTTCCACCCCCAAACTGAGAACATCACTCCTCGATTGTTTGGAAGAAATCGTACATCTCTGTAATTTTATTTATAATGTCTGTATAATCATAGTTTTCAAGTATGGGGAAGAAGTTTGGCGTTTAGTTATTGAGACTTTAGGTTTTTAATTCTGTCAGACGGGGTCGTTTCAAACCCAGGGATTTCACCAACAGCTCCCTCCTGGTACATTGCCATTCTGAGGAATTCTGAGAGTAGGCAAATTGCCTTCATGGTACAGTTCTCAGTTTTTCTTGTAGGAAAAATATGGTATATGTTTACAAGACTCTTTATGAGATTACAGTCTTCAAAGCTGTTGGAATAGTGTCTTGCATGCAGAGTTCATAATGTAATGATCTTCCTTCTACTTCCTATCTATTTAGTTACCTCCTGAAAGCACAAACGTCAAAACATTGCCATACAGTGAATAAAAAAGCACTTGGAGTGAGCAATCAGTTCCTGATAAGCGCCTTTTTGTGACGGGTTCTTGATTCAGATAGAAATGTAGTGCTGGTTCCCCTAGTCACTTCATTCAAAACAAAGCCCAGCACCTTCAAACAGCACTTTTGAACCTTAATTGTGTTGCCTCTCTCTGTGAACATTCAGCATTGACAGAACAAACACTACAATTTTGAACTCATGCTGTTTTGTGTCCTTCTAAGGTATTTTAGGACCCAGTGTGGAGCCTGTCACGCTTGGGCAATACCTAGTAGGGCAATGTCTTGGCAATTGTTTAGTCACCAGGAACCCATAAGATTTCTGACCTTGAGACCATAGAGGCAAGAGTCTCCTGGCCCAAGGGAAGCTGACTTAACCTCGGGTCCTTCTCATGAGGGCTGAACATGGTGACTGCCATTCCTGTTGCCCACTTGCCCAGAAGGCCTTTGTGAAATCAGTAGCCATCCAGAAGGCAGGCGGGAGCCGTCGTTGCTTCATTTACCAGTCTTGCTGACAGAGACCCTTGGCTACCACTGTGCTGCTAATAGGATAAATACTCTGTTGCCAGATTACCATGCCTTTTATATAAAACCAAATTACCTAATACCTGACACCTCTCTGGGCTCTGAACTGCTTTCTCTCATCAAGCATGCTGGCCTTCTAGACAGAATGGTAGAAATTTGGCAGATGTTGGAAGTATTTAAGATTTAATTTAACATATTCCTTTGTTGATTGAAAGGAGTTTTAAATTCTGAGCTCCTGAGAAACTGACCAGCAACCATGGAATGAATGTGATCAGAATGTGGCTTTGACACCAAGTGCTGCTGTCCCTTTGTAATTGGCGTCCAACAGATTCAACCAGAAATAAATGATAACGTGAATTTTGTTAACTGTTCAATTGTAAGGAAAAGGATATGTATTGCTCTTTACTAAAAAGACACAGACTTTGCCTGCACCAAGCCTTGCTTGTAGAGGGTGCCTGAGAAGGCAGGAAAGAGCATTGTAGCTTGTGCTTTGAGAGCTTGATAATTGTATCTTTACAGAAGAAATATTTCTGTGTAACCTGATCTTCTGTCTAGTACTTGTTTTATAGGTAACCAACACTGAAAACATTGTAGTGATGACTACCAAAGAAATACCTAGTAAAACAACCTTTTATGTCCAAATTATTAAAGAGCCAGCCATTGACGCTGCTACATAAGTTCCATGCTCAAGAGCCATTGTAAGAGATTAAGGGTTTTTTAGGTTTTTGTTTTCTTTTTTCTCTTTAATTTTTTGATAAAACAGACACACACAGCTATTAGCTTAAAATGATGGGGAGTATTTTCCAGATGCTCAGCAGTTGTGATTAACTGCCAAGCTGTGGTTGCGCTTGTCAGGCAATTGAAGGAATCCTGTGTTCCTGATAGTGTGGGTGCTGTGTGTGTGCGTGTGTGTGTGTGTGCATTCATGCCTTAACTCTGGTTACTGCTCAACTTTAGTTCTTGACTTAGTCTGCACCGTCATCTAGATTGTATTGTACATCTCGGTCCGAACTTCATCCTGGCAAAAACAAAGTTGCAGGCACAACAGTTTTAAGAATGCATTCCTCCGGAAGAGTTTGGTCAAGGTTGACCCTGAGCCGCCTTTGGACTTTATTTGGAACTTAGCATGGAAAGCAAAAGTGGGCTGTCGAACAGAAAGACACCAACAAGGAAGAGAGGAGAGCAGAGAGGAGCATGACGTTTGCCTCTGCCTAGCTGTGCACACTGTATGTTCACGATAGTTTGTCTACAACTTGACTAGGTTGGAGTTCTGGTAATAGTGGTGATCTTGACATTCTTGGTCAGAGTTTAGAGAGATGTAAGACTTCCAATTAATGTCTTATTTACTTTATGTTGATTAGTCTTTGATACATGTGCTGAATCACAAACCTAAATAAAGATAATTTTTTAAAATGGACCTGTTGGGCCTTACATCCTCTTTCTTTCTATGAGTCAGAAAATGAAGATTGTTTCTCCCTTGGTTCAGAAAAACCATTTAACTGCTATATACTAAAATCTGCCTTGGCAAGAAAATGTGAGGTGCATACAAAAGTTGCTGGTACTGTTCTATTTATCAGGGTGCTGGTTACTTGGATATCTTGAGTATTTGCAAATTCATTCATTTGTATACTCTTGATATTCTGTTGTATTTCAATTTAAAACTAAACATAGGAGATGATGAAGAGGAAGTTAACACATCCCTAAAATGTTAACACACATATAAGCATACACACTCGTTCAGGTGATGAAACTCACATCCAGTATGTATTGAGTTTGTTAAAAATCTTAATTCATTTGCCTTTCTCCTCCCTTGTGGGAATCTTGTTTGTATATTCAGTTCTAGATTTGTGTACCAATTCTAAAGAGGCCATGTAGTGCCTGGACTGCTGCTAAAATGAGACACTTGTGAAGGTCTCCAGTGCAGCCCATCACACAGGAAGACACAAACTAATCCCTTCTACATCCCTTCAGGTATGAAGAAACTTAGAATAGTATTTGAAATAATGTCTCACATTATCTGGGGATATGTGGTTTGTCAGATGCATTTTAGTAAGCTCTTAACAGTTGGAATCCATGTTCTGTGAGGTGAAAGCACAAGACTTAGGAAGATCAGTCTGACAAGAACAAGGTTACCTTGTGAGTGCAAGCTTTAAATTAGGCCCTTGTCTATATAAAAGGGCTAAATGTTAGTTTTGACTCACTTTGGTTTAAGAGTCCATGTTAACAATGAAATGAGTTTTATTTAGTTTTGTTATTTGATGAATTGGAATAATCAAAATCTCAAAAGGCCTCTCTACCTTAGTTGTAACTTAATGAGAATACTGATTAGGGAGTTCCATGACCTCTGAATTTACATCTTTGCTTCATCTACCAAATTTAGTGTTTGTGTCTTTATAATGGGGATGGCCCTTCTGACTTTTCTGGAGAAAACGGGACTTAAAATGCTTAAACAAGAGTGGTTTTCAAATTGTGCATAGATTTTTCTCCATAACAAGAATTTGTGTCCACATGGTGCTTTAAAGTTGAAGTGGTTAGTTTAGGGTATTTGTTTGCTTATGAAAACTACATTCTTTTGTAAAACTACATTTTTACCTAAAACTACATTTTTTATTTCATTTTAAAAATTTGTGAAAAGTTTAATTGTATTTAGTCACTTATGTGTAATCCAGACCCAAACTTTTAATACTCTTCTTTGAAATAGAGGAAGTAAGTGCATAGCAAATTATGATTTCTTTGTGATGTTTATGTTGACACAAGCAATTGAATTCCTGCTCTTAATTCCACAGTGCATTCAATGTTATTAAACTAAACATATGAGGTCCTTTTCTGAAGATTTTGTCTTAAACCCTCCTTAATGACTTAGTACAACTTTAGGAATCTTAAAATTTTTCATCTTGAAAAAAGGAAAAAGCCAGACTCAGAAGTAGAATGGATAATAGAATTAGTGACAAGAATGTGGGAAGTTGTCATAACCATTCTCCATGCGTTTAGGAAAGCAAAGGAAAGTGAGCATGATGAGAGGAAGGGGACATATATAAAAGACTCATTGAATTTCTAGAGATAAAAAAGTCTAAGTCAAAATAACAAAAAACTCTAAGCCTTTGATGAATTTAGGTTTATATTCTTTAAATATTCCTGAGAGAGCTCCTGAAATTCAAGTTAAGCATATTTGACCTTTTCTCCTGTAACCCTCCCCTGAGGATAGCTATGTGGTGTTCTGAAGAATCACTGTTTGGAAATTATTAACCTCAGAAACTGATTTTCATCTCTTCTTAGTCACTTTAATGTGGGGCACGAAACCTCGAAGTGTTAGGTTGCCACATCCAGTGCAGTGTCCTGTGAGGTCAAGTCTGGTCTAAGTCTAGTTTCTGAGCTTCAGTTTCCTCACTTATAAAATAGGAATGAGACTGGGGTTATTAGGGTCAAATGGATATGTTATGACTTCACAGTGTGAGGGCCTCCTTGCTGGCACAAGGGGTTAAGTCTCAACATTATGAAGCTGTCAGCTGCCACTGCAGCACAAGTCAGCTCTATCCTCTGCCAGGGAGCTGCCCACATGGTGCAACAGACCTCTGCTCTCCCACCCACTGCTCCCCCCCAGCAGTGTATTTCAGTACATCTGCCAGTTCTGCTCCCCACTCTGGTGAGTCCTCTCACCCCTCACACCTCTGGTCTGTACGCCAGCTCTTAAATGCATAAATTTAAAAAAATAATAAATCTTTAAAGGAAAAAAGATTTTAGAGAGTGTAAGTTTCTTTGTATTTCAATGTCTTGATTCCAAGATTTCATTCATTCTACAAAAATTTTTAATACATGAAATATATATTAAAATTATTATGTATTCAGTCCAGTGCAGTGGGATATGTGCTTGCAGTTTTGTTCACACTCCCTCCAGTTTACAAATAGAAGAGTTATGACTGTGGAAGCAGCAAGCTGGCATCCACACCTTAGAAGAGCTGCTAAGTCAGAGGAAGACTTCAGAGAAGTTGATCTTTGAGCAGATTTTTGAAGAACAGGTGGGAATTAGGTGAGGGGGCTTGGGACAGAGGGGACACCAAAAACCTAGAGCTATGAACATTGGTCCAAATGGGTTCCCTTGGATGCCAGATGCTCACTTGGGAGATGACCCCAGGAAGTGGGTGGGGAGGTGGAGAAAGGGAGTATTGACTCACCCATTAGCTTATGGGCCACTGGATTTTATTCCAGTCCCTCAGGAATAGGTTAGCACATGCCTCAGAACTGAGGCATGCACCTTGGGACATGTGCCAAAGGACAGGAATGGTGGGACTTGAATTCGCCACTCCTTTCACCTATTGGTCGAAAGTAACCCTGAGGAGAATGATCCCAAACTTGGATTTTCTGAGTTGTACTGTAACAGGGTGGTCCCTAGGAAAAGGGGAAGTTTGAGGTTCCCTGCCCCACCCAGAAGGAGGGTGGAGCTGAGCAGAGAAAAAAGGAGAGAAGAGAAAGAATCAGGAGAGAAGAAGAGAATGAAGGTGGATGGAGAACAAGAAGGAAACCTGAGGAAGCCACATGGAGCATCTAGCATGTGATGAAGAAACAGTGCTTGTTTCCTGACCCTGGACTGGTTAAGGCAGATGTGGGTGAGAGACCTGTAGGGAGGTGACTATGGCAGTGTTTATATTGATTTTGATTTAGCTCTTTTTCTCCCAGATTTGTCTGGTCATTTCTGACCCTTTTCCATGGGTCCCGGCCAGAAGTTGCTTTAGTCTTGTGGCAGGCTTTCAGGCCTTGCTTTGGGCCAATCCCTTTTGGGTTGACTTTTGCCCACGAGGGGATGGGTAACTTCAGGTGTTTGATTTAGAAGTTATATTCTTTGTGTTCCATATTGTGTATTTACTGTATTAAAGTCCCTTTTCATTAAAGTTTTATATGTTTTGTCTTGATACGGCAAATGGCAGAACCCACTTAGAGCAGGCAGTTTTGGGACCTCAGGGGTGTCCCTCTCTCCCTGTCCTCTAACAGATTTGGTGTCCTGTAACAGATTTGCTACCCTGTAACAGTACCAGAGCTGCCTTAAAAACCATAGGTAAGAGAGCCAAAGGGGGCTGTCCTAGGCTTGATGGGGATACTGAGAAAACACATGAGTGTTCATGGTGGCATCATTCTGAGGCATGGGGCATCACACCCATCCACCTTACCTCTCCTGGGAGCCAAAGAGCTCTCATCATTATTTTTCACTTTTCCTTTCCTATTGTTACTTTGAGAAACATTGCTAATGTCAATGTTTTGATATATGTGACCAAAAGCTTGGTCAGCCTATTATTTCACAGTTACAATGTAAGGACATTTAAATATCTTTTTATTTAAAATGAGGGAGATTTTTTATTTAAAAAACAAAAGGAGTCCTTGCTTGTCTTGGAAAAATAAAACTGAAACAGGACCTTGCCTTTCATTGCAGTCACCCAGGCCTGAACCACAGCTGTACCAAGAGCAGAGGGCAATGCCCCTCTTCAGCGTGACCACGCTCATCCCACCACCTCACAAGTTAATACTGGTTGGTCCTGCCTGGATTTTGAGTTTCTCAACCACACCATTGGGGAATTTGAAATACAGGTTTGATATGGCTGGAGCTATTGTGTGCACATGAGAAAGGAAAGAAGGAAAAGAGTAGGGCAGTGAGGAGTGGTCATTGAAGACCAGTTTGGAGGGAGGCCTCCATCAGAATTTCCTAGCACAATCCCTGCTAATAATAAGAAAGTGGTATTTAGAAACAGAGGGTATGGTAATTCTGTCTGTCTTGTGAACCTCATAAGGAAGGGTAGCCAAGATCCAAGATAGGATTCAAGTATTTCTGGGTTATCTTAGCTAAGATACAATCTAAGTTGCCCTAAGTGCTCCCTAGATTCAGCATAAAGCATCATTTAACTGGCTTAGATAGGCACATGTGCTTGGATCTGGAATTGTAGAGATGAGTGTTGGAAAAATATGATTGATAAGTGTCACAATCTGCTCTCTGCTCTGTATTGCCTGGATTTTCGTAATGTAAATACTTTCCTATGATTTCAAGCCACCAACATCAAGTCACAGATGCTGGAGTTGGAGAGAGATGATCAGCGGCCCTCCCTTTCGTTATATTTCAATTACGTAAGTTACCTTAAAAGCATAATCACAGCAAAATGTAAAATGATCAGGAAGTGAGGTGTTATGAGTATTTATTACCTTTGTTTTAAATTAGCCTTTTAAGTTATGTTTATATAACTTTAATTTTAGTAGTGTATGTGTTTAGCAACCATTTCTCCGAATTCCTGGAAATGTACCAATCATCTTTCAAGAAGCTTTCTGAGCTAATTCGAGGATACTTCTGGACTAGGAGTCAGTGGTGGTTCCTATCTTGGAAGATTTCTGGTGCTTCTATTTTCCATTGTAAGGGCATTGGTGACAGTGAGATCTCAGATCCCAAGCACAGCTGAAGGCGCAGAGCAAGTTGGGACCTGGATTTGGGAGAGGGCATGAGAATGGGTGAGACTTTCTCAGGAATCTGAAAGCTACTCAAGGCAGCTGCTTTTGGAAGGATCCAGCACATAAGGACAAGACTGTTTGTTAGGCCTTGGCAGGTTCACCTGAGGGGTATGCGGGTTTCTCAGGACACACAGATACTACTGCATTCTGCCTTAGGTTCCCTCTCCATCACTCTCAGCTGCAGTCAGGACAGGAGGCCAGCAGTGCATTCCCCAGAAGTGAGGACATTACAGGGCTTGAAGAGCCCCAAGGGTGGTCATTCCCCATCACCCCAGCTGTTACTTGTTTATAGGTAGTCTTGGCTAGACCAGCTGCCCCTTCCCTGTTCTGCTCCGTCTTAGTTGAACTATGAACTAAGACACATAAAGTTTAACTAGCCCCGTAAGTGGCAAGGCCAGATCAGAGTGTCTGTTTCCAGAACATGCCATTTTAACCAGTTGATGGAAAAGATATGTGGGAACCAATTGGAGGATTCCTTCTGAGTCCTCAGAGTAAGGAATTCCACAGCAAAATCCTTGGGAAGAACCTGGAGATCTAGGAGCAAGGAACAGGGTTTGGTTCAGATTGGAGGGAGAAGAAACCTGTGAACTTTGAAAAGATACCTAACTTGTCTGGGGATATACATGTGTGCTCTCAGGAGCAAAGGGGCCTGCCTCTCTCCCTGCTACTCTAGCACCTGAGAGACCAATGGCATCTTGTCAAAGGGGGAATGGATAAAATACTTCCCCTTCATTTCTTCTCTGGCTACAGTAATGGTGTATGGCTATTTCTCTTATGTACCTGTTTAAGATTTTTACCTCTGAGAAACTGTACTCCAAATCCATGAGATATGTGGAGGTGTGTGGGAAATCACAGAGACAGAAATCTATCTGGGGAAGAGTCCAGATTTTCCATAAGTCATTTCTCCAGGGCTTTAGAAGGGTTATGTATGTCCCCAGGGGAATTCCCCTTAATTATGACTTCAAAGGCATACTCTGCAGAGCCATCAGGGAGATTATAGGATTGCCTGAAAGGTAGTATATAGGGCTGGAAGAGGAAAGGCCTCCAGTAGCAGCAGATGTGGGCTTGAGGTAGACTAACACTTGCCTGACTCCTGATTAGTGGGAGTTCCTATTATCACTTTCATCTTTCATTGCTATTTTTTTTCTACTTTTTGTTGACTTGTAAGTCACATTTAGTCTGTCCTGTATTTGCATGATAAAAATAACATTTCTAAGATTGCTGTATTTTTTAGAGGCTTATAAACAAAATAAAGATGCAATGATATGGTATTTTGAGTTTGCTTTAAAATAATGTAATGGGGGAGAGTGTTTGGGGAAATAGATGTGGTTATAAAGAAAACAAAATGGGCAGTGTATGTCAATGATCTAAATTAGATTATACCTGTAAGTTAGTTATATTCTTGTATTTCTATGATTTTCATAGTAAACAATTCCAAAATGGAAAAGGGGGAGAACAAGAGGTTTTATGGACAGAAAAGATGTAAATCTTGGAAAAGTTTATGCTAGAGATGCCACCATAGATAATTCTAATGTTTGCAAGAAGGTAGGAGAATTTTATTCACTATTTTCCAAAATGATGAGAAATTGCTCTAAACTTAGCATAAGTTTATTGTTTTGTGGGCGTGGTGGACTCTGGACAATTGGATTGGAAGGATCCACATCAAGGCAAAGTTAAATACAAGAGAATATTCTCCTTTTCTTGCTTTTTGTTCACACATGCACATGTCTGTAGAGAGTAGGACTGGCATTATGGAGATTCTACTTTTAGGACACTGTCCCAGGAGGTTTGATGTTGCTTAGTTTGGAGTTGACTTTATGGCATTTTGGCACCATAAGAATGTCAGCATGACCTCATGAAGCTTATGAGTCCTGAAGAAATGACATCAGCAAATGAAGCTTCTGGAGAAACATCTCTACTTATCCAAGTATTCTATAACTTGAGCTATAGGATGAAATTAAAGAGAAGCAATTAGTAGACTTTGTTTTACTTTGGTTTTTCAATGTTTTGAGTATGGAAATACAAGTTTCACTTAAGGGGATTTTTTTTTTTTTAATGGCTGGTTTTCCTCTGTCAACGGTCTTCCTGACTCATCACCTAAGTCTTTCAGATTATACAGTATGCTTTCAGGCTGGTGAGCATGGCTGTGCATAACTCAAGTGAGACATGGACTGAGGGGACAGTTCTTTAGAAGTCTGGCTCTGAGTTGTGCTTATTGTTATGTTTGGCCAATTTTAGGCCTTTGGAACAGGTTCTAACTTGCTCATGCCACTAGCTCTAGGTCAGTACTTAAGAATAATAATGTTAAAAATGTTAAATGGCCACATGGGTATGGACTACGCATTCCTGATAATCTGAGTTTGTTCTTTAAAGAGATTATCATAACTTAAGTCTCCACAGATAAACCAAATGTTTTGATAGAAGTAAATGTAAAGGAGTTTAGGAAGGAATTTTACAGTATTCTACCACTACACGACAAAAGTTGAATTTATTAATTTGAATAGATTAGAGTCTAGGTCAGTAACTCTGGATGCAAAGTTTTGTTTAGATTCTTTTTAAAATTTATTTATTTATGCATACAAGAACTAGGGTACAGGCCAGAGATGCAGGGGAGGAAGGGTGAGAGAATCATCAGAGACAGAGTGGGGAACAGGACAAGCAGATCTACTGAAATACACTGCTGAGGGGGGTAGCAGAAAGGACAGGAGAGGTCTGCTGTACCATGTGGTTCACCTCCCTGACTGGGGATCCAACTTGTGCTGCAATGGCCGACTATAGTTTCATCTTGCTGTACTTTAACCCATTGCGCCACCAGAGAGGGTCCACTTCTAGCTTTCTTCTAGTTTGTTTAGCTTTCTAGCCACCTTCCTAATATAAAGAACCCTGGCCTCAAATTCCATCCCCTCATTTGGTCCTTGGTTCTCTTGGTTCTTAAGAAAATACTTCCAAAACTGGTTCAACCACGGTTAATTCATTGAAGTGGGAACTGTAGCTGCTTGGAGGGCAAAGGAGTGATTTTATTTGTAAAGCATTTAACTAAATGCTTATTTTATGTTACTTATTCTCTGTGTGTTTTAGAAAAACAAGCATCTTAAATTGGCTTATTGATCTTAGTTGTTAAATAAGTTTTACTACCATTCAGACAAACTGCAGGGTATTCATGCTATTGATCTATTTTTATGCATGGAGGGGCCCTTCAAAGGTTAGAGGAGAAACAGCCATAGTTCAATCTTTGAGCCAGGGTTGATCTGAAATATCTGAACCCTTAACCTAAAGTGTATTTGTGTGTGTGTGTGTGTGAGAGAGAGAGAGAGAGAGAGAGAGAAATGAAATAGCCTATAAAACTGAGTCAATCCATGTATGTCTCTGAATCAAAGTTCTGCCTATGTCCAGAGGGCCTAGTAGTCATCCATCTTGATCTCTGCACATTCATCAATTTCTGAGAATGTTTCTCCTCTAGGATTTGCCCATTTGTCAAATATAACTACAGAGTTATAGTTATATATAGAACTGAACTATATAAACAGTTCACTTTACTCTGGATGTGACCCCATCGTTTTTTTTCTTTTTTCTTTTTTATAATTTAGCATATACTTGTAGCTGTTGGGCTCACTGGTGAGAGGTTGGGTGCTGGGGTCTGAATGCTTCATTTCAATACTGGCTCTGCTACTCCTATCTGGAAGAAATTGCAAAACCACGCAGAATCCATTTCATCATTTTCCTCATAGAGTTCTGTGGAAATCTTATTTGTTACTATCTGTGAGGCTCTTAGAACAGGAACTTAGAACTAGGACAAGTCAAGCTCTCAGTATATGAGCTCTGCTATGACATATTTCTGTATTCACTGGTTTTACAGCACCAGAAATTGTCATGAGATTAAGTTCTGGTGATAGACATCAACATTTTGTCACATGTCTTAGTTTTTCTTCTTCAATATTCACTTTCTGAAAATGCAATTTAAAAAGACAATTACTTTCTTCCTAACTGACTTATTTTTCTTGGTAGTAGTCACATGTGAAGGCTGCAACTACAACATGTATGGTTGCCTTTCAGATTATTCTGAGTTTTGTATTATCTCCTTTTTGAATGCTACGGTTTCTGAAGAATTACTGGCCAGCTTGATTTTTATCAAATCACCACTTGAAAATGAGATAATATATCTGTCATTTCAAAAAATTGAACAGAACTTTGCACCTACGAGGTCTAGCCCCACAAGTTTCCCCATCCTGCCCAGAAATTGAAACTGGACAAAATTGAACCATGAGGCATAGACACTGGGCAACAGCTTTTGATTACTGCTCTTTGTCATTTCCTCCCCACTGCCCCTAACATGCCCAAACCATTCTCATCTCTTTAAGAGAATCCTGGTTTGATTAAAGACAGGAAGTGAATTTCCTGATAAATATTATCGAGGACTGACGGCCAGTCCATTAATTGCACTTTGCCAGTTTCCTTCATTTTGGATGAACCTTCCTGCAAGAAGTCAGTCCTTCTTCCCCCTACAAAGTTCACGCACATGGGGACTGGTGTATTCTGATAAGTAAAAGCATGAGCAGGCTCTGGATGATTTTATGATGGAGAGAAGCTGGGAGCGTCTCCAGAGTGTCTTCCTGCTGCTCTGACTGGAATGGCTATGGCTTGTGAGAAGGAATGTTTTGGTACTTCCTTGAATTTCATTGTTTGAGGATTCATTCCACTTTCTATGGGCTTCACTGAATCCTTCATTCAGCATATATTTACCAAGCCAGTTACTGCTTAATAATAGAAACCCAAACCAGTTTCTTGGTATGCAGTTAGGGAAAATATTTGAAATAGCTACATGGGGTTTTAGTTTTTATATCTTATACTTAATGGTCATTTTGAAAGGTAAGAAATTAATGTGAGAATCCTTTTTAGAATTAGAAATAAATGTTGAGTTACATACAGCAATAAGCAAGGATGTTAGAATCAAAGTATTTAAATTTGTATTACACAGATTATATCAAATGAATGGAATAATAGGCATCTGCCAATGTGAGGTTGTAACAGGGTGGTCCCCAGGAAAAGGGGAAGTTCCAGATTCTCTGCCCCACCCAGAAGGAGGGTATTGCTGAGCAGAAGAGAAGGAATCTGAAGAAGGAAGCTGGATGGAGAGCCAGAGGAGACCTGAGGAAGCCACATGGAGCAGAGTGTGTGATGAAGAAACCGTGCTTGTTTCTTGGCCCTGTGCTAGTCGAAACAGATGTGGTGAGAGACCCATGAAGAGGTTGACTATGGCAGCTTTTATCTTAATTTTGATTTTGCTCTTTCCTCCCAGACTTGTCTGGCCATGTCTGACCCTTTTCTCTGAGTCCCTGCCAGAAGGTGTTTAGGCTTGTGGCAGGCTTTCAGGCCTTGCTTTGGGCCAATCCCTTTGGGGAGACTTTCGCCCACGAGGGAATGGGTGACTTCAAGTGTTTGATTTAGAAATTATATTCTTTGCCTTTTCTGTATTGTATACTCACTGTATTAAAGTTCCTTTCCATTAAAGCTCTTATGTCTTGTCTTGATACAGTGGATGGCAGAACCTATTTAGAGCAAGAAGGTTTGGGGTTTCAGTGGTGCCACCTCCCTGTCCTTAACAGGTGACTTAAGGTTGGACACTTTATTGTTTTTGCTGAGGGAGTATCCTAGCAGTTCAAAAGTCTCCCCTCCTATCTTCCTCGGTGCCTGAATTTTTCTTGTTGGTCTTGCTTAAGGTTTAAGAGCTGTGATGTGAGAAGCAGATATCTTACCCCCATTTCTAGAATCGCAGGGGGTATTGGGGGAAGTATGTAGACCAGGCATTGGAAGAAATTGTTTCAAATATCCTTCAACAACTCATTTTCTGTGGCTCCCACATTTCTTAGTATCAGATGTGTAGCTCGTGCCTGGCACACTAGAAGTCTTACATGTCCCTGTCTTTCTCAATCTTACCCTCCCAAAATGCCTAAGCCAGCAATCTGGGCTGTCTCCTGTACTTTTTGCAGATAAATCCTTATCACTTTTTGTATTATTGTAGGAATTGGATTATCATGTCTTTCTGGCCTCAGGTCCTGTTCCACTACCCCCGATTCCATCAAAACTTTATAAACAAAAGCTAACCATAGCTCACTTGTGCTTAAAAGCATCAACCCCATCTAATAAAAATAGCAAGTATTTTAATAGTTCTCATTCTTATAAATGTTCCACGGATATAAACTAATTTAAGCCTTGTTAGAATTTTACATGAGATGACTGTTATGATCCCCAGCTAACAGGTAGGAAACTGAGCTATAGAGAGGCTAAATAATGTTCTTGGAATGAAACTGTTACAAGTGATCACTAGAATATATGTGTACCCCTGTTGAGTCTCAGTCCTACCTCCCCCTAATTCTGCTGTTTTTTATCCTCAGCAATGCATGCCTTTCTTACCCTGCCATATCTGCTTCCTCTCTCCCCATATGTTGTTTTTGCCAATATCCCTTCAAGACTGCCTTTCCTGTTGACTGCTTGCCAAAACTCCCATTTCTCTTTTCAGACATGGGCCTGACATCACCTGTTTCCTTTCCATGTTGCTCTTTGCTCTGTGCATGTCCAATATCTAAGGGACATTTTGTTTTAGAAATGGGACAGACAATAAAAACCAAGCTCTAGAGATGGTCTTTAGGATCATTAATGTTCATTTTGGGTAAAGAAGCAAAACAGAACAGCAAAGCATAGAGTAGAAGCACATCCATAGTCTAGGGAAGGTACATAAGGGGGCCCTTTGGGATGTCAAGAACAGGTTGAGGAACCCAAGCCTGGGGTGTGATAAAAACCTTCCTAAGGGCCCTCCCAGGTGGTGCAGTGGGTTAAAATACAGCACTAAGAAGCTAAAGCCACTTAAGCATGAGTTCAATCCCTGCCCCGGAGGTGATCCACATGGCTCAGCAGACCTCTCCTGACCTGCCCGCTGCTCCCCTCAGCAGTGTACTTCGTTGGTCTGCTTGTTCTGCTCCCCACTCTGACTCTAGTGAATCCTCTCACCCCCTGCTCCTCTGGCTTGTATCCCAGTTCTGTATGCACAAATAAATAAATAAATCTTAAAAAAAAAAAAACCCTCCTAGAAGAGATTATAGTGAAAGGAGGAATTCATGAATGGAAAGAAATCAGGTACTAGGGGAAGGGAGCTTTCCTAGACAAAAGCAAAGTATTTTCAAGCGCAGAGCAAAGGGAGCTTTCCTAGACAAAAGCAAAGTATTTTCAAGCGCAGAGCAAAGATAGCCCATGTAACTTGGGAAAATTGTTGAGTGAATTTACCACTCCATCAAGTGAAGTCACAATCCCTCTGGCAACCAGCCAGAACGCAATAAGAGGTGGTTTTATTTTTCTGTCCACTTTTTGTGGACTTTCCACTTTATCTAAGAAAAGAAAGTTAATATACACCCCCAGCAAATCACACTGTGGATGTCTCACTTCTAGTTAGCCTGCCTCTAGTTCACCCATGCCAATGGCTTCCAACCTGGGCACACCTGAAGCCTTCCCTTTCTTCTACCACAAAATTTTCCAATCCTCTGCTTGCCTTTGATTTTTTACCAAATGCAAAGATAGTGGTTGACTCCTTTGCTAGAGTAAGTGCTGAATGAATAGGCTTTGCTTGTTCTTATTTCAGAGATGGGAGGGAGTATCTTCATTTTATTTCTAGAAGAGTTTCCCAGATGTGTTAACTATGCCATTGTTCTGTTTTGTTTTTCCATTCTTGGATCCATTTTCCTTTTTTTTAAAACATTAGAGAGTGTTTTTCACCATCTACAAACATTGTAGATCAGATTGAACATGTTTGTGCTAGAAAGAGCACTGTTTTCTATGAGATTGGCGATAGCACCTGGTTGGATTCCCACCTCTACTTACCACTAGTACCGACAGTCAGAAAGTCCTTTAGGTTTTTTTTTTTTTATGTTATTGCCTCTTTGCCTGCAAAATGGAGCTACGACATTATTGCCAGCTTAAATTTGTGACTACCTCCCATGTGCATCTAGTGGTGCACCTTTCAGTATTGATAGCCATCAGTTACCTGCAATTAACAAGAGGCTCGAACCAGTTCTAAAACAATGAATAGGGCCAGAATCAATAACCCACAATTATATCTGTGGTTAGGCCTCCCCTCTACCTTTTGAGCAAAGATAATCACAGAGAAAGATTATTTTAATCATGAAGTAAAGCTGGCCTTATTAGATAGGGCATTGTTTACACAAGTACAGCAAGAATGGTGATTTAATGATTGGGCCTTTTAAAGTTTGCTTTGCTGAATGTTTATATACAGAATCTCAGAATGGCCTTCTGCAAATTTTGGGGGCCAAAAAGTCATACTAGGAAATTACCGTTAGGTTCAACCTACATTATTCATAGATCTGGGTGAATTTCTCTCTTCTTGAGGTCTATCAAATGGCTCAAGTTTCCTGGACCCACCAAGAAGAGAAATCACCTAAAAGTTTGGGGACCTTGGAAGTCAGGTAGTATGCCTGTTTCCAAAGGAATTTTTGGGGGGGTTCAAATTTTATTAATTACAAATAATGTAACCTACATATTGCAATCTGTGGCATACATTTATATATCCCTTCTTATTGGGTTGTTTGCTTTGTGAAATTCAATGAATCATTCTACTTCAAGTACCTAATCCAGTTCATCTGGCTTCAAGTTTTTTTTTTTAATAATAATTTATTTTTACATCATTTTGTGCATTTTCCCATCTCATTTGTAATCCCCTCCGAAGGAATTTTTTAACCATTGAATTATATCTAATTCATTCTCAAACAGAACACTTTGGACAAGGTCTTTGTTGTATAGCCTATGTTTTCTGTTATATCCTCGTAATAGGGAGGTCAGTTCCTACTAAATCTTTGCAAATAAGTATGATGCCATGAAAATAAAAATATTCAATGAGGGTATTCTGGAGGAATCAGAAAAAGATAAATGTTTCTCTTCTGTTTTTTGAAAGCATAGTCATCCAAGTGATGGTTATGTAACAGGGTGGTCCCTAGGAAAAAGGGAAGTTCCAGGCTCCCTGCCCCACCCAGAAGGAGGGTGGAGCTGAGCAGAGAAAAAGGAGAGAAGAGAAAGAATCAGGAGAGAAGAAGAGAATGAAGCTGGATGGAGAACAAGAAGGAAACCTGAGGAAGCCACATGGAGCAGCAAGCATGTGATGAAGAAACCGTGCTTGTTTTCTGACCCTGGACTGGCTAAGGCAAATGTGGGTGAGATACCTGTAGGGAGGTGACTATGGCAGTGTTTATATTGATTTTGATTTTGCTCTTTTCCTCCCAGAT
>NW_004567112.1:46430083-46444293 GCF_000260355.1 Condylura cristata
GGGGATGGGTAACTTCAGGTGTTTGATTTAGAAGTTATATTCTTTGTGTTCCGTATTGTATATTCCCTGTATTAAAGTCCCTTTTCATTAAAGTTTTATATGTTTTGTCTTGATGCAGCGAATGGCAGAACCCACTTAGAGCAGGCAGTTTTGGGACTCCAGGGGTGTCCCTCTCTCCCTGTCCTATAACAGATTTGGTGTCCTGAAACAGAGATAGCTTAAGAAAAAAAGAGAACGGAGTTCCCTATGTTTATAAAATAGAACATTGTGGTCTCAGCAACAACCCAAGGAAGACCCAAATCATCCCTTTTCAGTTCATCCAGTTCTCTGTCATTGTTGTTCTGCTCTATCTTGGGCAAGTAATTTCATGAGTTTCTTCATTAGTGCTGAATATCGTAACTCAGTCCAGTGATATAGTTGTTTAAGCAATGACATCAGAAATGTGTGTCAAGAATTCTTGGCATAGCCCTTTTTGTTTGTTATAGTTGAAGACTCTGGTCTGTAATGACTTGCAATTACTTTCAGGGAAACATCAGAATAAACAAAAAATTGCCTTTAGATAACAAAAGACTTAAATATGACGTTTAACTTACAACAATTTTCAAAAATGTAGGATCTGCTAAGAGTTCATTACAATGATGCAAAATGACAGAAAGTTGGTTGTTTCTTTGCTATGCAAAACAAAATAAAGTCAAGTGACAATAAAAAAAAACACATAGAAGTTAATGACTATCAAGAACTTTAGCTCTTCCAAAAGTGAGAAGGTTTTGTCCCTTTAAGTGGTCAAGGACAAGTTAACATAAACAGGAAAGTATTCTGGTAAAACACAGAATCTTTGCTTTCTAGGTAGATTTCTCAGAAGGTAAAGAAAGCCCTTGTATCAACTTTTAAGAAGCAGATAAATATTCCAACATTTTGTCATTTGGCAGAGGAAAATAAAATATTTTTTGCATCAGTAAATTATTCAATACTAAAGATGTTTTAAAGAAAATTCAAAAGTCAGCTAATATTAATGATAATAAAATTACCTGTTGGTAAGACTTCGACCACTTTCTACATCCATTTACATTTTGTCTTACATAATCCTCTTCCTCAATCTAACAGTAAGGAACCAATGATTTTACTTTAAGGCAAAACCATTCTCCTTTCCCTTTATAAAACTACAACCTATATACTTTGAATACAGTTATTTTTCTCTGTGATTATTTTTTCCAGCATCTCGTTCATATATATTGATTGTAACTTTTAACCAATGTAGTCTATTTCATGAGATAACTATGACAAAGGTAATTGTGAACCGTCATGTACTAATATTTTGTATATAAGTTTATAAATATATCTCATCTTTTTTACAGCCATACATGGCTTCATAGTACAAATTATCAAAGTGGAAAAAAAAATTGTTACAGGGCACTCCAATGTAAATTGGGTTGCCTGTCTGTGGGTCCTCACTGGTGCTCTTGAGATTCAATCATATTATGGACACACACAAAAAGACTCCATAATGCATTTATTTACAAGGAGAAAGATAAAGGAACGACCCAGGGAAAGAGGAGAGAAATACAAGTTAAACTAGAATGTCCTACCAGTTCTGCTACTTGGACTCCACCGGCTCGCTGAAAACCGATGGAGAGCAAAAACGACCAGCTGTGAACCACCAGGCCAAGAGACCCCCAGAGCCCACATGTCTGGTTTTATCTTAACCTGGCTGCTCAGCTCGGCCCTCACGTCCCAGCATGCTTCTCCTTGTTATTGATGGGATTGGTAGTTCCAATATCTGGAGTGGGGGGGTGGAGTCCATGAAACCTGTACTGTTACAGGGCACCCCAATGTGAATCGGGTTGCCTGTCTGTGGGTCTTCACCCGCGCACTTACGATTCAATCATATTATGGACACACTCAAAAAGACTCGATAATGGATTTATTTATAAGGAGAAAGGTAAGAGAATAACCCAGGGAAAGAGGGAGAGAAATACAAGTTAACTAGAATGTCCTACCAGTTCTGCTGACTTGGACTCCACCAGCTCGCTGAAAACCAATTGAGAGCCAAAACGACCAGCTGCGAACCACCAGGCCAAGAGCCTCCCAGAACCCACATGTCAGGTTTTTTCCCAGCCTGGCTGCTCAGCTCCGCCCTCACGTTCCGGCGTGCTTCTCCTTGGTACTGATGGGATTTGGAGTTCCAGTATCTGGAGTGGGGGCGGAGTCCATGAAACCTATACCTGTTACAGTACCTGTTATAAAATGACTGGCCTAAAGATAAAAATAAAATAAAAAGATTTCCTTTGCCCTATGTGAGATTTTACGGAGACTGTGGATTGAGTTTAGGGCAAGGAAGTGAGGATGACCAACTTGCAACCTGGGAGTCTGGGTGTCCCCAAAACCTACCTAACTGGTTAAATAATCAGCCTGCTTCCAATTAGCATTTCCAACCTTAGGCATTTGCTCCTTTGCTCCTTTGGCCCTGGAACTCTTGATGAGGGGAGCACCATGGAAAATTTTAGCGACTAGAATGAATAGAGGAGCAGCAGTGGAAAGGGACAGCAGAGGCAAATAGAAGGAGGTGCAGGTAAAAAGCTTTTGAAGAGGAATAGATGAAACTTCATGGGAGTTTAAGGGAAGTTCAAATTTAGTATAAGAGAGGAAGAGTTGCTGCTGGGTGGGGATGTGATGAGTGATGCCAACAGCGAGGCTGGGAATGAGAGCAGATTGGGAAGTTACTGGAAGTTTCCCAGTTTACCAAAGAAGCCATTGAAGTACCAAATGACATCTAGTAAAATTTAGTCATTGTTGAGGATTTTGAGCTGAATTAATGTCTGTAGTGGTAAAGTACTTCTTGAGTAAAAGAGGGAGGGGCCAGATAGAAACAGTAAGACTTATGAATTGAAATTGTGTCTGTCCAAAAGATATGTTGAAGTCCTAAACCTGGTACCTCTGGAAATATGACTTTCACTGAAAATAAGGTCTTTGCAGATGTAATCAAGTTACGGTGAGATCATTAAGGTAGAACCTGATCCAATATGACTGGTGTTCTCATGAGAAGGCACAAAGGTGGAAGCCTGGTGTGTGATGACAGGGTGGAGACGGAAGGAAATGCCAGGGATTGCCGACAATCCCTAAATGATAGGAAGAGCAGGAAGGATCTTCCCAGAAAGCAAAAGCGTCAGAGGAAAGATGATCCTGCTGACATCTTGCTTTCAAATTTTTAATATCCAAAACTGAGAGACAATAAACTTTAGAAGTGTGTGGTGTTTTGTTATGCCAGCTTTAGGAAACTAATAGTTACCCATGGGATTAGGTAATTAAGTGAGACATAGATTATAAAGAAGACAGGAAAGACCATCCTAAAGAACCCTTAATCAACTGAGGGAACTTCTTCATAAAATTTCCCTCACAGTAAAATTTCCCAAAGAAAAACAGAAGCGGTTTTGCAGAAAAACCAGACAAAAATCTCTGCGTGAAAGAAGCAAAGTAAGTCCTAACCTTGCTCTGGACAGACAAGTGTCCAGACCACTGGATTAGGAGTCCTGACTCATAGTGGGTCTCATATCCCCAGGACACAGAAGGTCAGAGAAGCCAGCATGAATCTCTAGAGGCAGAGAGCAGGTCCAAGGGTGGGTGGATCTCTCCAAGGAGAGACAGCCCCAGGAAACTGTTAAAGGTAAACAAGTTTAGATTTATGGAGGGAGAGAATTCATTTGAAACACAATTGTACATAGTTGCTAGGGACTGGGAAGGAAAAGGGGAGTGGTGTCTTGGGGCATTTTACCCTGACCTTTCCCACCACCAGCACCAGTACCACCACCACCACCCCAGCAAAAAGTGGGGAGTTACTGTTTAATGGATATGGAGTTTCAGCTCTGCAGATGAAAAAGTTTTAGAGATCTGTTGCATAACCATGTAAATATACTTAATGCTACTAAAGAGCACACTTCAAATGGTTAAGAGGATACTTTTTATGATGCATTTTTTAAACCACAATTTAAAAAATCATTGCAAAAGAGAACAGACAAAAAATTGGGATTGTGCCTATTGTGAAACAATGACCACAAACTGCAAGATCTGTGTTCATTTTAGAGATCAGGCCAAAAGAGCTTTCTTCTATAAAGAAGATTAGACAGCGCTGGCAAGAACAGAAAGTCAGGAGTGAGGTTAGCCTGTGTGTGATTGGACAATTGATCAGGGACACTTGTGGTCAGATTATTTTTTGGAGAAGTCATTAAATAAGGGCTGTTCTGTAGTTCAATACTGGCTCAAGTTGAAGGTGGGTAAAAGTTCAGGGGCCTGTCAGGAAGGGAAATGTCCGAGTAAAGTTTGGTCAGGGCGTATTAGTGGGTAGCTTGTCCAGATTGGTCCGTGGAGACAAATGCCTCAACTAGTATTCACTTAAGAGACAAAGGAGAGAGTCTGTGGTCTTATCCTAGATAAACAAGGGAGTTCTCCACCAGTCTTATCTAAGTCCCTTCCGAAAGGCGGGTCTTTGCAATAAGTCTTTTCCTGGAACACAAGGTCGGGGAGGGGGAGTGGATGGCATGGCTGCATGGGTTGCTTTCCAGCATTCTAGCACAGAACTCAGGTGAAGTTTTGTAACAGGGTAGTCCCCAGGAAAAGGGGAAGTTCTAGGTTCCCTGCCCTACCCAGAAGGAGGGTGGGGCTGAGCAGAGAAAAGGAGAGAAGAGGAATCTGAGGAAGAAGAAAGGAGGATGGAGAGCCAGAAGGAGACCTGAGGAAGCCACATGAAGCAGCAAGCATGTGATGAAGAAACTGTGCTTATTTCATTGGCTGAAAGCAATGTGGGTGAAAGACCTGTGAGGAGGTTGACTATGGCAATGTTTATATTGATTTTGATTTTGCTCTTTTCCTCCCAGACTTGTCTGGCCATTTCTGACCCTTTTCTATGGGTCAGAAGGTGCTTTAATCTTGTGACAGGCTTTCAGGCCTTGCTTTGGACCAATCCCTTTTGGGTTGACTTTTGCCCACAAGGGGATGGGTAACTTCAGATGTTTGATTTAGAATTTTTTGTCTTCCGTGTTGTATACTCACTGTATTAAAGTTCATTTTAATTAAAGACTTACATGATTTGTCTTAATGCGGCAGATGGCAGAACCTATTTAGAGCAGGCAGGTTTGGGGGTTCACTGTGCCCCTCTCTCCCTGCTCTGTAACAGTTCAACATTGTCACCACCCTACAATTGTGCTTCCTCCCTCCTCCAGCCTTCTTTTGCACAGCAAATTTCAGAGTTGTGAGCTCCTCCCATCTACACTCAGCAAGATTCAGTTAAGTGTGAGCTGTTGTGGGTATGTTGCTGGCATCACTCTGAAGTTACCTGATGTCACATTTTCTTCCAAATACTTTTAAGTAGATGGGTGGAGATTTTACTTGCATTTTGCAAATTAAGAAACTGAGGCACAAGGAGAGTAAATAACATGACTAATGTCACATTGCTAACACTAGTCCCTGGATTAAGGCTAGTCCTAATCCAGTCTGATCAAATTTAATTTAATTACAGCAGCAATACAACATTCACAGGTACCAGGAGTAAGACTTGAAAAATCTGTTCTTTTTTTTTATTCTTTGTTTTGTCCCAACTTCTGTGACTGGCTGAAAGAAAGGAAGGCGGGAGGCAGAAAGGCTGAGCAAGCAGAGTTTATTGCTCCCAGACAGCAGTTGAGATGGAGCCCCTAGAGTGGGGTCCGCAGCTACTGCCAACTCTGTAGGGGTGAAGGGTCTCTATAGATTCTAAACTCAAATTCCAAAAGGGTGACTCATCGCTATGTCCTTTGATGCAAGGCCCAGTTCGTTATCACCTTCATCTAGTCCCATCCTGGACTCAAGGCCCTGCTAATTGGATATAAGGCCCACTTTATTACTGCCTTGTCACCCTTGGATGCAAGGCCTAATTTATTACTGTCCTTATCCAGTCCCTCAGTAAATCTCTGCACTTGGTCACTCCCAACATTCTTATCTTTAAAAATTCATTGATTGATTGGTTTTCTTACATCATTGTTAATTTTTGAACTACATTTGATTTCTCCCTTCAGGTTTAGTCTTTGTAGTTCTCCCACCACCATGCACACATGATCCATTACCATGGTCCTTTGCGCTCTTCTCTTTCCCCTGTTTTGACCCCACTTCCTCTTCTTCTCCCTCCCCTGCTGTATGCCTCAGATCTGTGGTCAGCTTGCAAGTTTTTTCTCTATATTCTACATGTAAGTGAAATCATCCCATATTTACTTTTTCCTTCTGACTTAGCATCATCGCCTCCACCTCTATCCATGTTGCTGTAAATGTCATGTGTTTGTCTTTTTTGATTGCTGAGTAGTATTCCATTGTGTATATATACCATGTCTTCTTGATTCACTCATCTGTTTTGTGATAGTTGGGTTGTTTCTATATCTTAGGTATTGTAGTATTGCTGTAATAAACACAGGGGTACAGCTTTCCTTTTGAAATAGTGTTTTCATGTTCTTTGGATAGATTCTTAGGAGTAGACTCACTGGACCATACAGTAAATCCAATTTTTACTGTTTTGAGAATATTCCACACAGTTTTCCATGGGGCTGGACCTTGAGCATCTCTTTTTGAGAGACACAATTCAACTCAAAATAATTAATAAGTGGGGGAGCTAAGGTTTTGAACCACTCTCTAGTCATCTGTTGAGAGTGGTGTTTATGTCCCAGAGACAAGTAAAAATTACACATGAGGATTTTTAAGACCTTATAAGAATGTCTCTCTGCTTTTCATTTTTGCCTTTTAAAAATTTCTCTGGTTGAAAAAATGCACAAAATGAAGAATAATGTAAAAAAATAAATATCAAAAAATTACTATGATGTAGTCAATAGTACATAAATGTGTTGTCTAAAGATACATATATTTAGAGGATTTTTTTAACAGGTAGGAGTATGAAAAGCAAAAATAAAGGTCCTGTACTCATTCTAACCCCTATGCTCCATCTTTTGAATTGGTAACTACTGGTTTTTTACTTTCTCTTTTTAATAGTTGCCTCAACAGAATAGCACTCCATAGTTTGAGGTTTGTAGAAAGGTGTTTGGATCCTCTAGAAGTTAGTTGGGAAGATTTAGCTGGAATAAAAGAGTCAGTAGGCTTGAGCCAGGGGGTAGGCACCTGGAATGTTAATGGGGCAATTTGACAAGTATCAGTTCCTTTCAGTTTATATTTTTATATTCTATTATTTCTACCTAACCACCAGTTTCCAGTGTTCAATATAATTTAGTTCTGAAATAGGCTGTTAATGTTTTGACCAATTTGATATCAACTGATAGGGGAAGGATAGACTTAGAATTTTTTGAAATACAGCTTTTTATTTTTTTTAAGATTTATTTCATTTATTTATGTGTACAAGAACTGGAGTGTAGGCCAGGGGTGCTGGAGCCATAAAAAGATTCACCAGAGACGGAGTGGGGAGCAGACCAGGCAGATCTACTGAAATACACTGCTGAGGGGAACAGCAGGCAAGAGAGGTAAGGTCTGCTGTGCCATGTGGGTCAGCCTCCTGGCCAGGGATCAAACCCAGGTTCAGTGACTGGTGATAGCTTGATAGCACTGAGACTTAACCCCTTGCACCACCAGGGAGGCCTGAAATACAGCTTTTTAAAAGAAGAGAACCACTGCAAACTAGTAGCCAAGTAATGATTACACCTCCATTCTTTGAACCTGAAATCCCCTGTTGGGTGCCATGTAGTCTCAAGATGTGGTCTCCTCCCCACAGCAGAAACACAATCAAGTGATTTTTCAGGCATTGATTTGGGATTCTTAAGGGAGCAAGGTTGACAGAGTCACAGGGAAACCAATTTCAAAAAAATTGCCATTGCGCATTTTTAAGAGAAAATTTCAAAAGCAAGTTTGCTAATAACACGCATACCTCCTATAGGTGTGGGAAAGACCCAGTATGACTAAATCCTTTACAATATGAATTTGAAGCCATTCTTTGCCTAAGTTGAAATCATTTTCTTATATAATTAAAAAAACAGGAAGTCAAACAAAGTCTAACACTGAAAAGATATTCGGATATCCGTGGAAAAGATATTCTCATAAGAGCACAAGATTGTATATTACATGAGTCATGGTGTTTTTCAAGAGTGTGAAAGGGTAAGGATGTTTTGGTCAGTTGGTTCTTCAGCTCTTAGAACATTTAACTTAAGGATCTATTGATTGTGTAGAACAACCCCTTCTCACTGCTATATGGGCTAAACATATTTTTGTTATAATTTATCCCACCTGTGTCTGTCAATTCCTCCCTACTTGCCTCCTCCTGTGACAGTCTGGTTCATGTTTCTTCCTAAAGCTCTAAGCCAGTTATTAATAACAGCCCAGTGATCCACCTCGGAGCATATGGTGTTTTCCACTGAAGAGAGATCATCTCCTTGACTCTGGACGTTGCTGATTGAGTCCCTGAACAGTAAGTTTTGTTTTTTGAAAAATATGGCATTTAAAAATGTTGAGGAAGGAGACAAGTTAATTTTATTCTTATTTTCTTCTTCAGAGGGAGGGTATAGTTGAGCTAGAACTTGGACTTATAAAGCCCCTTCCCTCTCCCTGTATTTCAACATCTCTCCAATTATAACAGTCTATAAAAGGGATGAATGAATTAGGAATCTATTTTTTCCATTTCCTTCCTGCTAAATAAAGGCAATAGGAAGAGCGAGGGGTTAGCAATATTCACTAGGCTTACCATGCATGTGACTATTATGCTATTCTAGATATTACCAACTCCCTGGCTTTTCTTTCCACACTGGGTATTTTAGCAATTTCAAAGAGAAATCTCACGTATGGAAAGTATCTTCAGGAAAGACTTGGATGAGAGGTTTGGAACTTTTCAGTTTTCCATGTTTGAGATTTGGATCAGAGATGGTAGCTGTCTTGTTCCACAGATTCATTGCTGCCTCTTTTTTTTTTTTAGCCAAAGGCTTTGTCTTTGTGGTCTCCTTTACAATGGTTGTTTCTCAGAATCCCGCAAAGTAGGTCACTGAGTTTTCTGTCTGGAAAAGGAGGACCCTGATGCCCAGAAAGGCCAATGTCTTGCTCAGTCCTTGTGAGCAGAGCTGAAAACCTACACTTCAGTCATTCTTCAGGAGCGTGGACTAATATGGCTTTGCTTTGGCTGTATAGATTCAATTCTCTTGACCATGTACATCAAGCTCTGCAGTAAAAATGTAAGGGACACATTACAGTGAGTTGGAAGGAGGCAGATGCTAGACTGGTTTTGAGTTCTAGCTTGACCACTCACAGGTTGTAATTTAAAATAATTACTCAAATTTTCTGAGCCTCAGCTCTGTGAAATAAGACATAACCTCTTTTACTGGGCAGTATGATTTGCTCACGATGTATATAAATAACCAAGTGTTGTAATTTATTTATGAAATCCCTCATTTGAATTTGTCCTGAGACATTTTAGTCATCTTTCATTTGTTTGAAACTAAAATCTAGAACCTCCAACGTGCTCTTTGATGGGAAACATTAATTTAAAGTTTAGAAACAATAGCTGACTTTGACAAATACATTAGTAATTAACTTTAGAACGATGTAAGCTGGGCAAAGATGGAGGATAGGAGAAGGGTATGTGGTTAGCTACAATTACAATGGGTGATAATAGAGACATTCCCAGAACAATTTTAAAGCATGAGCTACTGTTTTCATAGACATACTTTAATCAACATTCTAAAATTTTTCTTTTGCTTATGAGTTTCTTTGGTTCCAAGGGATGGGTTTTTCTTCCTTGCTACATTAGATTTGATTCTAAGTAGGAGAAAGAAAGGAGATTGGTTCAGAGAGTAACTTCTTCCCAAAGTGTTCTCAAATGTCACTCAGGACAGAGGTGAAATTTTTGTTTTACTTTACAAGCTTTCATTCGCAAACACTTATTTAACTCCAACTGTGAGAATTTGAAATTCTGTTGTCCAACCTAGCCATCAACCTTTTCACCAGGACTTGACTACAAATAATAGTTTCTGGGAACAGAAATCAAGTCTGCTCCTTGAAGGATAAAAAAAAAATGGCAGTGAATTACTGAGAGTTGCGCAGGTTGCAGACCAAGAAGACCTTTTGAAATGTTCTGCCACATGCTTTTAAGAATGCAAACTAGCCCAACATTCTCATGCATCTCTACTACCAACCCCAAATAAATTTGATCTCCTATTTGGGGCAGAAATGTAACATAGGGAAACCTCAGTCTTGGGGAGTCTTGATAATGGATAATAAGAACCTACGTTTCTTCACGTGTAGAAAAATAGTTTCTTCTAGGACCAAAATATTTATTTAAAACATTTGCGACATAGTCAGAGATGCCTTGGAAAAGCCTGAATTGGGCAGGTGTTGACTTAGAAAGCATTAGAGATAGAGTTGAAGAGTAGTGGAACTGAGTGGTTCCACATCGGTCTGGAACCACCCTGTCTCCCTGAAGCCTGCAGGTGATCAGGTGGCCCTCCTTTAGCACAGGCAGGCCATAAAACACCCTACTGCCTGTCTGTCTGTGTGTCTTCCCAAGCCTTTCCAAATCCTGCATCCATTTGCTTTCTCTCATTTCCCTGGATTATTCATCTCTCTTCACCATAATTGGCTCAGAGAAGTGGCTAATTCTGCTGCTTCATTGTACCAGCCACTATTCAGGCAACATGCTGGGAACTTGGCTATCTTTTTATCAAGCCGAAGATAGTGTTGTGGCTGAAGCTATCAGCTTTGGAGCCAAGCAGACCTCCATTCTAATCTTTGGTCATCTCTGGTCTCTGACCTAGAAAAACTTCCTTAGCCTTTGTGGACTTCAGTCTCTCCAACTAAAGAAGTAGATGTGTTAGTTACCCACCTCATAAGGTTTAATAAAATGAAAACTGAAGTATGTCAAGATCCTCCTTAACTGTAGTTACAAGTAAAATTCTTTCAACATCCTGACAAATATATTACCTCTATAATGCAGATGAGGTAGCAGATGGGGTTAAGTGCCTGGTCCAGGCTATAGAGCTGATTTGAGCCAGAACGAAGATATCAAACAAGTTCCATCTGCCTCTCAAACCCACAGTCTCTTCACTTTATCATGCTGATCAACCATCTGTGACAAAGCACATGTTTTGATTTTCAGTCGAAGTCCACTTTGTCAAGTTCTCTGGCTTTTGCTGAGATTTCCTAATTTTGCTTGTGGTTTACTTTATTCTAGGCTTTCTTGTTTTGCCTTGGCCTGAATCAAAGAAGCTTGAAGTGGATGAAAGTAGAATCTTTTCAAATAGCTAAGTTGGTTGAAATGCAGCATCCAATTTATCATAAATGCCAAAAATTGCTGGGGCTATTTTCAAAGTAACTCTGACTTGAGACAAGTCACTGCATTTTTCTGGACCCCATTTGTCAAAAGAGCTGCTTATAGAGGCTCAAACATGTTTTCTAGCATCAACATTTTTTCTATAATATTTACATTATGTTTATATAATATTTCATATGTTATTTCTATAATATTTCATATCTTTTATTGTTATGGTCTTTTGTAGCTAGAAAGAGAAAATTCCTTGAAATTCTTTCTTAGAAAACAAGGTGTCGCCATCATTTAAGTATTAAGCCATGTAGTGTTTTTCAGGATTTTTATTCAAGTTTTCTTTCATACAAGGTTCAAATCATTGAGGAGTTACTGCCACAGACGTCTGTTAAATCCCCTTTCTCAACATAATTCAACTTTATAATTCAGAATCTATTGTGGCCTTAATTAGCTCAGAAAATACAACTTGAACTCAAATTTTAGAAACTTAAAAAATATACAAAATCCATTTGCCATCAGTATGGCTGATGTCTCAGTTAAATTTGGGAAGACTCATGTTTAAGGAGTTTATGTCTCTTGCCCTATCACCCCAGCATCCATTTCTGGATTCTTAATGGGACAAATCTCCATTACACTGTAGAAATGGTTGCCATCTCAACTCTAAACCCTCATCCTAAAACCTGGCAGGGCATGTGCCAAAATCTTGTGACCTTCCAGCAGATTGATTTGGTTCTCTAATTGCAGCAAAAAGCAAAATCAAAAGCAAAGACACTAACAAGATATAATTCCCATGAGATTTCTCAATTTCTGAAGGATATTATTGAACATAAAATTATGAGAATAAGACATATCCCTTCTGCAAACAAGTTTAAAACACCCCACTCCTGGAGTTTATTTTTTACATAATTGATGGGACACGCAGACTTAAATTTATGCTTTTTGTATAATTGTCATTTGAACAAAGTGAACTCTACTCTTTGCAGCTTCTATTTACTTGCAGTTATTAAATCAGCATTTGCTGAAAGTTAATTAGTATCAGATGGAGTAGGGCAGGATTCATAAGATTCAGAATTCATTAAGTTTAGCTCTGCTTTTTTGGAAGACAGTAACCACCTGTACATGCAACAAAGAAATATAATACAGAAATGCAATACATTATAGTCAAGTGGGCAATAAATTCTACCAGAGGAACTCAGGAAGATTGACAGAGGAGGAGCCCCTCGGTAAAAGGATGAATAGAAGTTTGACAGTTTTGCGTATATAGGTACTTAAAAATATCCCAGGGCCCTCCCTGGTTGTGCAGTGGGTTTAAGTGTAGCACCATGAAACTCGCTACAGCCGCTTCATTTCTGAGTTCCATCCCTAGCCAGGGAGGTGACCCACATGGCGTGTCAGACCTCTCCTGACCTGCCCACTGCTCCCCTCAGCAGTATACTTTGTCGATCTGTCTGTTCTGCTCCTTGCTCTGCCTCTAGTGAATCCTCAATACTCCTGCACCTCTGGCCTGCACTCCAGTTCTGTATGCACAAATAAATACATCTTAAAAAAAATAAATTCCAAAAGTATGATTTATTCAGAGAGTATCACCTAGATAGTAACATGCTAGACCATAATACTAATAGTCACTGGCATATTAAGTATTTACTTGATAGGCACAAGTATTAATTCATTTAATTCTCATATTATCCTAAGAAATAAGTAGGTATTATTATTATCATCTTAATTCTATAGAAGTGATCATTTAGGCATCAGGAATTAATGTAACTTGTCCATATAAGTCTTGTGATATGTGACTTTTGTGAGTGAAGCTCCATCAGTCTGATTCTAGACTTATCTCTCAACTACCATGTCCTGGGAGCAATCTCTTCATTTTCTGTCCAGCCAATGTTAAGGAGGTCATAAATTGATCATAAACTAATCATAAACTGAGTGGTGGTTAGATAACAAGAATAAATAAGAATAAAATTTCAAGTAGTAAAAGCTAATAAAAATAGCAAAAAAAAATTCTGTATTTTCAGCTAACTTGGTTGCTGTGCACATCCTACTTAGAAATAGCAGGTTGCTTTTTTTGTGTACAAATTAACAACAGGCTATTGTAAAGATATCCTGCCAAATTCAGGGTTATCGGGTCCAGCAGAACCATGTGCACCTTTTTCAAGCAATTGTTCACAAATACAGATTGGCACCAGGACTGAAGAGGAAGAATGGATGATATTAATTACATTGGGGTATTTCCATATGAGGATAGCTGACTTCCTTTGTAATACAGGTCTTTTCAAGAGTAACTGAAAACATCAATAAATGCATGTAGTTGAAAGAGGTTGGCTTCTGGAGTCCTGACTGAATAGGTCCAGGCTCCAGCATAGAATACTGAGTGGCCTTGGCCAGTTGCTTCAGCTCCCAAAAATGCATAATCATAGCCTGGCATATACTGGACAATCAATTAAAAAATATGGATAGAATTCAATGATGTCTCAGTTTTCAACATGTGTCTTTTAAAAACTTGTGTCAATGTTATCTTTACCATTAGCTTTTGATGGAAACAGGGAGGAGGGTCAGCAAATTCTTGTTAAAAAGGAAAATATTTTTAAAATGTGACTCATGTGCTAACGACTACAAATTTGAATCCAATGAAAAGTATTTTTCTTTTGATTGAAAAGAGACTTTGCAAAGTATGTTCTTTTCTTTGTCTTGACCAAGAATCCATGCTTAATAAGAGGAAACAGGTTGAGAGAAATTGAGAAATGAGTGAACTCTTAGTGCTCTTGATAATTTTAAAGAATTAGGTTTTTTTATTTTGCTATGTTTTGTTTTTGCCTAGGGATCAACTCACTCTGCAGATGAACTCTTCTTATAGTCCCAGATTTCAGTACAACATTTTATAAAATAATAAAATGATCTACCCAAAAGACACAAAAACACTGATTGAAAAAGATACCTGCACCCCCATGTT
>NW_004567112.1:46444429-46476791 GCF_000260355.1 Condylura cristata
GGGGGTGGGGACAGAAGTGCATGGGATTATGGTGATGGTACAAAGGTGACTTGGTGATGGGAAACCCATGCGGACTACAATTGAGATGGGGGGGGGGATGTAAAAATGTAAAATAAACTTATAAAAATAAAATAAAATAAAATAAATTGATTCCCAATGCTTTCGGGACAGAAGTGCATGGGATTATGGTGATGGTACAAAGGTGACTTGGTGATGGGAAACCCATGCGGACTACAATGAGATGGGGGGGGGGATGTAAAAATGTAAAATAAACTTATAAAAATAAAATAAAATAAAATAAATTGATTCCCAATGCTTTCTGGAGATTAGTGCCCATCTCTAGGGTGAGGGAGGGCAGTGCAGTCTAGAGTTCACTGGGGACCCAACCTGTGTTGAATGTTCTAGCTCCTCTGAATGGGTTTCCCCTCCTTCAAGAGTAAGTGCCTCCAATTGTTTCTAATATCCCCTTCCCAGGGTTCCTGGATGTGTCTATGTCTCCTGTCCTCGAATATAGCCTCAGGCATTTCTCTCCACTCACCTGTTCTATGCTGAGTGAGCCTCCTCTGTTTCTCCTCTGCTGTAGCATATTGGTCCCTGTATCATAGGGGTGTTTCAGTCTCACCCCAAGCTGCTTGACTGTCTTAGTGGAGTGTTGCCATGGTTAACTGTTAGATGGTCCTCTTGGGAGTTAGATAAGGAAGTTCCTCTAGTGTCAATTTTCTAACATCATCGCTATATTTAAATATCTTAACATGATTTTCTAAGTAGTGTTTCTGCTATTTCAAAATTGTAATAGCCATAATTTTTATTTTGTAGTTTTGTATAACAGAACTGGGGTGTAGGCCATAGGTTCATGGGTGAGAGGATTCACCAGAGACAGAGTGGGGAGCAGAACAGGTAGATCCACTGGAATGCACTGCTGAGGTGAGCAGCAGGCAAGATAGGAGAGGTCTGCAGCACCATGTGGGTTACCTCCCTGGCTGGGGATCAAACTCAGGCTGTAGCACTGATAGTGCCAACCGCACTTAGACTTAACAGGTCACCAGGAGTTAATAGCCATAATTTTATTAATTGAATAGTCTTCCCATTTGTTTTATAGGATGAGTTTTATAGCCTGAGTCTTTAAAATAAGTTCTCTCCTCCACTTTCCAATTTCTAGAAGTGATAGAAAAATCTTAAAAGTTGTAGAACTACAGCAGACATACAATTGCATGAGCTATCTCTTATATAAACAGAGAAGTTATGTTTGTGTCATGAAAGATATTGAAGCAAATAAATTTAAATCATTTTTAGGCAATTTTTACTGAGGTATATTTAACATACAACTTTGTGTAAGTTTAAGGGGTACAGGGTGTTGATTTGGTATATTTATATTTCAGTATGATCACCACAGTAGCATTAACTAATACCTTTCTCATGTTACATAATTATTATGGGTCTCCAGTACTAGCATAATTATTATTTCTTCTAAAGTTAGAAACAATTAAAATCTAATCTCTTTGGAAATTTAATGTTTATAATATAGTTTTGTTGTCTGTAATCACTATATTGTGTGCTAGAGTTCTATTCATTATATTATTAGTTGCAAGTATGCACCTTTAAACAGTAACTTTCCCTTTCCCCTAAACCTTAGCAAATTGTTTGAAATCACAGGTAAGTCCTCTAAACCTCAGCAAATTGTTTGAAATCACAGGTAAGTACTGGCCACCTCAAGATTGCAGGTGTAAGCTTTCTGATAAAGGATAAGTTTTTAACTGGATGATTCTAGGATATATTGAAATTAAAGTGTGATATTTCCTAAAGTCTACTCTTTGACATTTCCTTGATATCTTTGGGTGTAATTTTAGAATTTTTCCATTCAGACTGCTTACTTTCCATATCAGATACTGCTTCACTGTCCAATAAAACCTTTTAATGTCCTTTGACACAGGAGCCGAGGTTGTTGTAGTGAATGCACTTTGTTCTAGAGCAACTAGAGAGAAAACCAAGAAGGTATATTACCTACCAGTACCTGGGATTAAGTCAGGTGAGAAATGAGTTTCTATTTACTCTCAATCCCCCCCAGTTGCTTGACCTTTCGCTATTTCCTATTTCAGTCTCTCTTTTCCTGTTGTTGCTGAGAATTCAAAGTCCCCTGCAGAGCACACTCAAGAAATAGGAGTAGGAGCTGAGGCTATGGAAAGCAAGGAAAATCACTTTGTAAACCCATGCTTCACTGTCATCCTTTTTTTCCTGAAATATAAGAAAAAAAAATTTTTTTGAATGTATGAGAAATACTAGGTGTTTACTTGGCAAGCGATTGCTGTGTAATTTGAGGCAGGTCATTCCCTGCTCTAGGAATGGGGCAAGTTATTACAAAAATTAGTCAAGATTGCTAAAAATGAGAGTTTATATTCCTATAAATATTATCTATAGACTTCCACCTATTTCTCCTTCTACCCTAAAGCTCTACTTGCCATTCTGTTTTTTGAGTAAAGTTAGAAGAAAATATTTTCCTACTAGGTCTCCAGGAAGGAAAAAATGTGGCATACAAAGGTGCTCCACGTTGTAGAGCACCGCTACCATCCCTCAGAACTGGTACTGGCCTCGATGAGGTTCACTGACAGCGCACAGCCAGCTGAGTATCTGATGGAGAACATCAGATGGAGACTATCAGTGGTGCCACAAACAAAACTCAGCTCCCTCACCCCTTATCACAATTGCACTGTGGACTGGAATCTTCTAGATTCCAGTGTTCTAGTGTCCTAGAAGATTCACTTTCTGTTTTTTAACATTGATGCTCATTTCAAATTGAATATAGATAAGGAAACTTGTTGCAAGATTTTGAAATTACTTGACTTATTTGACATTACATTCCTGAAAGAGGAATTAAGAATAGTTCTAAATGTCCTGACAGACTTTCAGAACTATGCTCCAAGAATGTAAAAACAGACCACAAATTAATGCCAATTAATATTCCATATGCTTAAAAGAAAGCAACAATAAAATTGTGATTAACAAAAAACTGTGGATGAAATTCAACTTTTGCGATCTTAACTAAGTGAGCAAAACATGAGATAGAGAATCTTGAGACAAGATCAAGTAAATGGAAAGGATCTTTTGTTGCTTAATTAAAAAAAAAAAAAAACAACACCTCTCTTTTCCAATCTTCAAATTCTCATTTTCTGGTAACAATGACAATTTAGGATGGAAACATGGCAGCTTTGCTGAGCTGAACAAAAATGACTGTAAATGACTCTGCAGATAAAACGTCATAAATAAACTATTGATAATGTTTAAAAGAAAAGAATTGTCTTTCTGATAGTTACTATTGTGTTGATTCTAGAAAGAAAGGTAAATTAGACATAGAGAAAAATCTATGATTATGACATGAAGTGGTCAAAGTAAGTGGATAAAATGATTTCAAACCACTTAGGAGAAAACCTTTTTAGCTCATTGGTTGCTTAGAATATGTGCAGAATCCATCCTGAAAGATTTCATCATGATTTCTTAACATTGGAAATATTAGACTGAGTTAAAAATCAGAATTATAAATGCATGTATTTGAGGATACTTTTCTTTTTTTCCTAGGGAACAAGAGAATTTTCAATATGGCTTGTAAAAACTGGATATTAATTTCTACTCCTACACCCACAAGTCTGGAAGATGAAATTGTGGGAAGACTTCTCAAAATTTTGTTAGTTATCTTTGTTGACGTAATGTCTATTATATATGTTGTTCTAACTTCTTAGGAAGCTATCTTCCCTTACATGTAAATTTCAAATTGAATTCTGGTGAATAAAAACCTGTAGTTTAATATGTTGAGTGATTTTAATATGACAAATGCCTCCAATTTATTCTAAAAGTCAGCAGGTGATTGCAATAAAAACAACATTGTATAGTGCTTAGTTTTTTTATGGCTTATGAAACATTCACATAAATCGATGAGGGATTTTTTTTCCAAAATCTGCACTTTTAAGTCATAAAATTTCTTGATTTTTCCATGGTTGCTGTTTAGTAGACGGAATAAGATTTGTGAATGAACTTTTAAGTGATGTTGGCTTTTTAGGACTTGTTGAACTATGTTATATTTTGCATGGTTCTATAGTTAACACATCAAGTTTAATACACAATATTTTTTTCTATCTGATATACCAGGAGTTTATACTCATTTTCTTTATACATATTTCATGTGTGTGCAAGATTGTTTTCTTTCTTTTTTCCCCAACTTATGTTAATTGAGGTAGGTAGGTTTGGATCTCTGTATCTGCTTTGGGGGTTATAGCTTCAAACCTCTACAAATGTAAACTTTCACATGCTGTCCTTCACCCCTGTCCCAACTATCTTGCACAGTGTTCCATGGACCCCTTCCCTTCTCCCACCCCCCTCTCCCACCCTCTTTCTTTGTTTGCTTCAGATTTGCAGTTTAAGAATTTATTATATGGCTTTGTTTTGCCTGACCCTTTTTATTTTACATTTCTATATTCCACATATAATTGAGACCATCCTTATTTGTCTTCCTCCTTCTGACTTAGCATGATCCTTTCAGATGGTTTTTCTTAATCCTGGACAATGCTATATTTCTGCCAACAAAAACTCAGGCTTAGGAATAGAAATACTTAAAAGAGATGCTTTTGGGGAAACTGAACATGTAAGAAAGGAGAGAAATAGGGTATCACCTATCCTATGTTGATTTTCTGTTCAGGACTAAATGCTCACAGGATGCCATTTACTATACAGCTTCTCAGGATCCTAGGGGGCCAGTTCTTCTACATTGTACAGCTGGACAAATGGAATCTCAGAGGAATTAGGCCAACTTGAGGCCATAACTAGGATATGGCCCAATCAGATCTTGGGATTTCATAATCCATAGTATCAGGTTGCCTTCAAAGGTAAATAATCATACCTCCTGTAGTTAAAACTGATCTCTAAAGCTTAACCTTTTTTTCACAAAGTGCTTTATCTAAGACTCTAAGGCTGTATTTTAATACTGTCTGGTTTATTTTCTTACTTCATGTTTCAGATCTCTTGCGAACAAGAGAGATCACGTCTACCCTTTATTCATACTCCATTTGACACTGTGTTCTCTTTCCCTGTTTTCTTGATTTGTTCATTTTCTGACACTATCAAAATATAACTGATATATTTCTGCCTTTTAAGTTTTTTTGAAAACAAAACTCTCTGTCCTCTAGATGTTTTGACTTTTGACATGGGACACACATGGTTCACAAAATTCTGATTCCTTCCATGTTGTTTTCCATCTTTTCAGATTTGGCCCAATCATTATTAGAAAGTTTCTTAAGAGACCTAATGAAGTATGAAAGGAAACTGGGAACTTTGAGACTTATTATTTAACTGAACGTTATTTAACCTTTTAGTAGTGTTGTATATTTAACCATAAGCCAAATAGAGTCAAACTGATCATTTGCTGTATAATAGACAATCCAATTTTATTCTACAATAATTGTCAGACCCTTCCTTTTGAATGTAAAAGTCACCTCTTGTTGATATGATGTGTTTCTCCCTAATCCTTTCTATTTGGGATTTGTTGGACTTCTATCAGGTTGCTAAAAGGGAGTAAAGCTGTTCATCTCTTTGCATAATTGTTTCTTTTCCCTGTGTGCTTCCAGGCAGTGAACAATGGTTACAAGCGCCAACTCTGAAGTCAGACTGCTGAGGATCGAATCTTGGCTTACACACTAATGACCCTATGTCTCTGCTTCCTTACTTATAAAATAAATACTGCTATCATTCGTAGAAGGGATGAAATAAGGTGACTGGTACAAAGTGCTTAGCACAGTGTCTAGCATATAGAAAGCCTATAATCCATGATGGATTGCTGCAGTCAGCACTCTCAAGTAGGCAGAAGGGGTGTGACTCCTTTCAAGTTCAGTATAAGCAAGTCTGTTTTCCATCTGGCCTGTTCTACACTTCCTTCTTTCACTTAGAGGGACCTCCATTAACACATCCCATTGGTGCAGGGATGAGATTGTATTCTACAAGAACCTAGTTACAGATCTGCAAAATGCGTAAGTCTAAACATGTTAATCCTGCTGCCTTTCCTCTAGTCATAAATTTTGGGACCTGACAGTTACAACTAGATTTCATAGTGTGACGCAAAGTAGCAAAGGATACATGATAAACATCCTTTTTCCAATAAGTAATTGGGGTTATTAAATATTCCAGAGTTGTGACTTTGTAATTCAAAAACTCACTTTTACTTAACTCTTGGAAAAGATTCAGCTTCATTTTGCCCAGTATGGTGCTGGACAGCTAGGTCAAATTATTGAACAAAACACCATTCCTGTACTCAGGGAGCTCATAGTTTAGCAGGAGAAATGAAAGCATCCCCTATGGCGTGATTGCAGTTGGGGGTATAGTAAAGGATGTTCTAAGGATTCCTATAGCAGCAACTCTTGGGAGTTTGTTAGACAGCCATGCTAGTTCCCCCTAGACCTATTGAACTTCTGGACAAGTTACCTACCTTCTCTGGGTCTCACACTCCTATCAGAATTACAACAAAAACCAAAAAAAAAAAAAAAATGGCCTTAAAACTGCCTGCTCCTCTATATCACATAATTATATTGTGAATATTAAACTATACTGAAATGTACATGAAAACACACTATAGAAAAAAGTTACATAAATCTAAGACATTGTCATAAACAGAAATAGAAAGTAAAAAGCAGCTATTTGAGGTAAGGGACATGTGATCCCCCCTCTGCTGAACTGGAAAAGGACTATTTTCATAAATGACAACAATAGCTATAGCATAAGTAAGATATTTTTCCTTGGGTACCTTTCAGAGTAGTTTTATAGAACTTACGTTTATAACCAAAACTCCAACTGAACTGGATGGTGTTTAACTTGGCACTAATAGATATAAATTGTCTGCTATGTCTGAGCTCAGATATCTACATGCTCAACATTAAATCTGTTGGTTATCAATCCAAGTAACCCTGAGTCCCTCCAAATTCTGTAGTTCTTTGAAGAAATTATTCTGAATTTGGAAAGTAAGAAATGCATGCCAGGATCTTTATTATTTATGAATGCAATGTTTAGAATTGTGCTGATTGTTTTGCATACAATTAACTCGCATTAACAAATCTTTGAAGTATTTCTGCTTTTCAGATGAAGAGATGCAGACTCAGAAGATTTAAGTAAAATGCCCAAATTCATATCCTCACAGTGATGACACAGCTAAACACTAGAGAGCCAGCACTCACAATTCAAAACCACCTACTGCATTGGTTGTATGGTGGTGAGCATAGCTGCCTTTCAAAACCACCTACTTTTTCTCCTATTCATTCAGTTATTCTGCTTTTACCAAGCTGGAGAACTTACTTATCTTACCGACTCCTCACTTGAAAGGCAAGACTTTTGCACTACACTGAAGCATGTGATTGTACATGTGTGAAATACATGCAATTTGTTGGCTGTTCATTTTGCAGATGACATTCTCTTTTCTAAGACTGCAGTCTATAATAAAATAGTACTGATTTCTCCAATGTATAATGCCCACTGAATTGTTTTATCAAATATGAAATTAGACTTAATAAGAGGGAGTCATTGTTTTGCATTCAATATAAACTTGGAATTATTTAATTAATTTATTTAGAGATATATTTATTTATGCATACAATAACTGGGGTGCAGGCCAGAGGTACAGGAGGTTAGAGGAGTCACCAGAAACAGTGGGAAGCAAAACAGGCAGACAGACTGAAATTTTAAAAAATTGCTGAGGAGAGCAATGGGTGAGACAGGAGTGGTCTGCTGTGCCATGTGGATCAGTTCCCTGGCTGGCCACGCCTCCAACTCATGCTGTAGAGGCTGGCAGTAGCTTGATAGTGCTGTGCCTTTAACCCCTGCACCACCAGGGAGGCCCCTTAAATCACTTTAATGTGAACTTTTAAAAAATTGAAAAATATCAAGTACCATTTTGAGGAATTTATGACCAAAGAGCTCACAAATGTATACTGGTAAGTGTGCCACTTGCTTGAAGACCAGCACTCTATAGTTTATGATGCACTTACTGATTCTTTTAAGTATTTACTTGAATGAAATAAGTCAGATAATCATTTCTCATTAGAATGGCCAATTCATAACACTGTGGCACTATTAGGATGAAATGCTTTTATAGACACCAGGGTTCAAGTTTGAGAGAGGGCCTTAAATGTGTGGTGTTTGGACACGCAGGTGCTGGTTGTTGTTCTGGAAGTTCTTTGCTGACTTCACTGGGTGCAGTCCTACTAACTGAGCAAGCTGAGAGTGAGTTGCCACATGAGCCATTCTGGGGTCAGTGATGAGCTCAGACTTATTTATAAGCTCTCAGGAAAGGCCCATAAGCATAGTCTGCCATCTGACATAAGACCATGGCAAGGGAAGATTAGTGTGAGAACATGATAAGTCTTTGATGACCCCCTGGTTTCCAGTTTGAACCCTTGCTGTTCTGCTGGGAGGTGGGTACCTATTGTTCTCTGAGGGGTCAGCTTCCCCAACTCCTGTAAAAGGTGTGATTTCAAAGTAAATAGACTGAACTTTTGGATGTTTATAAAGTTTGTACCCTGACTTGTACCATGGAGATAATTTACTGATTAAATATTTATCAAGCACGTTCTACCTGTCTGGTAGTTTTATAGGTACAGGGAACTATTGTGGTCATGGAATGTCGCATGGTGGGTGAAGCAGACAACAGACTTACAAACATAAGAGAATGCCAGATAGTGCTAAAAGTGGTGGAGAAAGTAGAACAGAGCAATGAGTTTATGTGGATGAATACAAATAATGTTTTAGCTAGAAGTATCTAAAACATCTTTACTGAGAAGTCAACATTGATGGATAGGGCATTGGCTAGGTGGAGACATGGAGAAGAATAAGGACTAAGGATGTGGAGAACAGGAGGTACAAATGCCCTGAGGTAGTTAAAAAGACCTCAACACAACACTAAGTCAGTCAGTATGATCACAACTTGGTGAATAATTGGGGAGTTAATTCCTTAGGCTTGATAAAAATTAGTATATTTTCTCTGGCATTTGTCCTACACACAGGTTCGGTAGGGAAATTTCCTCATGGTAGCTACAGAGAAAGAATGTAAGAATCTCCAGTTGTCCGTGTGTCCTTTGATGAAATTGTTCTAACGTGGATTGTGATCATGGTTGCACAATGGTTGTAATTATCATTGAATTGTACACTTAAAGTAGATGAATTTCTAGGGATTGTAATTTGTCTATGGTTATTCCATCCAGATCATGTCTGATCTTTTCTATAGTATTAGGCAATGCCATTGTTATACTAGGTGAATTAGAAAGTATCAAAGTTGAGTTAAATTGAATCAAAACTATTTTGACAGTTTTGAGAAGCCATAGGCAGTGCTAAAATTGTTTCTGTTGTAGTTCTTTTTAATAGTGATTTTATTGAGATAAAATACACATACCATACAATTAATCTATTTAAAGTGTACAGCTCAATGATTAGTATGGGTATGGAGTTGTGTAACCATTATCACAATCCATTTTTGAGCAATTTCATCTCCCTGAAAAGGAACCACATATACATTAATATTCATTAGCTGTTACTCCTCATTTTTCTTTAACTTATCTTCCCCCTAAATTCCCACCTCTGTCAGTCAAAGGCAATGTTAATCTGCTTTTTGTTTCTATATATTTGATGTTTCTAGGAATTTGGTACACATAGAATTATATAATATATTTATTACTACACATATGTATCTGTACATGTGTGTATGTATACACACATGTATGTTTTGTATGGAAATGTGTTTATTAACATACAGATGTACTGTAGCCTTTAGTATCTGTTTTTTCATGACTGAATAATATTCCACTGTGTGGACAGACTACATTTTATTATACTTTTGCACCCACGAATTGATGAACATTTGCATGATTTCCATTTTTGGCTATTGGGAATAATGTTACTATGAACACTCCTGGACAAGTTTTTGTATAGTGAGATATGTTCTCCTTTTTCTTTGGTATACATCTATTTGTGGAATTATTGGGTCATAGGGTAACTCTGCCTTTAACCTTCTGAGGAACAGCAGGACTATTTTTTCAAAGTGTATGCCCCACCACATCTTTAACTTTTGAAAATATTTTGTCTTGATTTCCAGGGGAAATTATTTTTGTCATGCTGACAATGTTCAGGATTTCAAGTGTTTAATAGGTAGATTATGAAATAAAGGTTAAAGATGAAACCATTTACTCCTTTTAATTTGATTTGAATTTTAAAACTTTCATCTACAGTGGTCTATGGTAAAGGATTATGGATGCTTTGGTGGTAGTTATGGTATGGTAACATACATCTAAAGACCTATGAACCTATTCTCCCAAATTATATATTCAAACCAATGTTATAGCAAAACAAATAAACAAAAACAACAGCCTTTCTTCTTTTTTAAAATCTCTATGTTATGTAGCATTCAAAGCTTATTCTTTGGGTCCATATGTACCATTCATGTCAAGAAATTAATTACATAAGAGATTTATCACATTTCCTTCAAGTACATAAGTCAGGTAATAACTATCCAAGCTGATGTGATTCATTGAATTAATATTATTGGATACCTACTCTAAGCTAGACACATGTGAGGTGTTGAATAGTTTCCTCATTTTCTTCTACTTGTTTAGTTTTACTTGGATGTTGTATGATTAGAATAATACTGTGTACTATTTACAGGTCATTTTATATAAACAGAGCTTTGCATATTGAGGTTTTGGTTTTATTCATTTTCTGGATACATCTTATAAAATGTAATATTTAAGCTGTGCTTAGTGAATCGAATTTATTGCTTATTATAGCTGTCAGAATGACAGGAATTCCATTAAGGCATTTCCTTTCCCATCCAACAATAATGTTAATTTCTTGATTTTTTGCTGGTGTTTTGTAATACTATTGCCTGAAGAATCTGTTTAAAAATAATCTTGACCAGCCAAAGAAAAGTTGAACTAAAACCTTTCCAAGAATTACATTTAAGCCATAACCTAACCCTTCAGTACATTAGACCATCAAGGTAAGGCCAGATATCTTTGGGGAGAAACATTGTAGAATTGGTAAAACAATGTAGTAATATCAGTGTGTTGTGGATGAATATTACTCCTGCGGACTGACTCAAATTTATATACTAAATGGGTTAATTTTTCACTTTGTCGGTCTGGGGACTCTTAATTTCCTGGACTAATTCTCATGCTTGCCTATCACTACACAAGTTCTTCTTGAATGAATTTTAAAAACCTAGATACAGGTTTTGATGAGACATCTTTAAAAGATGTTATAATTATTCATAATCATTGTGAAATTTTAAATAAATAGTATTTTCTTCTAACTATGTGTAGGAGAGTTAGGGTCAGAACCCTGGTTGTGGTAGACTTCTTGGGTATACTCATTTGAAAACAAACATTCACATAGTACTTAATACATGTTAAGCTATTTTAAACACTTTATCCCAGTTAATTCATTGAATTGTCATGACTATCATAAAAGATAGCTATTACTTCCCCCATTTTACAGATGAGGAAATAGGCACAGAGAAGTAAAGGAACCTCATCAAGATGAAAAACAGATAGGTAGCCTTGTTTTTAGGATGCATGCTGTTATTGTATATTATTTCTGCCTCTCATCATTTAACCTCATGGAGTTTGTTTTTGTCATCTGAAAATTACTATACTTGATGCTATTTTGAGTGTGAAGTTGAACCTGCTAACCACCAAGATGTAATCTAGTTCTAAGACGTTTATTCAAATTCAGCAGTTAAATAGGGAAATCATTCAAGACATCAGAAGAAGAAAACAAAGAAAAACAAAATTAACAGACAAACTATAAATCTGAGGCATTCAACAGGGGAGAGGGATCAAAACAGGAAAGGGAAGAGCGCACGAGATTATGACAGTTCCCGGGTGTCTTGGTGGCGGTAATTTTATAGGGTTTGCATCTGAGAGGAGACTGAACAACATTGTAATACACACACAAACACACACTCGCACGCACAAACAAAAACCACAAATTCAGTTGTTCAAAGAAGCATTCATGACCATGTGGCTAAGAGATACAATCTAAGCACAAAGAATTCTGGGAATGTTAAAACGCCCAAAAGAAACCTTTAAGGATGACTGTAGGACCAGGTTAAATCAAAGTAAATGTACGAGGTTATTATTGTACATAGTCTTGCTAGTTAATGGAAACTTCACTTGGTGGATGCCAGAATTTTTGTGATCAATCTGAGTATTTGTTCTGTGGGTCATACCACTCTAGATTTAGAAATGTAATGATTTTCTCTAAAAGAATGATGGGTTTGATTGAGGATAATAGGATTGTTGGCAGGACTCAGCGAACTGACTGTATATCTGGGGTTTAATTGATGTTTACCTATTGCTGCCAGGAAGTCTTGCCCCTTATGTCTAAGTTCTCTTTCACCTAACAATCAACTGTGTTTCTTTTGGTTAAGACAAATCTATTTTCAGTGAGACTTCAGCATTTAATTTCCTAGGCGTCACCATTCACTGAACTTGTGTCAGGTAGTCTTGCTATTTTTTGTTTCTATTGCATCTGTTCACTGAATATGATCTTATTATCAAACTACAAATCAGGAGCCTTGAGTATGGTGAGAGAATTGTGTGCCTTTTCCAGTTGCAAAAGAGTATTTTGGTATCTCTTGCTTATGATTTTAACATAATCACAACCACATTGCTATAAATATTTTTTCCTAAGGATTCTTTCCCTTGATTATCTGAGATAAATTTTGTTTTCCTGCCTGGAACTTGACATTGTGCATGTTAATTGCTTTAAGATGCCAGCTATTATTACTACATGAAATTATTAATATGAAATATATTAAATATTTAAGAAGTTATTATTAAGTATTATTATGCTAAAACACATGAGTATTGAGTTTCACTAGGAAAGATTCAAATGCATCTTTAAAAAAGTAGAAGTCCTCTATAGCTGGTTGTTTTGCTTCTAGTTTGTAATAACCCCCAAGTACTTTGATGGAAAAGTTTAAGAAGCTCTCCAAAAACAGTGGGTGGTAGGTATAGAAATGAGTGTAACTTTCTATGTGAGTACAGTCTGGGGGTGGGGGGGTGGATGGGAGCTAATTCATCTATCCTATTAGATTGGTTCTATTAGTAACGATTTCAGGCTGTGTTCAAACTCTTATAGAACATGCTTGACTATACATTTCCTAAAGGCATAAATATATATGTGTATGTGTGTGTGTGTGTGGGTAGATAGATAGATAGGGTTAGTTACTATCTTCTAATCATATCTACCAAACTAAAATTGTAGGGTGTCAAATAGATTGCAAGTGGTAATTTTTTCTAAATAAAAAATATCTACTTGCTGATAACATGGGGCAAAGAATTTGAACAGTCCACAATTGTTGGGCTGTATAGACCTTGTACACAGAGTAGAAATAATATACTATATTATATAATGAAGAAGAGAAGACTAAAACTATATTTTGAATGAAAATATTATTTGGAGCTGTCTGAAATTTGGTTATGTAATACACACAAGTAGAATACTTAATCAAAGCATATTAAAAATACTGGCACTCTTTCATAAAATGACTTATGTTTATTTTAAACTAATGTGTATCTATTCCATCTGTATTTTCACAAGAAGAAATTGGATACATTGGTTCATTTGAAATTGCAGCTTATGAGAGTAAATCCTTTTCTGGTGATCTCATAGTTCATACAAACTGAAGTTATAAAATATATGATCCTTTAAATATAAAGTAGTTACAGTCAATTTATTTAAAGTAGTTATTGTCCATTTATATAATGAAAGTAGTTTTACACTTAAAATATAGATCCCATTTTACATTAAAATGTGGGAACTGACCTCAAATTGTTCTAACAAATGAGGGAACTTCTCTCCTTCCTTCCTTATATACACTTAAGAAAACTCTACTATATTCCAAGCACTATGTTGGCTCTGGAACAAATCAATGAACAAACCCCATAAGAGTTCATAGAAACTAGTCTTGTGAGTATGGACCTTGTGTGAGCTTAACTCCTGGGTCTACACTTTGATGCATTCTGACTTTGGGTAGCCCACTTAACCTAATGAAGCCTTGGCTCCTTATGATGAACTGGGTAGGAAGTAGTACTTATACTATGGAAATAAATGAGATAATACTTAATAATTTAGAATAGAACTTGCAGAATAAGACAAGTGAGAAATTTCAGTGATCTTTTGCAGCAAAAACAGTTCCTGACAGCCTGTACATTCATTCATTCATTTATTCAACAAAAATGCTCATTGGGCAAAATTTTAATATGCTGTCAACACAGTGCTCTATGGATAAGGGATGAATAGCCCAGCCCCTGTTCCTGGGAGGTACTGGACCTTTGCTCTTAGAAAATTTATAGTTTCATTATACAAATTATATAAATAAGCAATAACACATTACAGATGTCACGAGGCCTACACATGCAGATATATTTGATATTTTGGAAATTGCATATGAACCTATAGAATAGTTTTGCTATACCCTTGAAACCATGCAATGTCAGAAACATGTGAAGTGAAAAGTGCATACTCCATTTATATACACATAAACACACACACAGAAAGACACAACACGTTCCTTGTAAGTTTATGTTTCTGATTTCCACTTTCATGAGAATATAGAATGGTGGTTCAGAGCTTGCTTCTCTGTAGCATGGATTTGAATCCCAGTCTATATACTCTCTTAGCTGTGAGACTGGTGGAAAATTGTTTAAATGCTTTCTAACCCATTTTTATGGGCAGCAAAACATGACTGATAATAATAGCAACTTCTTTTTAGGGGCACTATGAGACTTAGATGACTTAATATATCTGATAGTTCTATATGTTAGATAATATAAATCAGTCCTTAGTGCAAACTTTTACTAGCTTTGAATCACTTTAAGATGGGATAGGAAGAACAAGACTGAGAAATCTGTCATACCTGGGTCTGAATCCTATTGTACCACTTACTGGTTGAGTGACTCAGCACAGTAACTTAAGCTCATTGAACTTTAGTTTCCCCATCTATGAACTGGAGATAATAAGACTTAAATACATGAGATTGCTTTGAGGGATAATTGAAACAGCCTAGTCCTTGGTAATTCCTAGGCATGCAAAGAAAAACATTTTTCCCTTTCCCTCTTTACCCTAAGATTAAAAATCACTTGAGTCAGATAGTAAGAATGAAGTAAGGGCATGAAAAAGATTAAACAATATTCTAGAGACTTGCAAGTAAAAATATGTCTTTAATGTCATTTTTAACATTTGGAAGCATGTGCTTTAAAATAAAAGCTCTACAAATATAAAAGGGAAGGATTTATTTACTTCTATTATTATTATTATTTTTAAGATTTATTTATTTGTGCATACAGAACTGGGGTACAGGCCAGAGGCTCAGGGGCGGTGAGAGGCTTCACCAGAGACAGAGTGGGGAGCAGAACAGGCAGATTCACGAAGTACACTGCTGAGGGGAGCAGCGTGCAGGTCAGGAGAGGTCTCCCATGCCATGTGGTCACTTCCGGGGCAGGCGAAAATCGAACTCATGCAGAAGCGGCTTTAGATTCTCAATGCTGTCCTTTTTAACCCGCTGTGAGACCAGGGAGGACCCTACTTCTATTATTTTTCTGGTCTTTTATCAGCTAGATAATGAGAGAATGAAGAGTAGTTAATGCAATGATTGTTCGATCTCTGAGTTAACTCTAAATTAAAATCTCTTAACTTTTTTCCCCAAGGTGCAGTGTCTTTGTAGCTATGCTGTCATTCATAATGGGGGTGGGAAAAGTGGGGGAAGGGGGACAAAAGAAAGGAGACCTGCCCTGGATGGAAGAAATCAGGAAGGAAGGACTGGACCCTCTTACTTAGGTGCTCAAACAATGTTGCACCCTCTCCCAGATGTCCAGTCTTCCACTGGCCCCCATATTTCTGCTTCCTTGTTGGCATGAGTACTAAAGAACAATTTTAAGTTAATTTTTCTGTCTTATCCTCTAAAATATTGAGGATGCAGATGGTCTGAGGGAAAACAAAATATTTCACAAACCACTAACTTATAAGTAGAAGTTCCATGACAACAATATAAGATAAAAGGTGTCACCAGCATATCAGTTTTTCCTTGAATGCATTGTCTTAGATTTCATCCCAAGAAAGGCCCATTTAAAGCCAGCTTTTTATTTTTTTCTCCATCTTGTTGAAAGTACATCAACCTCTGGGTCCAAGAAAGAATGAAGGGCAGGGGTTGCAGAAAACTGTTAAGTCAGTGATATCAAATTTATCTGGCCCTCCCATCTTACAAGCACACAGGCATGTCACCGGGGATAAAAACTCTGGGAGGTAGGGAGGTGTTTTAAGTCTTGTCTCTGCCAACCTTCCCTCCAGAGTTGGAGGGGTGATCTGGAGCACATCCTGGCTTCTCTGGGTCAAATTCCATTCCTAGGTAAAGCATCCAGTTTAGACTAGGTTTCTGAGTTCTTTTGCATGTCTAAATGTTCTGCTGAGGTGTGACTGAACAATGAACCTTCACAACCTTCACAAGGGGGTGGCAGCAATTTTCACATTCCAGTCTGGAAACAATTCCCTCAGCTTCACTCCTGCTGTTTGAGGCTCCCTAAGGCTTTGTGCTGCCTTCTGCACACTTCATCCAGCCTGGTCCCATAGCCATTTGAGTTTTTGGCTCCATAGCCATATGGTCTTACGCTAAAGCTGGGAATAGGATGTGTGTTGCAAGCTCATTTTTCAGTTCTTAGCTGGTAGGTACAATCTGTTACAGGCCAGGGAGAAAGAGGGGCACCACTGAACCCCAAACCTGTGTGCTCTAAGTAGGTTCTGCCATCTGCCACGTCAAGACAAAACATATAAGACTTTAATGAAAAGGAACTTTAACACAGTGAGTATACAGTACAGAAGACAAAGAATATAATTTCTAAATCAAACACCTGAAGTTTAGGTGGGCAAAAGTCAGTCCAAAAGGGATTGGTTCAAAGCAAGTCCTGAAAGCCCACCACAAGACTAAAGCACCTTCTGACCAGGACCCATACAAAAGGGTCAGAAATAGCCAGACATGTCTGGGAGGAAAAGAGCAAAATCAAAATCAATATAAACACTGCCATAGTCAACCTCCCCATGGGTCTCTCACCCACATCTGCCTTAACCAGTCCAGGGTCAGGAAACAAGCAAGGTTTCTTCATCACATGCTTGCTGCTCCATGTGGCTTCCTCAGGTCTCCTTCTGGCTTTCCATTCTGCTTCCTTTTTCTCAGATTCCTTCTCTTCTCTTTTCTCTGCTCAGTTCCACCCTCCTTTTGGGTGGGGCAGGGAATCTGGAACTTCCCATTTTCCTGGGGACCACCCTGTTACAAAACTAGCCTAAGTTGATATGGGAGTGTTGATTACATACTCTCTAATATAAATCTGGAAAAACTTGGTGGAAATGAGATCAAAGACATGGCAATTTCAGAAGCTAGTTGGTGGACATGGAAATATATTTCAAGCAGTATATCATTTTCTCCCAAATATAATTTTACATACATTGATTGGCTCAACCAAACATGAAGATATGTGCTCTTGTGGCTAGGAGATATTTAAATTAAAGAAAAAGCTTTCTAAAAATGTCCTTTATTAAAATATATAGTGAAAAGTGTACAATTATCAGTATAGAGGTAAGTATATTGTTATAAAGTGAACACACTAGAATAAAACCACAAACCAGGTCAAAATGAGAATAGGATGAAAAGCCCCTATTATATCTCATCTCTTCTCAGAAATAAATGTTTAATGGTGTTGACAGCATTATTAACATCAGTTCTCCATTTTTCTGGAATCATCTTCCTCTTTCTTATTATTTCTTAGCCCCTCATACACCAATTTTCTCTACTTTAGAGTAAAACAAAAAATGATTTTCAACAGCACTGACCATTCGCTTCCCTATAACCTGAAAGTCAATATATTTGGTAAGAATAGATGGGACATAATGATGATGACTTGCATGACTTCTGTAATACATGTATGGTCGAGTTCTAGGTATTGTATATGTTTTTACTCTCTTTTCACATTGATTGATGGAGGCAAGATTCCTGGAATTTCCATTCTCATTTTGCAGATGTGTAAATCAAGGTTCAGAAAGTTAGGTAACTTAATCTTGTCTTCAAAAGTCAGCCCTTTGCAAATTTAGGGTCTTTATTTTGGTTGGGACCAGAGGCATTCAGTGCATAAAAGTGCTTCTAGTCCTGGTGGTAAGTGGTCCTTTGAGAAGCTAATATTGTTATAGGACAGGGAGAGAAAGCACCACTGAACCCCAAACCGCCTGCTCTAAATGGTTTCTGCCATCCGCTGTGTCAAGACAAAACATATAAAACTTTAATGAAAAGGACTTTAATACAGTAAATATACAATACGGAACACAAAGAATGTAACTTCTCAATCAAACACCTGAAGTTACCCATCCCCTCGTGGGCATAAGTAAACCTAAAAGCGATTGGCCCAAAGCAAGACCTGAAAGCCTGCCACAAGACTGAAGCACCTTCTGACCAGGACCCATGGAAAAGGGTCAGAAATGGCCAGACAAATCTGGGAGGAAAAGAGCAAAATCAAAATCAATATAAACACTGCCATAGTCACCTCCCTACAGGACTCTCACCCACATCTGCCTTAACCAGTCCAGGGTCAGAAAACAAGCACGGTTTCTTCATCACATGCTTGCTGCTCCATGTGGCTTCCTCGGGTCTCCTTTTGTTTCTCCATCCTGCTTCCTTCTTTTCTTCTCCCCCCTCCTCATTCCTTCTCTTCTCTCCTTTTTCTCTGCTCAGCTCCACCCTTCTGGATGGGGCAGGGAACCTGGAACTTCCCCTTTTCCTAGGGACCACCCTGTTACAATATGATGGCCCTTTCCGAAAATATGCATACACACAGAAACTCAAAAAGGACATGGCACTTCAGGAGGTTTCAGCGTTAAGCCAGTTATTGGCCATCTGGGCTCTCTCCAGTCTGCTGCCATGACTTTGTGTTGATAACTACCCATGCACTTCAGCTCTCACGTTCATTGTCTTAGATTCCAAGACAGCAGTGTACAGTTAGTACCGCCCACCTGTCCGACAGAATGAACTGGCTTAGATGCAGCCTCTTTCCCTGACCATCCTATGTGTACAGAGAGGGCCCCCTCCGTTCCCGGTTGCGGTCACAAAGGACAGCACTTGGCATCCTCACTCCTCACAGCCCAGGAGCGCCGACTGCACAAAGTTCTGGTGCCTGTTTCTCCGGGATCTCTGCCAGATGGTACACAGCTCCAGCCAGAAAGGCACCCCAGGAGCCTGGGAGACCAGGGGCGACTCGCCTTCTTATTTAGACCCCTGCTCTCCCGAAAAGTGCAAGGTCCTTCGCGCAGCTCTCTGGGGGCCGCTGGGGTGCAGCGGGGCAGCGGGACTCGCTCCGGTGCGCACCGAGAGAGCGCCTGGCGGGCGGCGCCCAACTCCCCAGCGGCCTCGGTGGCTCCGGGACTCGCCGAGGCTGGGGCTCCAGCAGTGCGCTCCCTACGGCTGGCTGGGTCTGGCCCGGCCCGGCCCGGAGCTTCTAGAGAAGGCGCAGCGCCCCTACCGCCCATTTTCCGCCTCCATCTCCTCTCCACCTTCTCCCCAACCCCCCCGCCCCGGCCCAGCCACCCGCGCAGTCACAACCGGTTCAGACTGGCCGGAGTGCCCCGTAAAGAGGAGAGACCGGGGAAAAACAGTGGGAATAACTTCCCAGGGTGGAGGAGGAGAGAGAGAAGGTGGAGTCTAGAGCAGGGGGCCGGCCGGCTCCCTCCCTCCATGTGGCCGCCACCGCCGCGGGGCACGGCGGGGGCAGAGGGCGACGGCTCCTGGGGCAGCACATAGCGGGACCGATTGCCCAATACTCCGGCAAGGGCCGGGCCCGGGATAAATAGCCGCCAGCCGGGCCGGGCCGCGGTCCCCACCGCACCACCCGCCCGGCCAGCCCGGGGCTCTGCGCCCTGTGCCGCGCCCCGGAGCCCATCGCCGAGGCCGGCAACTCAGGTAAAGGTTGGAGCTCGCGGTGCGGGTCTCAAGGGTGGGCGCCACCAGCGCCGTCTAACCTCCTGGAAGCCAGAAGTAACTCCTCAGAGTCTGAACAGGAGGTGGCGGCGGCTGTCACCAGTGGCCGAGCTTCTTGGAACCGGTTTCTTGTTTTATGTGTGTGCAGGAAGCTGAGTGCCCTTGGTGCGCCGGTGCCCACTCGTCGACACCTCATTTTTGATGGGGTGCTTCTCCGCTGTAGGCAAGTTTCCCAGGGAGTCTGAGAATTGCATTTTGCACGGAGTTGGGGTGGGGAGGGTTTGGAGGTGAGGTAGAGAGCGCGCGCGCGAGAAAGCTGACTTAGCGGGTCCTGGAGGAGGGTGGACAGTGCACCCCAGGAGAGGCTCTGGGTGGAGTTCTGCCCTGAGACAGTTGTGGGGCTACTAGTGTGGCAGAGCAGTATTGTGTGTGTGTGAGGGGGGTTTGGGGGGTGGAGAGGGATGCTATCAAGGTGGGCCCCTGTTCTCCAGAGGTACTAATCTCCACGTAGCCTGGTGGGGAGTTGGTGCACGCCCCGGGAGAGTTAGGGCGCAGGTGGTGCTCCTGGACTAGGAGAAAAGCCGCACCTGAAGCAGGCAGATTCTGCAAAGCCACGCCAAGTTCAGCACCATCTGGTCAAGTGCCGGGCGAACGCCTCAGCCCAGCTCCCAAGACTGTGGTGCAAGGCACCGTCACCGCGGCGGCCTGGACGCTGTGCGGGAACTTAGGAGGATTTGGTACTTACCACTTTATCCTTAGCTCTCTCTGTTCACCTAGTCTGGCTTCATCTGCGTGCACAGCCTTTGAGAGAGCTCATAACCCATAAAACACTCGGTCATCAAAAACAAATCAGTGTTTTCTCGGGATGCCAGGCCTCTCTAGTGCAGGTCAATCCACTCCATTTAAACAGGATTTACACTAAATATATCACTTTATTATTTATATGGGCGGTTATTTAATATGGCAAACTTTGTACTGTTTCCTGGTTTACAGATAGTTGACTGTAATTTTTCAAACTCTTGATTACTTCATAATTGCAGATAGATTCCTCACCCCCAAAGCAGGATTTTTACTTTGTTCCAGGGACTTCCCTTTATTTGGTATGTCTTAATAGTTCCTTAATTTGGGGTTGTTTTTTTTTCTATAAAAAAATGCTGGCTGGTTAAGACAGAGAAGAAGACACTAGAGAGGATTCTAAAATGAAGGTAGAGATTATGCATTAAGCTAGTATAGCTTTAGAAATTATGTGATACAGACAGTAGGACTGGTATCCATATCATTGCCAGAGGTTTTTTTTTTTTTTTTTTTAGCCCAGGGAAATAGTAATTACATAATAAAGTAATTTAATCTCTAAAGTTTAACTTGCAATTTTGCAATAACTCATACTTTTAGTACCACTGACTGCCTAAGAATATCCTTTTCTGGTTCTTCCCTTCTCTGTACCTGAGTGGGGGAGCAGGAACCTTTCATATCTTTAGGATGAATATAGGGAAGAATCAGAGTCATAGGCAGGAAATCAGGGCCCTAGAAATCTTTTCTGACTTTTGACTTTTCAAGTTTTACTTCCTTACCCATTTAAACTTCCAAAATTTTAAGTCTGTTTCTAAAGTGAGATATCTCTTGAACTTAATCCCATGAAATGAAAATAGGTGTAGAAGGCCAGTGGGAAGGAGGAAAAGAGTCTTGTTTGTCTAACTACAGCTTTCTAAGAAAATGTCACCTAGTGATACCAATTTTATTTAAAGATTAAAACAATGTGTATAGTTTGATCTATCTGGTCTTCTCTTTGGGAGTGTTTTTGTAGCTCCTGTAAATAATGATATTGAACTAAGCTTAATACTGACTTCAAGGGAGAAACATATGGTTCCCACCTTGAGAGAGTTTAGTCTGGTGGGAAAGACAGGCATATTTACAAATATCTACAACATAAGATAATATAAATGGAATCATGGTAGCAACATCCATTGTGTGCAATTAATTGGCAGAGAAAAGTAAAAGTTGATCCAAAGTTAAGAACCGAGAAAAGCTTTGTAGAGGCTGTAGCATTTGAAATAGCACTTAAAAGAAGAGGATTTCCTTCATGGTTCCAGGGGATAGCACAGAAGTATGGTTGTCAGGTTTATTCAGAGGAAGCAGGTCAGTTTGGACTGACTGGTTTCTATAATTTTAAGAGTGTAAGACTGGGAGGTAGAATTGGGCTAGATTTTGGAGAATGCAACAAACCATGAAAAATTATTACCACAATAAATGTGGTTACTATCTGCCACTATAAATATATACCTATAGCTATAAATTTTATTTTTGATGATAAAAGCTTTTGAGATAAACTCTTTCTTAACAACTTTCAAATGCAGTAGTTCTCCCCATCTTGAGGCAGAAACATTCCAAGACACTCCCCTCAGTGGATACATGAAACTGTGTGTAGAATAGAACCCTTTTTCTTGTATGTACAGATTTACTCCCCATAAATCTGCCAGATGCACCGGATCTTTATTCATTTCAGCATCACATATATGTTGCCACAAGTCCTGATTTATAGATATATTTAACAGGACAAGTTTATTATAAAAAGGGAAGGGAAGGAAGTAAGGGATGCAAGCATACAGCAAGCAAAAAGAGCTGCCCCTAAACTGGAGGGGCTTGTTAAATGAGAAGGCTACACAGTCACAGGTGGGCAGCCTTGGGAGGAGCTGCCTAGCTGTTTTGCAAAGAGAGATTGGTGAAGAGAAATAGCTGCAGAGTCACAGGCTGGCAGGAGAGCTACTGCTGAGTCTTGATTTTTTAAATTCTGAAAGTGACATAGCAAATGTACTGATTTGTACATGATATACTAAAGTGTGTATTCAGACAACAGTGAATTCTACATAATCGCCTAAAAATTATACAAAGCACACACTAAGCAAAAGAATATGCCAGTTTAAATAGCATCATCACAGATTTCTTCACCAAAATACTATTTAGGCCAGTGGAGAAAATGTGCCCATTCAATGAGGGCCAATGTTACTCAGTTGCAGCTAATTATTACATAACAATGAAGGCCCTGCATTGCCAAATCCTCTGATTTTCAGGAGAATTCAGAAATTCTAATTATTATGTAAAATTTCCCAGTTTTATAAGAATGGCAATTCATTTAAAAATTGCTGGGAAACAGCTGGGTGGGTCAAAAACAAAAAACTTTTGGAAACCAAGAGATCAGATTTGGCTTGAATATTGCCACTTTGTTAGATGATTTCCAAGGTTCCTTCAGGCTTCAGACTTACATGATCCAGACTCAATTTTCTTATCTCTAACCTGCTGCTAAACCATATTCATTCCAGTGCTCACCATCTTTAAATTATAATATCTTTGGACGAGCTCTTTGGCAAGTGCTGGACTATTATAAATCTATAAGATCTTTAAGGTCAAACATTGTCCTTTTTACATAACCCTGCTATTGATAAAATTTAGAGGCCTCAGCAGTTAATTACTGTGTTAATTATCCCTTTCAGGGACAATTAGTGTGGTTTAATTCAGGGACCCTGTGCTATTTCGATAAACATTTTCCTTCCTGCTCTTCCTTCTCACCCCAAAGTGTGATAATAATGAGCTAGAAAATTGATCCTTGGTTTCCATTTGGACAAGGTGTATATCTGACTTATGGTATAAGACAAAGAAATCTTTATCATTTTCACTTGGCAAGATTTCCCCATATAGCCTGCTTTCCTTTCTAAACATAGAGTTTTCTGGAGATGTCCTTGAATTGCAGGTAGTTGAATAAGTTAAGTTTTGGCTTTTGTGAGATGTAACACAGCTTTGTAGGTCTATTTTTTTTTAAGCATCTTTATATGGATCCAAGCAATATAATTAAAGCAAAAGTAATGGATTATGTATAATTCCAATCCTAAATTATTTTGAATAACTCTGATTCCTTAGAGAATTATGCCATGAAATTCATTTTTTAAATATTTATTTTTATTTATTTATGCATACAAGAACTGGGATGTAGGTCAGAGGTGTGGGTGGGGGCAAGGATTCATCAGAGATGGAGAGTGGAACAGAACAGGCAGATCTACGGAAATATACTGCTGAGGGCAGAGACAGTAGAGGTCTGCTGTGCTTTGTGGATCAGTTTCCTGGCCAGGGATAGACCTCATTGTGCAGCAGTGGCTGCCTATAACTTGATAGTGCTGAGATGTTAACCCCAGAGCCACCAGGGAGACCCTGAAATTCTTTAGTATACTTATTTAAAGCTGGGTAGCTAGAATTTGACTGACTGATGTAATTACCACTTTATATTGGTGAGTTATTTTATTGAGTAAGCCTGACTCTAAATGAAAAGTTCTGAGCAGATCCTGACTGTGGAAAGGAAGAATCTGAGTAAACAAAACTAGAATAGTGTGTTCAGAATTTACTCACCTTATTGTGATTGAGCTAACTGCAAGAGGACAAACAAGGCTCTGAATACAGTTCTGAGCCACAGTTTGTTCTTGTCCTGGCTCCAATGACAAGTCAAGTCTCCTTTGCATAGAAGAGAGTATGTTAACCAGTACTAAATGTTTAACATTTAAAACCAAATCTAAAAGGATGAGGCAATTATCTGGTTACTCAAGCTATACCATTTTGTGTTATATTGATAAAATGAAGAAAAAATCAATTTCTTCATTTTATCCTAGTAAAGTGTTGTTGGTTCATTAGTAGTAGTGGCTAATCATTAAGATTCAGTGAAAGCTGGCTCTAAGCTCTTGGAGGTAGGGCCTCATCTTCTCTCTTCAATAACCTCTAAGTGACTCAGTTAATTTTGTTAAGTGAAAGATGTTGATTAATCACTTTAATAGACAGGATATTTAAGTAAGTAGGTTTTCTATGCATTTATTCATTCATTCATTTTGTTAAGATTTGTTGAGTTTTATTATGTGCCAAGTACCATTCTTTGTGCTAGTGATACATGATTGGCATGTACATTAGATACTTTGACTAGTGATAGTAGATTGTGATAAATGTTATAATAGCAAGGTTTCTGAAATTGGTATGAAACATGAGAGGTGGAATGACTAAGTCTTGGTGAGTTTCAAGGGTGAAAGTAAGAGTTTGTTAGTAGGCAAGTTGGAGAAAGGCATTAGAGTCACTTTTGGCAGCTGGTAGGGTCTGAAGAGACAAAGGCACAGGGTAGGGAAAGGGTGGGCTTGAGTGTTGAATTGTTACAGTGACTTCGGAGCACAGATTTGTGGGTCATCCTCTCAGGAACTGTAGTTGGGGGTTTGGACATTCAGATCAGATTATTAGCTGGGTATTTAAAGGCCTATATACCTAACATCATGTGGACAAAATATGGATTTATAAAACCATCTTTTAAATGTTTATTTATAATTTTTAAACAACAAAGAAACAAAGAAGAGAGGTAAACCGGGTCAAGACAGGGTGTACTGACTCAGTGCAGAGGAGGTATCGAGACACCATAGTGACACCTTTGTTGCTGGGTTTGGATTCATGCACATCAGAGATCATTGGAAGAGATGAGAAAGTGGAGGCAGGGAGCTTACTCTTTCAAGTTTTTAAAAGAAAACATTTAAAAGATGCAACAGTAACGATGTCTACATCTACTTTATGCCAAGCATCACACTAAGTGCTTCCTAGGGATTATTTCCTCTGTTTCTGGTAAAAAGCCTGAGGAAGGAGGTTTTACTATTCCTATTTTATATGATGAAGAAACTGAGAAGGCTGTTAAGTGACCTAAAGTCACACAGCTGATAGTAGAGCCTCAGATCTGTGCCCAGGAGAAGTCACTGCTAGTGTGTAAGTTCTAGATTGAGGGCCATGCATTGTTTATGGATGTGACTCAGAGTAAGTTGTAGTTTACAGCATGATCCGGCATATGTGTAAACATTGAAGCAGAGTTTCTCAAAATAGTACTTAACCTTTACTACCGTGTAGGAAGTGTTCTTATATTTTAATTCTCATCTATTTTACCCTAGTTTAAATTTCCATTAAAAAAAAAAAAAAAGCTGCTCACGATCTGCCAGGCTTTCATGACCTGTGACATAATCCAGATTTTGAACAACACTGCTCTAGACATATGCCTTCCTTCCCAAACTAGACCTTTATGTTCCTTTCTATTAAATTCAACAATTATTTATTGACTACCTACTATATGCAGAGAGGTGAAAAGAACATAAAGAACATAGAATTATCCGTGATCCAAGGAATTTTCAGTGTAGTGAAGAGAAAGACAAGTGAATGTCTAGTTATAGTGGGCACAGAGTGAAATAAGAAAGAGAGGTCTAAGCAACATAGTTTGGCAGCATAGAGAATGGACTGATTAATCCTGACTCTGCATACATACTGATTTGAATAGTTGTCTTTAATGGTTATGTTCTCATTTAGAACATAAAAAACAGTTATGAAATGAATAAAAATGTAGTTGGTAAAGACTTAAGAATATGGATGACCTGAAGACCACACTATTCTGTATTATTTTCAAAGGTTCTTGAAGTGTCCAAAGTACATCAATATTATTTAGACAACACTTTACCTAGGATAAGTCCCTGAATTATATCAGCAGATTCAGACTGTAAAAGGGAAGTGCATCCATTAAAAAAAAAAAAAAGTTTACGATCAACATCCCAAAGAAAGAATGCAAACATACAGATGACTTAGGACCCTGCATTCAGTAATGCATCCTAGGGTAAAAAGGAGAGAGACTTAAATACAATCCAGCAAAAAGCTTGTGGATTTTGAGAGTAGCATATTAACAATACCTACTTAATGGATTTTTATGTAGAGAATATTTGAAAGGCCTTGGCACAATGTCTGCTACATACAAAATGTTAATAAATAGATGTAATTCAAAGTTATCCCATGAAATGCTAACAGTACATTTATTCCTTAAAAATTTCTTAATTCCACTGCTTAGGAAATTCCTAAGAAAAAATGCTACCTATATGGGAATTTCAAGGCATTTGAAGTACTTTTCCATAGCCATGATTAAAGTGGTTTAAAAAGACCAATTGAAATAACTAAAAGTGGTCACAGCTTTCATTTTATGCTTGTACACTAGGGCATTTAATTAAGATGTTCTGTGGTGCTGTGGCCCACTCCCTTCATGGAATAACCAGATACTGGAGTCACCGGAAGTCCGGTCACAACCTGGCCTGAATCCCAGAGTTCCTGTTTTCATTGGTTTAGTGACCTCCCTGGAATTGTTCATCTTTAACTTCCCTGGGTAATTCTACAGCCAGGTTTGAAATCCCTAACAGGTCTTAATGTAAGCTGTGATAATCAGAATCATACATTTGTGGAGATTCAACTTTAATATTGGGTTCTTTGTTTGCTTTTTGAATACACACTGAGTTACCACCCTTTCTTGAGAATTTGTTTTGAAAGGAAGCTCTTAGGAGTCTTTGGAATGAGAAAGGGGTCTCTTTTTGCTGGGAAAGGGTACAAAAATGTGGTATCAAGAGTGAGACAACAAACTGGACTTAATACAGTTTTTGAGAGATAGAGATGCTGATTTTAATGTTTTTGATAGCCTTTGATTAATTCTCACTCCATTCTACCCAGTAGTATCCTAAAAACTATACAACAGCATTTGGCAAGAAGTGCTAGTAAACAATATAGTTTCCTGAGGAGAGACAGAGAGGAAGAAAATAAATGAAAGGAAGGAAAAGAAAGAAGGGAAGCTTGAAGAAACCTTGACTTACCTTCCTTCAGTCCTTTTTGTTTGTCTTGGCGCTGTTTACCTACAAGCCCTTTGTTATCATTGTGATCTTTCCTCAATGAGTTTCCCTTTGACCATTTGCTGAAGTTTTCCTATTTTCAGGAAGTTATTCAAAGTGCTGTTGACAAATGTGATCTCCATACTCTACTTTTGAGGAGAACATGGTAAAAATGTGTTGTGGAGTGTACACACATCTGATCCAGATCAATCTGAGATAACTAAAACTTAAAATCAAGTGTCTAAGAAGTGCTGTGTGGCAGGAAGGTGGCAAGACCTGGGTTGTTGGTACTTTAAAATTTTGAGGGTTATAAGAAGATGATAATTATAATAAGATTATTGTGTGGCAGGCACTGTAGAAACTGTATTAGGTTAACAGACTCATTTAATCATCACAATAATCTGATGAACCAAGTGCTATCATTGCAGCCATGTTTTAGATAAAGTAAGGACAGAAATCTAAGGAACTCGCTGCAAGTCAGACTCTGAGCTTGTATCAGAACTGGGTGGGTACTCAGGTTATGTTGGACTCAAGGCTATTGTGCTCTTCTCTCTCCTTATGTTTAAATTTTCTAGAATATATATCTCCACATATATATAGATACAGATATATGTGTGTGCACTTGATACCATTATGCAAAAAAAAAAAAAAAAAAAGATCCCAGCCTCTCCCCATTACCTTCCCCAAATGAGAAGTGTTTTTTTTTTTTTTTTTTTCTAATTTGGAAAAATTAATAGATGACAGCATTAATACTTGACATCCTTATTATAGTTATCACCATCACTCTCAACACTATCATCATAGTTAGAATCATCTTAGGGTTTTCCTGAAAACCCCATCCTTGCTTCCTTGGGAAGAGCAGAGACTGGTTAGGGTGTGTGGCTTAGACCCAGAGAGATGCTTGACAATGTTGGCACTGGCTGGGGGAGATTCTTGAAGCTGCTCCTGGGTCTTTTCTGGGCTTCTGTACAGCAGAAGGAAAGCTGATGGATGGCTGAGTGATTCTTTAGAGGCATGTGGTCATGCTTGGCCATTGGCAAAAGACATTTCTCTCTCATTGACAATGATATGTGCTTGTTCTTTCTGGAGCCATGAGGGTAAAACTATGCTCATTTTCCAACAGATTTTGGGAACTTGCCAAATTAAATGTGGGGCTAGTGGCATTGCTATGACAAGTGGGAACAGAGCCTAGTGTCACATGTGAAGACAGAGGAGGCAGTCATCATTTCCTTTGTTCTTCCTCTGTGCTGCTTTGTGCCAAGAAATATAAAGTCATGCTCTCCTGAAAAGGTCCAATTATTCTGTTTGCTCATGTAAAGTCTTGATTTCTTGGAGAGATAGATTTATGTTTGTGTAATCTTTCATTTCACTTAGGTGTGTTAGGATGATAGAGGTTTGTTTTCATAGGAGTTCTGTAGTTTCTTACACAACTTTCTCCTATTTTTTTAAGAGTACTTTTATTTATTTATTTATACAGAACTGGGGTACAAGCCAGAGGTGCAGGGGCTGTGAGAGTCTGCACTAGAGACAGAGTGGGGAGCAAAACATGCAGATCAATGAAGTACACTGTTGAAAAGAGCAGTGGGCCTGTCAGAAGAGGTCTGCGGTGCCATATGGACCACCTGGGGGGGGGGGGGGAGATCAAACTCGAACTGAAGTGGCTGCCTCTAGCCTGCAGTGCTGCTTCCTAACCCATTGTGCCACCAGGGAGGGCCTTTTTCTTCTATTTCTGTTGGAAGAAAAATAGCCTTGAAAATCTCCCAATAGTGGATGTATCATCATTGTGAGATTTTTTGTATCATAAGCCATGATCTCCTATTTTTGTGTTGACAACACTGCACTGACAAATGGGAGTCATGGAGCAAGCTGGGAGATGCAGAATGCTGCCAAAAAGCAATCCCAGCTTTTTTATTGATAGAATAATTTTACAGTATCAGTTGTAATGGAAAGGAGGACAAAAAGAAAAAGGGAGGGACAAAACTAGAAAAATGTGCTCTGTCATCTATAGAATCCGGGGTTGTGAGTTTGCCCTCCAGTCACTTCTCATCTGCTTGATGATTTGGTATTTTAATTGAGATCAAGCCCTAGATCCCCAACCAGAGTTTCAGTCTTATCACTGATCAGCTTCTGGGGGCCCTTGTCAAACATCAGTACACAGCAGCCCCCCCCCAACCCCCTCCCCGGCATTCCTAGTCATACCTCATGATGCATAGCATTCCCAGAGTGATCAAGCTTTCTGCTCTTAATTGATTTGAAAGTCACCTTGCTGTGTTGGGCTCCTGTAACTAATTGGCCCATTCTGACCTTGCTTAGGAATATAGAACTGTAGGTAACAAAATGGTGGCTGAACAAGCTGCTTTGAATTCTTCCAAGCTTTTCATAGAAAGTTAAGAAGATAACTTTGTCATGGTCATCACTTTGCAAGATAGTTTGCTTTTGTTTCTATTTGAAACCTAGATATGATGATCTGTAGAGACTGTGGAGGGTAAAGTCTTGGACAGGTTAGGTAACAAGGTAGTGCTAAAAGGATGCCAAATGTGGCTTAACTGCATGGGGTGGAGGGCTCAAGGTGAAGAGTTTGCCCATGCTCCATCCTCCACTTCCCCCTTCTTACCCCTCCTGCTGCCTCACCTGTATCTTCCTTCCACTAGGACAGAAGGGGAAATGGTCAAAACTTGTTCTTCTATCCTATAGGGCATGATGCTCAGATCTGGCTGCACATTAGAATGATGAAGGAAACTCAACAGAACAGGAAGGGGCAGGCTGCATTCCAGAGCACTCTGATGGAGGAGCTGGCTCAGAGATACTTCAAAACTGCCTAATTGGTTCTAGTGCATGGGAATCAAAATGACTGTGGTTGGACAGCATTTTTTAGTATATATCTGCAGGTGACATGGGCCAGAATTACACAGTGACTCAAAATATGCAGAATCTGAGATTACAAACACTAAAAATGCTTAGGCTTTGAACTAGAAACTTGAAAGGAAATAAAATCTTAGTAATAACAGATTTTGAATTATTCCAAATTGCATTCTCCCAATATGCAGATCTTGATTAAATAATAGTTATTAAGAAATGACTAAGGATAAAAATCTTAGAAGCTCTATATTTATAAGTGATTCAGTAACTAGTTGCTATAGAATACTTGTATAACTAGTAACTACTACTTAGAAACTAGCTATGAAGTTATAAAAAAAACCTTTCATGGTTATTAAATAATAGCTATAATTTTAAAATAATTTTAAAAATTTAGATAATTATTCGCAAATTGTCTGTTGTTTGGGGATGCAGGTTCACAGCTCTTCAAATGTATATTATCATGGCATACATACAATCCTCCACTACAGTCTATTGGCTCCCCCTCCCTCTTTCGTGTCTCCCCCTGCTCCCCCAGTCAGATTCTAAGTATTTGTTTTGTTTATTTTATTTTTATCAGTTTTTACAAGTATGTATATATATTCCACATATGAGTGAAATCATTTGGTATTTGCCTTTCTCCTGAATTAATTTACTTTATAGTTAACATTTTTTTTTATACTGTGTGCCAGGCACTAACATTTGCATTTAAATTCACTCCTATTCCATGTGCTAGAAGAGAAAACTGAGGCTCAGAGATATTAAGTAATGGGCTCAAAAACACATATAAGAAGCTTAGCATCGATCAGGACCCAACTATGCAGTTAAGAACAAAGCCCATGATCTTCAGTGTTACTCATATCCTGCTATTCTGGGACCAGATACTAGAAAAATGCCCCCTATTTCATTTTACCCTATCATTTATTTTAAAAGAATTACTTATTTATACAGACAAGAATTGGGGTACAGGCCAAAGGTGTAGGAGGTGGGAGGATTCACTAGAGACACAATGGGGAGCAGGACAAGCAGATCTACTAAAGTACACTGCTGAGGGGAGCAGTGGGCCGGTCAGGAGAGGTCTGCAACGCCATGTGGTCACCTCCTGGGCTGGGAATCAAACTTGTGCTGCAGTGGCTGAAGTCAGCTTCATTGTACTGTGCTTTAACTTGTGCCACCAGGGAGGACCCTCCTTTCTACCCCACCTTTATGATAAAACTAACAGGAATAAAGCAATAAAATATATTCAGCAATTAAAACATTTTGTTAACTTGCTCCATATAGTTTTTCTTTTACACCCTTCCTCTATATGCTAAAATAACCAAGGTCACTGATGTTTACTTCAGAAACCTTGAATTTATGTTTTGCGTTTTATTGTTCAGATTATTCTTTTATGGTGCTTAGTCATTCATATAGTAGAGGTGACTACAAATCACTCCTGTGTTTGAGCAACACAAAACAAATGAAATAATTAACAAGTAATCCGGTTTCATTACCATTATGAAAATACCAATCTGGGGGTGTATGTGGATATAGGTGGGGAGGAGAGCCATTTCCTAGGGGAGGAATCTTATGTTTATCAAAGGCCTCATTAAGATATTGTTTATTTTGGGCCCTCCCTGGTGGTGCAGCGGGTTGAAGAAAAGATCCCAGCCTCTCCCCATTACCTTCCCCAAATGAGAAGTGTTTTTTTTTTTTTTTTTTGCTAATTTGGACAAATTAATAGATGACAGCATTAATACTTGACATCCTTATTATAGTTATCACCATCACTCTCAACACTATCATC
>NW_004567112.1:46476891-46478968 GCF_000260355.1 Condylura cristata
AAAAAAAAAGATATTGTTAATTTTTATCCTCAAATCAGGTTGGAATTATGGCCTTTGTAACTGATGTATTTATAGCATTAAAACAAATATTTATTTATTTTATGCTTACAAGAACTGGAGTAGAGGCCAGAGGTGTATGGGGCGAAAGGATTCACTAGGGACAGAATAGGGAGACGATCAGACAGAAGACAGAAATACACCTTTGAGGGGAGCAGCATGTGGGACAGGAGAGGTCTGTTGCACCATGTGGGTCAGCTCCCTGGCCAGGGATCCAACTCATGCTGCAGTGATTGTGGATAGCTTCATAGTGCTGTGCTTTAACCCACTGAGCACCAGGGAGGACCCTGTATTTATAACATTAATTTTGAAAAGTTTTATTGAATAACTTATAATGCAGTAAAATTCAACAATTCTAAGTGTAGAGTGCAATAAGTTTTGACAAATATATATGGTTGGGGTTTGCATCTATTTTTAATAACTTCATTATAATCTATATAACCTTCAATTTATCTATTTGAGGTATACAGTTTGATGATTTTGTATATTCACAGTGCTGTGCAACCATCACCATCAATTAATTCTAAAACATTTTCATAACCACCTCAGGAAACCTCATATCCATGAGTAGTTACTTCCCATTTTCCCTTAACCCTCCTAACTCTATACAACCATTGTCTATTTTCTATCTCTATGGAATTACCTATTCTGGACATTAATAAAAATGGACTCAGATAACATGTATTTTTTTATGATTGGCTACTTTCATCTGACTTCATGTTTTTTAAAGATTCATCCATATTGTGGTATATATCAGTAGTCTTCCTTTTCATTGCTGATATTCCACTATGTAAATATACCACTTTTTAAAAATCTGTTCATCAGTTGGCAAAAACAGTATTTTTAAAGTTTAATCTTTTAGCAGATACCTTGATTTTTTAATAGACCCTTAACATTTTTCTCACTTGACATTGACTATACCTGAAGTCAGAAGTCCTGAAGTTGCTTAGTTCTTACTTGCCTTCTGAGACAATTTGACTATAGTCACCTCAGATGGATTCAAAGTTGTACTGAAGTTGTTATTTGGAGTTTGTTCCTTTTATAGCTATTTCATATGATAGAAAATGCTTTTAGAATTGTAAATCTAGAGACATAAAAGTGTATAAAATATGAGGATGACTTTACAAGACTTTAATAATTTATTTTAAAAGACAACAGGATGAGTTTTTTCCTTTAAAAATGATATTATGACAAAATTTATTTACTTTGGAAGAGAAGTCTTAAATTGCACTATGACCTGTCCTTCAAAAGTGACAAGGTTAATCTAGTAATTATATTTTTAAAAGTACAAGTATTAGAGTTAATGTGACCATGTTTGCAAAGATAAAAAAATCAATAAATAGAGTAAATTCACTTAAAAATTGGTTTCTAACCCTGGGGGAACATTACTGTAAAGATTTATCATGCTCCTAAATTGTGAAAAATCTGTTATGAGTGTGCTGATACTTTTGCAGCAGATGATTGCAGATGTTGCACATTGTAGCCTTCAAACATTGGATAATGAAGCTATTTAAGAAATAGGAAAGTGAAAGTAGAGTGGAATAATAGCTGTGGCAGAAGGTCGACTTGAGGACTAGAAAGCATAATTATTTGTACATGTTAATCACATCTCTTATGCTTGTCTCAATAAATGGGACTTAATTTAAATGTGTGTTTCAGTATATATTAAAGTCTATGTATTTACCTATATTAGATATTTCAGGACTTCCTTGTGTTTATCTTCCTTTTCACTAGAACAACTAAAGAATTATTTATTTATCTACATTTTTTTTGTGAGAATTCCCAAGGAAATTTTTCTTAATTCCCACAATCTCTTTGCCCAGGCTGCATTGGTGGTGGTGGTGATGGTGGTGGGAAGGGGAATACATGTTTGGAAAGGAAAAAATCATCATAGGAAAGAGAGCAGTATTGATACTACAACTGATTCTGGCAGAATAGGTCTGCTTTTTTTTTTTTTTAAAGATTTATTTATTTATTAGTACAGAACTGGGGTACAGGCCAGAGATGCAGAGGGTGAGAG
>NW_004567112.1:46479623-46481090 GCF_000260355.1 Condylura cristata
TGGCTTTAGCTTTTTAGTGCTGTGCTTTAACCCACTGTGCCACCAGGGAAGACTCACAAACATGCACTTTTTAATAGTCATTCCCCATTCCTATCTCAATAGTTTTCCAAAGTGACTGTAGCCTTTTTGCTCCTGCTAGTAACGTAAGAGTCAATTCTCCATATTTTCACCCCTGATTCATAGCCTTCATTTTAGTAAGAATGGCATACATATAACTGAAGGAAGGTCATGAAATCCAGTATGACTTAGACTTTGTATACACCCCATGTGTACATGTAGATATGACAAAATCTACCTGGAGTCAAGAGTTTGTTCCCCAAGATTTAGTCACATGATTCTAGGCTATTCATTACAGTGTTTCAGTACCAGGTAATTTGATAGTGAGATTGAAACAAAAATTTAGTGTTTTAACTTCCTTTTATTATCCAAGTAAAAAATGTTGTTAGGACTCTTTATTGAGATATTTATAAAAAACATTTTAAAAAGTCATTATTAGAGAATAATTTTGATTGGAGGGAACAAAGGTAAGCAGGAACTGTCAACTGAAAATAAGACCAGAAAGTATAAATCACTTTGTACTTGGCACAAACGATATTGTACATATACATGCACTTTAGGAACAAAAAGCTTCTGTGTCAACATAAATGTCAAATATGTAATCATGGCAACCTACATCTGGGAGAATAGACATTTTTCAGCCAGTGTAGAGTTAAGGCAATACCAAAGATTAGCATTATTTGAACAGAATTAGATGTAATCTAAGACATTGGATCTTAAAAACTTTAACATAACTGAAATGGAGATTTTCATCAATATACTTTTCATTTTCCACAGGAAATATCCTGCAATTTGCATAACTCCCTTTTCCCTTTAACAAGGAAAACTTTAGGAACTATTCCATTTTTTAATATTTATGGCAATCTAGTTTTGTGGCTAGTTTTATTTCATGGTCTCCTCTCTTCTCCAAGGAGATTTATATGTGGGATATATTCAATTTTTAAGTTAAAGATAAGACATATTCTTAAATTCTAAGTTAAATTTAATCTTATTGTATCCCAACAGACAATGTAGTATGACAAACTGCCCCTAAATTACAATGCTTTTCAAATAGTCTTTCCAAGTGACTTCTAATTTATAGTTTTATAAGATGTTTCCATGCAGAGTTTAGGTTTGTTAACACTCTTGTTAAAGGATTCTAAATCTCCAGAATGTATTGGAAAATACTGCAATGTTTGTGTTTCTGATAACTCTACCTTTAGTATACATTAAATGTATACATCTATTAATGGGAGTCCAAACTTTTAAATATACTGCGGAACAGTGGGTCCAGATAAAATGATACCTTCTAGTCTAGAGTAGATTTTATCTAGTCTATTTATATATAAATAGCTATATATATTTATATATAAATATATAATATATGTATTTATATATACAATAGCTATTTATATATAGTATTTATATATA
>NW_004567112.1:46481559-46482287 GCF_000260355.1 Condylura cristata
ATCTAGTATTTTTTTAAGGAAAAAAAACCTCTTAAATGATACAAATGGGTATTAATGCTAATAATTATTATGAAAAGTATGAAAGGAATTTTATCTTTGTGTTAATAACACAGGCTTCTTATAATCTTTCTAATCTTGTTTTCCTCTGTGAGTATTATAAGACCTTCCCGCTTCCCTTTCCTCCAAATGTCCTGATTTGACATTTATGTCCATACCATTCCTTTCACCTGAGTCACCCTTTTGTGAATCTCGCCATCGTTCTTTAGATCAACTTGATGTGGCTTTCTCATGCTTTTACCTTGATTGTTTTAAGTTCCCTCTAACTTCTAACTATGTCTTGTCCATCCATCCAGTGGGCACTGAATATGTTCTGTGTTGTATACTTATCTCATCTTCCTGAGTCATACACTCTTAGGGGACAAGAGCCAGGCCTGACATATCTTCTGATATCACTTGCCATCTAGTACAATATAATTTAAATTGTAAGCCGTGAAAAACATTTTAAATAAAGATCAGTTGCAAATATTATAAGTGAACTAGTGGAAATATCAGTTGTTAAGAGTTTTTATTTAAAAGAATGTGAGAGAAGAGATTTTTATTACACTGGGTCATTAATTAAGAGGGACAATCAAAGGAATTTGTGGGAGAAAACAGATATGACATATCTATAATTCTTGTATTCTGGTGCATCATCTGTATTGTGAGCTTAACTTTTCTTTTTTTTAAAG
>NW_004567112.1:46482457-46500253 GCF_000260355.1 Condylura cristata
GTCTGCCAGGCCATGTGGTCACCTCTGGGGCAGGCGGGAATTGAACTCATGCAGAAGTGGCTTTAGCCTCTCAGTGCTGTGCCCCAACCCCCTGCACCACCAGGGAGAGCCGAGCTTAACTTTTGACCTAAATGGAACCAAGGGGGTTATGGAAGTTTAAAATTATCACTTTGAAATTACTGTATACTCACAATTCATTTCTGTTGAAAGTAAAAGAAACAAATGTCAGCTAACTTGGCAAAATAATTTACCAGGTTAGTTCTTAAAAGGAAATGGGAGGTGAGAGAAACTAGGCTTGTGAATCGCTAAGAAAGTCAAGAGTAGTAGGAACTGTAGCGGATCTCTTTATTGCACTACTGCTGGGGTCAGTAAAATCACAAATTTTTCTTTCCTTATGCATTTCAGAAAGATTCATGGTGTTGGGACAAAGGTCCTGCTGGCCTTGTTGGCATGTACTTTCTGCTAGACACTACCCTAGAGTCAGGACCAAGGAACTTTGATTAGCAGTCCCACCAACCACCTATCTATATGAAGACCTATGTCCCTGAAAGGTAATTGGGTACTATTACAAAGTGGGAGGGGGATGAAGACTAATCTATATGTGAAATCACCTTAGGGAACATAGAACATCAGAGAAATAGGACATCTAAGGAACAAAGGAACATATAAGAGAAAAGTGTTACTTTGACAGAAAACAAGAAATCGCCTTTTTAAAATGATGCTCTGTGGAGATGATGTGTGTCTGAAACTAGAAGCAATTACAAGCCATAAACTGTTAACCAAATCTATATAAAAACTTGTCTTTCTAGTCAGGTATTTATGGGAGCCTTGTATTTCAAAGGTTTGGTCTCCCAAATATTTACTGAAAACAATCTTTCTGTCTCCTATCTTATGTGTTGAAATGTCACCCAAGACAAGACAAAGCTAAGTGAGGCAAGGTAAGGTAAGGCAAAGGCATCTGGGCATTCAGTAGTCTGAAAACTAGCAAGGAGGTCACCTCTTCTCACCTTGAAGACCTCTGCTCCTCTCCCCTGAATATGCTGACTTAATTCCTTGTTCTGGTGCTTTGCCTATACCAATGGGTACTTTTCTTGAAGTGCTGTAATGCGAGGTCTTTAAATGAAGGACTATCTCATATATATATTTGTTTTTACATCTTTTAGACTAACTAGATATTTATTGCTATCTATATGTTATACATATATCTTATATGTTATCTAATTTAGAGAAATTAAGACTGTTTTCTTTAAAAGGGATTTTGTATAGGAATTTCAAAATACTATGTTGGCTTGTGAAAGTTCAGTATTACATTGTTTACTTTTACAAAAGAATAGTTAACTTCTTATGAAGGTGCATGTCTGATTATTTCAAAGATTCTGATATCTAGAAGCTTGGCATGTACTTTCTGCTAATGTAATCATGTGGTCTGAAAGACAGACTTGTAGGCATTATCATGTATTTCAGTTATTAAATATTGAAAGACCTGTGGCCAATGGTGATGTGTTTTTTGCCCTGTGCTCTGAATGTCAAATGAAGAAATTTACTGAAGCATAGGTAAATGTGGATCTGACTAGGACCTTATTAAGGTAGCAAATATATCACCATCTAATTAGTGTATTAAGGGATGTATAAAAATCTGGCATCACTACCTATTATCTGATGAAACAGGCATGGGGAATGACTTGGAAAAAATCTGTGAGCAAAGAAAAGTGTGCTTGATTATAAACTTGGCATGGTGAAGAGACACAGGAGGTACAAACTAGGTGAGTGCTTCTGTTAGAGACAAGGAGGTCAGACTTTGGGTCTCCAAATCCATTGTCTTATAAACTACTTCAGAACTTAGAAAATGAAGGAACATTCTCAAAACATTTTTTTTAAAAGATTTATTTGTGCATACAGAACTGGGGTACAGGCCAGAGGCTCAGGGGCGGAGAGAGGCTTCACCAGAGACAGAGTGGGGAGCAGAACAGGCAGATCAACTAAGTACACTGCTGAGGGGAGCAGCGGGAGGGGGCGGGGCAGGGGGGTCAAGAGAGATCTGCCACGCCACGTGGTCACCTCCGGAGCAGGCGGGAATGGAACTCATGTGGAAGTGGCGCTAGCCTCTCAGTGCTGTGCTTTAACCCTCTGTACCATCAGGGAGGGCCACATTCTCAAAACATTTTAAACTATATTTCTGTTAACAAAACATATTTAAAACTAAAGACATAGAAATTTCAGCTATGAATTAAAAATACTGCCTCCCAGTATAGACAGATATAATCAAATAGTACATGAATGAGGGAAGATTTAACCCAGTACTTCAAGGATGGTTAAATAGTAGAAAAGATAGATTTTATTATACTAAAAGTTATTATCATCATTATCATAATCATCTCCCTATGGTTTTTTTCATAATGACACTAAAAATCGAAAAAAATATGAACACTTTTTCAACTTTGTGAAAGCTAAGTTTTTAGAGATAGCAGCCATGACACTTGAGGATATTCCCATGAAATTAGTTACAGACATAGATGTATATTCTTATTTTTTTAATATTACTCTGGATGTCCTGTTCAATCCAAAGCTAAAAGAAGGAAATTAGAAATGGAAGAATTCCAAATAAGTACAAATGATCACTTTTTGTAGATGATTGTATGACTGTGTTGTATTGTATATGGTTTATACCTAATAGAATCATCTAAAAACCTACTTACTGAGAGCCTCCCTGGTGTTCTGCGGGTTAAGTCTCAGTGCTATCATCCCAACGGCCTATGTTTGACCTATAGTTAGGAAATTAACCCACATATGGTGCAGCAGACCTCTCCAATCTCACCTGCTGCCCACTCAGAAGTGTATTTCAGTGGCTCTGTCTAATCTGCTCCCAATTCTATCTCTGGTGAATCCTTTCATCCCGTACACCTCTGGCCTATACCCCAGTTCTTCTACAGAATAGATATTAAGAGAAAAGTCTGCTTACTGAAATTAGTAAGAAGTTAATAAGTTAATAGAAGTTCATAAATTAGTATACAGGCATCAACAATTTTACGTACACAAACAGAACAAAAATCAAAGCAATAATCCCAATAATAACAAGAAGAAATAAAATAATTTAAAAAAGAATAAAATAGCTAGACAAAAAGCAATATTGGGAGCAACTTTAAACATTAAAAATAGTAGATTAATGATCAAATGGAGAGGCATGTCATATTCTGAGGGTCAGCATTGATTTTCTTAAATCAATTTTATCAATTTAACTCAATTAGATTTTGTTTCGAACAAGGCAAGCTGATTTTGAGAGTCATATAATAATTACCAAATAAGAGGCACCAAGAAAATATTGAAAAAAGGTATGCAATGTTGGAAAGAAGGCAAAAGAACCTAATTAGCTTCACTAGAAATTAAAATGTTAAAAAGGTTTCTTAAAAAAGACATGTTGGCCCTCCCTGCTTATGTAATGGTTAGAGCACAGCACTAAGAAGCTAAAGCCACTTCAGCATGAGTTCGATCCCTACCCTGGAGGTGATCCACATGGCATGGCAGACCTCTCCTGACCCGCCCGCTTTTCCCCTCAGCAGTGTACTTCATCAATCTACCTATTTTCTCCCCACTTTGTCTCTGGTGAATCCTCTCACCACCCCTGTACCTCTGTACCCCAATTCTGTATGCACAAATAAATAATCTTAAAAAAATAAAGACATATTAATAAAACTAATGTAATAGTGAGTGAATAGAGAGATTAATGGAAAAGAATAGAAAAATCCATAAATGCACCTATTATATGTACCCAAAAATTCAATAGGAATTTCAAAATAATTTTAACTATAGCATTCAGAGAAATACAAATTAAAACTATAATGAAATATTTTTGAAAAACAACAAATTGGCAAAATTCCAAAAGTTTTCCAGCACATCCAAAATTCTTTGGGATGATGTAAATTGTTTTAATCCCTTGAACTCAATTTGGTAATACTAATTATATAATGACAAGTATATAATGACAACCTGACTCAACAATTCCTCTTTTGGGTTTTATGTAACAGATAAGCATATCAAAAAGATGTGTGTATATATATAAGATAACTCACTGTAGTATTGATTTTCTTTGTATGTCATAGGTATTTGGTCAGAATTGAAAAAGAGCCAGATGCTAGAATACACTGTAGCATGAAGGAAAGAATGAGGAATGTTACAGTGTATTGATGTTAAAGGTCTTCAAGATATTTGTCAAGTGGGAAATAATGTAAATCACATATAAATGTGATATAAATGTATGAAATATATTTATAAGTATAAATATACTATATGTTATTGTCCCTATGAAAATCTAGAGAAAATTGTCTATTTATACTTGAGTTTGCTTATGTATGAATAGCGAATTCTGAAGAAAGATAAAAGAAGTAATAAGCATGGGTCATCTATAGAAGATAGGAGAATTCGATGGTAAAGTAGAAGAAGATGGTATACTTTTTCAGTTCTTTCACGTTGAACAATGTATGTTTTGCCTGTTTGATAAGTAGATAAACAAGTATACAGTCATATATAGTTATTAAAAAAGACTGAGGATACATACATTGATAGGGGAAAACCCTCTTAAGGGTGGTGGATGACTAAATTGAAATAGAATTTGCTATCTAGTGCTTTTGTTGAAAAAGTGGCAACAGTAAGACTGTTTAGTTTTGCTTGTGTCTTTATGAAGAAACTCTGGCGGGATACACAGTGAACATTGAGCTTTGCTGACAGTTCCCCTCCAGATTTCCTTAAGGAATGAAAGATTTCCTGCACCAGGGCTGGAGGGCTGCTTGCAAACAGCCTTCTACTGACAGCCCCTAAGGGGTTGGGTTGGATTTAGGTTATTCCCTCTTCCTGGGTGACACACTCAAGGAATGATCAACCTGGAGGTATGAAAGATCAGTTCCCTATTCCAAATCAGGATATCCCTGAAGAGCCATTGAGTTTTGCAAATTCCCTTTCTTTTCTTTTTTTCTTGCCATCTTAATATATTAATGTGTTAATTTATTTAACACTATTAATTTGTATTGAGGTAATATTAGCAATAATATTATATTAATGAAGGTATTGATTCACACCTCTTCAGATACATGTTAACATGTCACATCCACTACAAAAGCACCCATAATCACCCACACAGTCCACTGGACTCTCTCCCTGCTTGTTCCACACCCCCCACTTTCCCTCTCTGGATAGCCTCAATTTTGCAGTGTGATTCAAGGGTATGTTTTGGTTTAGTTTTGTCTATTCTCTTGTTTCTTTATATTCCATATGTGAGTGAAATCTTATGGTATTTGTCTGTATCCTATCCCCTTTGTTAATACTGCTCATTAGCTTACCTTCTCTCTCTGCTTTGTATTCAGTCCAAAAGAAAGTAGTCCTAATAAGTGTCTGCTTCCTGGGGAGAGCCCCATGGGTGACAAGAAACCAGACAATCATTTCCTGTGATTGAGTTGTGGTGGGAACCAGGTGAATGGACACAAGTTAGGGAAGGACATTTTTCAATTTATGATTTTTTTTTTCAATTTATGATTTTTAATAATTAAAATATTTAGGGCCTCCCTGGTGGTGCAAGGGGTTGAATTGCAGCACTATGAAGCTGTCCACAGCAGCTGCAGAATGAATTCGATCCCTGGCCAAGGAGGTGACCCACACGGTACAGCAGACCTCTCTTGTCTTGCCCGCTGCTCCCCTCAGCAGTGTATTTCAGTGGATCTGCCTGTTCTGCTCCCCACTCTGTCTCTGGTGAATCCTCCCACCCCACCCCCACAATTCAGACCAGCACCCCAGAGCTCGGTTTGCATAAACAAATAAATCCTTAAAAAAATTTAAAATATAAATCATATGGATATATTATTTAAATAATGAATAAAAATGATAATATTAAGCTTGACATGTCTAATAATTTTTGTACATTTCAATCTGTATTTTTAGAGAAACTTTTTTATATTTTAATTTAAAAGGAGATATTTTTAATCAAAATGCTATGCCCCACCACACTCTCAATATGCTTTTCTGTTTGTTTTTCTTTAGGATCTACAGAGAAACATCTTGTTGACTTTACCTTACAATGGAATTTAAAAAGTCACCTGATGGTGGATGGGGCTGGGTGATTGTGCTCGTCTCCTTCTTTGTTCAGTTTTTGTGTTATGGATCTCCGTTAGCTGTTGGAGTCTTATACATAGAATGGCTGGACGCCTTTGGGGAGGGGAAAGGAAAAACAGCCTGGGTCGGATCACTGGCAAGTGGAGTCGGCTTGCTCGCAAGTGAGTAGCTAAATGTATGCTTCCTTTTACTAGGTAATTATTGAATTACATTTGCTGCATCATTAGCACTTTACAATGCATAGGAATTTAGATTTTGAAAGGCATAACGTATTTTCCTGCATTCACTGAGATTATTGAACTACTATCTCCCTATAATAAATATATGTGAAAAAAATCAGTATCCTTAAGTTATGCATCCATTTCTTTGCTACCATGAGCAAAGTGATTGGCTGGGCCACATAGTGTTCTAAATATTGGAAATGAAAAGATATGTCACTATTGACCATAAGAAGCTCATGCTTTAAAGGGAGACACATGTATTTCCATGAGTAAAAATGGAATACAGGGAGATGAAGTCTCTGATCCGGGTATGCCTAACGAATACTAGTGACGAAATGACCAAATGACTTTGAACAGGACTGTAAACAGTTGCAGTCCTATATGATTCATAAGTACTCCTGTGACTGGATGCACCATAGTCAAATTGAGTGTCCTATATTTGCGTCACCTATCTTATTGATTTAAATCATAACATTTCAATTTAGGAGCCATAATTTGAACTCTGCAGTAGTTTTTAGTGATCATCAGTCTAATTCACTTGAAACTATTTAATCACAGTTGTACTGATAGGTAACCTAGCCCTGCAGTCTCTTCCTGTCTGTGAGGGACTTGACATGATTTGAAGAGCAATCACAATCTCCATTCTTGGGGAAAATAAAGACATTTTTGTATGTGGTGATTGTTGCATGGTATTAAATACATTGTCTTTCCTGATCATCAAAAAGCACTTGTTAAAGCAAACAAAACAAAACAGTTGTTTCCAATTAATGTATTACCTTGTTAAGTTAAAAAAAACAAGACTTGAAGAATAATGCTAGATCATAGATCATCTGGCTTTGTCAGATAACTTACCATAACTAAACAAATGAAAATAATACTGTCATTATGAACTCAGGACAAACAGGAAAAGTAGGTCCAAGATTTGTTTTGTTTTTTTTTTTAGGATTTATTTATTTATGCATACAGAACTGGGGTACAAGCCAGAGGTATAGGGGCAGTGAGAGGATTCATCAGAGACAGAGTTGGGGAGCAGAACAGGCAGACTGACAAACAGTGGGGGAGACAGGAGAGGTCTGCCACACCACGTGGGTCACCTCCGGGGCTGGGTATCAAATTGGATCAAATTTGCACTTAAGTGACTACGTCCAGCTTGCAGTGCTGTACCCTAAGCTGCTGTGCCACCAGGGATGGCCCAGGGTCCAAGATTTGTTTGAAAGAGTTTTTGAAAATATTGGTTGTTTGTAAGCTGTCAAAGTACAAGTGAATGATAATTGATATGTTAATAAAGGACTTTGAAAATACTGATTGCTAAAATAAAAAAATATATAGTATAAAAAGGAGATAATTTTTTTTAAAGATTTATTTATTTATTCATACAGAACTGGGGTACAGGCCAGAGTTGCAGGGGCAGTGAGGGGATTCACCAGAGACAGAGTGAGGGCAGAACAGGCAGATCAACGAAGTACACTGCTGAGGGGAGCAGCGGGCGAGTTAGGAGAGGTCGGCCGGGCCATGTGGATCTCCTCTGGGGCAGGCAGGGATCAAACTCATGCGGAAGTGGCTTTTGATTCTTAGTGCTGCGCTTTAACCCACTGTGCCACCAGGGAGGGCCGAGATAATTTTTTAATATTCTCTAATTACTCATCATTCCTATTAACAAATACTAAATTAAGCAGAAGTGTAATAATCTTTCCTTCCAGCAAGGATCAAAGGATAACAACAGTGATCTCTCAGTTTACACATATTCAGAAAACAAAGCTTCTTTCCATAGTCTGTCCAGGTAGGAGTTGAGAGTTCAGGGAAGCTGAGATCTCTAAGTGATGAATGGGACATTGGTGGTGAGAGTTGAGGCAGGGTCTGCAAAATGAACTGCAACTTGGGCTTTCTCCAAATTCATAGGTGCAAGGTCACAAATTCAAGAGCAAGGCCTTGAGACCCTTCACTTGTAGGCAGGGCCAGTTGGTCCTACATAATTTTCATGTACCACTACAGAATGAAAAAGCAGAGCCCCATGTTTAAAAAAGTGAAGAACAGCAGAACAGTAGGTCAAGCGTATGATGCATTTGGACTGGGCCCACTGCAACTGTGTAGGTTACAAGTCCACAAAGCTGATTTGCTTGCAAGGTCTGGAGAGAGAGTGTGCCACCACTGTTCATGGGTGAGAACAAGTAGTTAGGAGGAGCACTGGACTGAAGACAGAGGTAATTCAAGTCCAGACACTACCACTTTTTAGTGGAGCAACCTTGGGCACTTAACTTCCACTGAATGCAGAGACACTTGTCTCAGCTATTCAAAATTTTTGAAGAATCAGGAGACCAAAAGGATCAAGAAAGAGGAGGTAGGAAGGGAAAATTGAAGGTTTGTATTGGGAGGTTTGTAATGGTGGTGGTGTTGCAAGGCCACTATTAGTTGATTTTAAGAAAGGTTATCTAGATAATCCAAATGGACCAGATTCAATCAATTGAAAGTCTTTAAAAGTAGAAATGAGTTTCCCAGAAGAAGAAATTTGGCTCAGTGACTATAGTTTAGGCCTGTGCCAAAATTCCAGCATACCTTCCTGACGGATGGCCTGCCCCATGGATGTTGTACGTGCCTAGCCAGGTCCCCCAGTTGCATAAGCTCATTTCTTGCAATAAATCACTATATATCTATATCTATATTTCTACCTGTGGTTCTATTTCTTTGGTGGAAACCTGGCTGGTATAGGAGGCAGGAAGTTACTTGAACTTGAGAACTATTATGGTCTTACATTATTTTTATTTTTTTAAGATTTATTTATTTATGCATACAGAAGTGGGGTGCTAGTCAGAGGTGCAGGGGCAGTGAGAGGATTCACCAGAGACAGAGTGGGGAGCAGAACAGGGAGATTGACAAAGTATAGTGCTGAGGGAAGCAGCAGGTGAGACAGGAGAGGTCTGCTGCACCATGTGACTCACCTCAGGGTGGGGTATTGGACTCACACTGAAGTGGCAGCTAGCTTGTAGTGTTGTGCGTTAACCCATGGCACCACCAGTGAGGGCCGGTCTTGCGCTATTTTAAGATGAGCTAACACATCCTTTGGTTACATGTTGTTCTTCAAACTACAGAATTATGGAAACATTTTTGAGAGAAGCAAGTTGTTAAAACAGCATGGGAAACTTTTCCTGCAGTTTTGAACTCAAAACAGACTTACTGATCTTTCCCCCACCTTTTTTTTTCTTGTCCTTTATTCCTCCAAAGGCCTTGGAATTCATATCGAGTCGGGAAATCTATGAAAATACATGAATGTGAAAAACAATATAGTGAGCCAATATAGCCAACTGACTTGTGGAATGACTTGTGAGTGCTGACAGAGCTGAATTTGAGCTTACCTGTAGGAGTTTAAGCCTCCCTTAGCCCTGTCAAGCAGGACAAAATTTCTATTTTTTTTTAAAGATTTATTTTATTTGTACATACAGAACGGGGGTACACAGTCCAGAGGCTCAGGGGCAGTGAGAGGCTTCACCAGAGACAGAGTGGGGAGCAGAACAGGCAGATCGACGAAGTACACTGCTGAGGGGAGCAGCGGGCGGGCCAGGAGAGGTCTGCCACGCCATGTGGTCACCTCCCGGGCAGGCAGGGATCGAACTCATGCTGAAGTGGCTTTAGCTTCTCAGTGCTGTGCTTTAACCCCCTGCGCCACCAGGGAGGGCCCAAAATTTCTATTTTTTCCAAAGATTCTCTTACTTTAGTTAGATCTCCATGTGTTAAGTAGTTCCAGGGTTGCTGAGGATAATCACAGGTATTGGTTAAGCTTTGCATCACCTCTATCTATCACCCAACCAAACAACAAAGAAGACAGTCATGTATGTGAGCGATCAAGGATTTTGCTTCTTAGTGTCTTTGTATTCCTCAGAGAGATGAAGTAGAAATTCATGGTCTCTCAGCAGGAGCAAGGAAAGTGGAACCTGATAGTCCACAGGGGTCCATACCCTGGGCTGTCAGCATTGTAGTGAGGATTAGGTCTCTCATAGGCCCAGTCAGGAGTCTGCTAGGAAATCTTTACTTCATGACATACAACCTGGATGCCCCCAGATTATACTTTCCCCTGTACTGTAAGCCTACTGCACCTTCAGTGCTCCCACCCAAGCCATCCCACCTTTTTGGGACTCTGAAACATTTGGAAAGAGATATGCATAGTTGATTTAGATTCCAAAAATAATTTTTCCCAAAGTTACAATAATTATAAAGTGGAAAACCATATTGTGTTCCTTTGTTTGGAATATCCCTTTAGTAGATATTAAATGGAATAGATACTAAATGGAATATCCATTTAGTATCTATATAGTAGATACTCTATCTACTAAATGGATATTCCATTTAGTAGATATAGTATGAACCATAGTTCATACAGAGCAAGACTCATTTCCGTGGCTCACAGTGATCTTCATACTTCATACAGAGTAAGACTTATTTCTTTGGCCCACAGTGATCTTCCTCTTCACGTGACTAGAACCTTTCTTGCCTGTGACCTTGGGTTTTAACTCTTGACGTGTTGTTTCTTTTGCTTTCAGGTCTAGGTCCTGGATTGCGTGTGGTATTTTCTGTGTCTTCTACAGAATGAGTTTCCTGTGCTCTCCCACAAAAGTGATCAGGTGGCTACTGATCACTTAAAATGTAGTTAGTTAGAAATGTGTTATACATGAAACGAACACACATGAAATTCAGACTTGGCTACAAGACAAAAGAATATAAAATAACTCATTAATGATATTGAAGCAATAATGTTTGGGATTTGTTAGATTAAATGCATTCTGAAAATTTTCATCTCTTTTTTTCAATCTTTAATGTGGTTATTAGAAAGTTTAAATTCTTGTGTGACTCAGATGTGTGACTTCTTATATTTCCATTGTACAGTGCTGCTCTAGAGGACATTTGATAAATAGGAAAGGAAAGAGAATGATAAATACTTTTTGTTTAATTAATGCAGACTATATTACTATTACTAACAAACTCTAAGAAGTTTATTCTTTCTCCTTGCTAATTTTAAATCAACAAAAATTTCACTGTGTTGTTTGCTCCTAAGTTATTCTGAAGAGCTAAAGGAAACAATTTCACAACTTACTTGTAGAGAATTCCGACTTTTTTTTTTAAGATCGTATTTGTTTTTGCAAAGAAGAACTGGGGTGTAGGCCAGAGAATAGGGTGGGGAGCAGAACAGGCGAATCTACTGAAGTATACTGCTGAGGGGAGCAGCAGGCAAAAACAAAAGAGGTCTGCTGGGCCACGTGGGTCAGTTCCTTGGCCGAGGATCAAACTTAAGCCATCAAGATGGGCCTTCAAGTTGGTAGCACTGACTCTTAGCCTTTAGGCCTACAGGGAGGCCCAAGAATTCTGACTTTCTTAGAACAACTCATACTTCCCATTTTTAATTCACCCGTGATCATAACAAAAACACTTTTGCAATTAAGAGTTTTCATTTCCCTCTTTTTTATTTATTCGCCTCAATTGCTGAAAAGTACATTAGTCAGTCTGATTTCTATTAGCAAATTATTTTATTTTTTTGTTTGCTTTATTTTGTATTTAAGGGGTTGCAATGCTCAAAATCCTATCCTTATCTTCTGTTCTTCACTCCTTTCTTTGGCTTGCAGTGTTATTTTCTAGAATAGTTTCTTACCTTTTTTGAGTGAAAGTCTCAGTATTGTGTTCAAAGTGTTGCCAGGTCCCTACAGCAGAGTAGAATGTTGTGGGAGAGTATAGTGTCTCTTGGGAGCTTTGCATACCATCTAGCAAGGACGGAATTGTTCATCTTTTTGCATTACTCATTCCACCTGCTGTTCTTAAATATTTCTTTGTTGACTGTCTGCTCTGCTATTAACAGTTAGCCCAGGGTTTAACCCAACAGCCAAGATTCATCTCCAGAACAGAAGGTAGCAATAGTAAAAATGGCTTCTCAGCATCAATGCGTAAGCAGCATAAGTTCAAGAAATGTTTTCACTAAGGTAAAATTAATGTAAAAGAGTGATTGTGTATTGTGAGTATGTATTGTGTATGTGTGTGTGATCCTGGACCCCACTGTCTCCTTATTATCTTACTTTTTACTCTGAAATTATATCCTTTCATTCTTTCCTTATTAAAAGTGTCCTTCAATGACTGTGGTAAGAGACCGTTAATTATTTTAAAAATGTCATTACTTATCAAAATAAAAGCTTCACAACAAGATGATAAGGCTCTCTTCCCTCTTTTTCTAAAATTTTAAAGTCCCAAAATGTGGAATCTCAGGTTCATATTACAAGTTAACTAACTTTTGCTGCAGTTTCTTTTTGCAAAATGAAAGAACTGAGGATCCTAAGAAACATTCCCTGAGGACAATCCCTTGATTCAAGTCATCCCTTGAGACCAGTCCTATGATGAGGAGTTAGGTAGAAACACCCTGGTTCTGAGGATGAGAATAAATAATTTTCTTTAAAATTTTTTTGAATGTCAAAATCTGTAACACATTTTCATTTTTGTGTAAAAGGTATATACAGAAAAGTATATTATTGTGAGGGTTTCAGTTGGTGAATTCACAAACACCCATGGAATAAAACACATTCGCATCCAGAAACAGAACATTAACAATAGCCTGGAATTTGAACTCGCTCCCTTCTAGTGATAATTCCCTACTCCTTCCCAACAAGAAACACTATCTTCACTTCTAACCATAGATTACTTTTGTCTGTCTCTGTTCTTTTTAAAACTGGCATTACACAACATCTACTTTTTTGAGTTGGGTGTCTTTTCCTTCACAGGTGTTCGTGAGATAACTCTGTTTTGCTGTGGGTAGCAGACCATTCGTTCTCATTGCCATATATTACTCCACTGTAGGAATATTTTTAATTCATCGGTGATCATAACAAAAACACCTTTGCAGTTAAGAGTTTTCATTTCCCTCTTTTTTATTTATTCACCTCAATTGCTGAAAAGTACATCAGTCAGTCTGATTTCTGTCAGCAAATTATTTTATTTCTACTCACACATTGTTCTGCAGATGAACATCTGAGTCTAGTTTGACTCAGATGGTATTATAGGGCAAGAAGAGGGATACCCCTAAACCCTCTAACCCCCAAACCTGCCTGCACTAAATAGGTTCTGCTACCTGCCGCATCAAGACAAAACATGTAAGACCTTTAATGGAAAATAACTTTCATACAATTAGGGTGCAATACAAAAAAGACAAAGAATGCAGTTTCTAAATCAAACACCCAAAGCTGTCCCTCCCCTCGTGGGTGAAAGTCCACCCAAGAGCCCTCTCTGGTAGTGCCATGGGTTAGGACTCAGCACTGCAAGCTAGCCACAGCTGCTTCAGTGCGAGTTCAATCCCCGGCCCAGAGGTGATCCACATAGTGCAGCAGAACTCCTGTCTTGCCTGCTGCTCCCCTAGCTGTGTACTTTATAGATCTGCCAACTCTGTTCCCCACTCTGTCCCTGGTGAAGCCTCTCACTCACCCTGCACCTCTGGTTTGTACCCCAGTTCTGTTGGATAAATAAGTAAATCTAAATATATATATATTTATATAAAGTCCACCCAGAAGGGATTGGCTCAAAGCAGCCTGAAAGCCCGCCACAAGTCTAAAGCACCTTCTGACAGGGACCCATAGAAAAGGGTCAGAAATAGCCAGATGAGTTTGGGAAGAAAAGAGCAAAATTAAAATCAAGATAAATTCTGCCAGAGTTAACCTCCCCATGGATCCCTTGCCCACATCTGTTTCAACCAGTTCAGGGCCAAGAAACAAGAGCAGCTTCTTCACATGTCTCTCTGTTCCATGTGCCTCCTCAGGTGTCCTTCTGGCTCTCCATCTTGCTTCCTTCCTCTTCAGTCTCCTCTCCAGATTCTTCTCTTCCCTGCTCAGTTCCACCCTCTTTGGTTGGGGCAGGGAACCTGAACCTCCCTTTTCCTGGGGACCAGCCTGTTACAATATGAATAGTTCTGTTATGAACATTTATATTTATGACTTTTAGTATAGGCTTTTCTATTGTACACACAGAAGTGTGTACACACGGAAGTGGGATTCTGGGTTATACTGTGTGTGGCGCTTGGTCTATTTAGGATACAGTGAGTATTTGTTCCATATCCTTCCTAACCCTTACTATTCTCTGTTTTCAGCTTTCTTGACCAGTGTGCTTTTTATAAATTGGGAATAATAGTTTGTCTCCTGAAAGATTGTTGTCAAGTCAATTAAAGGGTGTTATTTCTGCTTCTAACTAATGGTTTTTTTGTACCATGGGCTTGGACAACCTCTCTGAGTTTCAGTTTCCTCCCGTGTAAATGAGACCATTTGGCTGAATAACCCATAATGTCTTTTTATTTTTTTTAAAGATTTATTTATGCATACAGAAGTGGGGTACAGGCCAGATGTTCAGAGGCAGTGAGACGGTTCACCAGAGACAGAGTGGGGAGCAGAACAGACATATTAAGAAAGTACACTGCTGAGGGGAACAGTGGGCAGGTCAAGAGTAGTTTTGTAGTGCTGTGCTTTAACCCTGGTGAGGAAGGGCCCCGTGTCTTTTTATTTCTAAAAGACTAAACTCTTGGTTGTACATACTTTTTTTGGGTAAGGTGTAGTGGGAATGAATTTCACTATCTTTTAAATCCTATTGCATGAGCTGTTACTACCTTAGGCATCAAACAGGTTCAGGTCATGGTCACATCTGCTTGTCTGTTAACAGTAAACTTTCTCCCTCAAATTTCAGGTGCTACATGGAATGTAGGACAGTGGTACCAACTCATGTCTGAGTGGTAGGGAGCTCCTCTAATGGGCTCTATCTGTTAGAACATTCTCTATGAAGGGAGTCACCAACTCTTTCCTCCTCATTTCTCCATTGGGTCACTAAGCTGCATTCAATTTTCAAGTTGATTTCATCATCATCTGTATGACTGGCCTTGTGCTGGAAAGGAGCTTTTGATAGGATAGATCCATGGAACATGCAGGAGTCAGAAATCCTCAGAATCATATGGTTCAGCCAGAGGGCTCAAGAATGAGGCTCGGGTTGTTACTTCTTCCTCTATAACTACTGTCATGACTGCTGCCGTTGCCTCTGTCATATCTGCAGTAATTGGACACTTACTTGTACTAGCCTTGTGATCAGCTTGACATCTGAGCTGTTTTTTTCTTCTTTCAGTAGCACTTTGAGGTAGGTACCATTATAATTCCAATTTGCAGATGAAAAAACTAAAACACAGATCAAGTCAGTTGACTAAAATCAAACTGCTGACGAGTAAGAGAACTCACATTTGAATAAAGTCTGACTCTAGAAGCTCCATTTCTTAATTATGTTATCTCACCATCTTAAAACTTTAGTTTTTGTTAAAAACTGAGGGAACTCATAGCATCTACCCCCAGGCTGCAGTAGGGTTTGGATGGAATGAAATTGTTTGCGGGAAGTACCTCACAGAGTATCCAGCCATGGTAAATACACAGATGTTGATGATGATTGCTCTTATTTTTATGATGGACAGAAATATTTTAAACTTATGATGGATCATATAATTGTGGGAATTAGGCAACTTTTATGTAATGTAAGTGTCCTTTTCTTATTTTAGGTCCCATCTGTAGCCTCTGTGTTTCATCTTTTGGAGCAAGACCTGTGACTATCTTCAGTGGTTTCATGGTGGCTGGAGGCCTGATGTTGAGCAGTTTTGCCCCCAATATCTACTTTCTATTTTTCTCCTATGGCATTGTTGTAGGTAAGAAACCTGGTATTATCACTTTTCTAAGTATCAAGAGTTAAACAACATTTCGTTAACATTAGGCTTATTATTCAGTTGATGTAAGAAGTGAAAGTACTCAGCAATAATTTACTTTCAAAGACTATGACCCCCAAAAGTATGCTTTAGTAAACTATTCAACCAATGAATCAAAATATTTGAAAGAATAAGTGTTTTAACATACACTTCATGTTTTCTTGTACAGTGCAGGAATGTGTTTCAGTTCAGCATGTCTGAAATGAACAGCACAAGAAAGGGAAAGGAGTGTGGAGCTTCAGTGCCCCTGACATCTGTCACTTCATTCACTTAGGAAGTGGTCCCTTTCATTTTGGGGGCTAAGTAGGGTAGTCCAGAGCTATGTGTGCTCTAAGTGTCCTGCCCTTTTATAGCATCTGTCACAAAGACCCAAATTAGGAAGACACAGGAGAAGTAGAAAGGAAATTCTAAAGCACTTAATAATTTTAAAGCACTTAGTAAAGATAAGGCATGAATGAATAAAATTGAGTTTTGGGGATGACTGACAGTCTCGATTACTGATGAGGAAAAGCACAGCAGAAAGGGCTGAAAGCACTGGTAGATTTGAGGGACTGCTTTTGTGCTGTAGTGCACTGATTGTATTCAGTGTTAACTATCACTGGTATTCATAAGAGCTGTTGGCAGGAAACATTAAAAAGATGATTACAGATTTTGAGTTTCTTCTTAGTACCAGAAAGAGCAATTATATTAGCTACCAATAGTCTACTTTCTTACTTTTACCCTGAGTATTTAATGTGTGTTAGCCTCTGGGCTTTACATGATCTTATTTAATCGTCACAAAATCCATTTTACAGAGAGGGTATAAGGAAGCTTGGAGACATGGAGTCAATAACTAAAGGCTCTTAGCTCAGAGATGTGGGTTTGAGCCACTGGCCCAAGTGCTGTTAGGTATACATTTTTGTATTTATCTTTAGTGTTTTTATTTTAGTGTTTCTTAAAGTTTGTTTTAATTTCAATTACATACCCCAATGCTACTCAAATCTTAATCTAAATGAGCCAGTCACTTGTTACATTTTCAAGAACAGGTAGTATATATTTGATAGATTATAATCCTTATAGTGATTAACATTGTTTGAATCATGGGTGCAAAAATATTTATTTCTGGTATAAAGTTTGAGAGTTTTCATTGAATATAATATTGCATTTTTAAATCATAAAAATGAAAACATAGCTGTTTGTATTTATGTATGAAAATTGGAATATTGCTTTTAAGACAACTCCCTTTTTATATAGAAAATTGAATCATTATAACTATAGTATAATTTGGGCATTTACCCTAAACTGTGGACAAAACTTTAACATTTCATGAGGTGTCCTAGATGTGATTGCAAGGTTAATCTAGGTATGGCATTTGTAAGTATGTGTCTGAAGTTGTCAATGACTTAAAATGAGTTATGCCATGGCATTTACATGAAAATGAATTTTTAAAAAGAAAAAAATGGGTTTATATTGTCTAAGATTTGTGTACATGTGATTGTTTTGGAAGAAAAGCTAAGGGTGTATATAGAAAGGAAAAGACAAAATTAACTAATTCCCACTACTAAATTCCAAAATTTCTGTAGCAGTGTAAAGAACTTTACCAACTGTGAAGTTGATATTGATTTGGTTAATCTTGTCAGAATATATATATATATATTTTAAATATTTATTTATTTGTGCATACAGAACTGGGGTACAGGCCAGAGGCTCAGGGGCAGTGAGAGGCTTCACCAGAGACAGAGTGGGGAACAGAACAGG
>NW_004567112.1:46500353-46539013 GCF_000260355.1 Condylura cristata
GGGGTACAGGCCAGAGGCTCAGGGGCAGTGAGAGGCTTCACCAGAGACAGAGTGGGGAACAGAACAGGCAGATCAACGAAGTACACTGCTGAGGGGAGCCGGGGCGGGTCAGGAGAGGTCTGCCACGCCATGTGGTCACTTCTGGGGCAGGTGGGAATTGAACTCATGCGGAAGTGGCTTTAGATTCTCAGTGCTGTGCTTTAACCCGCTGCGCCACCAGGGAGGGCCCTCTTGTCAGAATATTTTAATAGCCAACCCTAGGCCCCCTCTTCCATGAACCCATCATCTCCAACTAATTACATTGAATTTACTACTGGTCTTGATTTACTCATTTGACTAATGGTGGTGGTGGGCTTATGAGTTTCTACTTGGGTTTCCCTCCTATAAAAACTCTTAATCAACTAGTCAAGGAATATTTTACAAGTTATACCAACTACCATCTGTGTGTACTCCAATTAAATATCAGCAACTGGAAGAATGACCTTTGAATTCAGTAGACTCACTGTAAGCCAGATCTGGGCCATGATCCCATACGTTACCTGACCACCTCCCCTCCTCCCTCCCATAAAAACCTACTCTAGAAGGAAATCATATAACTGTTCCATGCCCTCAGTAAATAATGCCAGCTCATACCCAGTAGCCAACAGTGCTCAGAAGGTATTCCACTTACCCAGTGTACAACTATCTAAATGAATGGGCATAGTTCTTTTGGGGGAAAGATTCAGGGTATCACTAGCTACATATTTGCCATAGTATTTATTGAATGTCCCTTTTCCTGGAATCCTGGTCTCTCCTTCATTTAATGGATTCTGGATCAGAAAATACTAACATCTGATTTGGTAATAGGTGCTAAGCCCCTGCTACTAGGAAGAAATTGATAGCTCATGGAGAGAACACTGGGATTTGGGACTACATACAGATCCTGTGACCTTGAGCTCTGTGACTGTCCCCTCACCTGTGAAGGCAGCCTAAGAAACCTATCTCATATAAGTTTTATGAGAACTAAATGCAGTCAAGTAAAATGAAAATAAAAATAAAAGTTGAGCAGGATTTCAATTACTAAAAATATTGCTCACTCTGGTATAAGTGGGCCCTGTGAGTTAGTTCTTGCTAGCAGATTATTAACACTTAATACCTGGTGGGTGTCATTGTGGTCTTATTTCATCAGTAGGCGTATGAAATAGAACTTACAAATATTTGTGGCATAAATAAATGTGATAATAGTGAACAATGACACTTCCATTCTATCACCACTTGAAGGAAAGTAGTCAGTTGGAAAGGAAGTGACAGGAAATCGTTACATGGGCTAAACTCATTCTCTCTTCTATATCATTAGTTCCTTTAAAAAAAGAAAGATTCATTCTAGTGATGACACTCATCAGACACTGATTCTGTGCACAATTGTAATTCCAAACAATTTCATTTGTCTGTAGTGAAATAGATAGTCTCTTATGAAAGACAGCGTGGTTCAGATCAGCAAGCACTAACAGGCAGGCAGGCATTGGGGTCAGTCCATGTGGGTTAAACTTATCTTATTCACTTGCCAGCATGATGACTCTGGACAAGTTATTTAACTTCTGTTTTCTATTTTTATAGTGAGCATCATAATAAGATTCGCTTTAGAAGGTATCATGGATTGATGAGATAATGCAGTAAATACTAGCTAGCCTAACTACATTTATCAGTTGTTTGTTCTTGGAAAATCATTCAAATCTCTCTTACCTTCCATTTGCATTTTTTTTTAAAGATTTATTTATTTATTCATACAGAACTGGGGTATAGGCCAGAGGCTCAGGGACGGTGAGAGGCTTCACCAGAGACAGAGTGGGGAGCAGAACAGGCAGATTGACGAAGTACACTGCTGAGGGGAGCAGCGGGCGGGTCAGGAGAGGTCTGGCTCGCCATGTGGTCTCCTCCGGGGCAGGCGGCAGGCGGGAATCGAACTCATGCGGAAGTGGCTTCAGATTCTCAGTGCTGTGCTTTAACCCACTGAGCCACCAGGGAGGGCCTCCATTTTCATTTTTTATAAAATGGGACTGATATGAATTCACAGAGATATGACTACTCATGGGATAATATATGCATGGAGAAGTTTAGTATCTGTGACCTCTTTCTCTTAAATTCTCTACAGAACACTCAGATCTCAGGAGTTGTTTTTTGCTATGGAACAAGCTTGATTGAATTAGAAGTACTTGTGTAAAAGAATGAGAATATAGAAAAGAAATTAGTGGTATGTAGATGTTTAATTATAATATAAAACATCAAAAATATTGATAGAATACTGAATATTTTAATGTTGTAATTTTGATGAGGGAGAAACACATTGACTGTCTGATTCTCCTATACTTACAATGGCAAGTGAGAATGGTCATTTCATGTATATTCACTTTAGTAGCTAGAGTTTATAAGCCTTTTTTTTCTGGATTTTAATGATTATATACTTAAAGATTGTCTTGTCATTCATGACTGCTCAGTTATAATAAGGAACTACATAATGCTTTAATAGGTGAAAAGTAAAAAAAAATACACAAAAAATATTCCATTGCTTGAAATTTTAAACTTTCTGTGTACATATTTTAGGCTAGACATATATTTGGATAGTCTAACCTTATTTTTTTTCAACATCCTAAGTTATACTGTCACAGTATCATTTGTAGAAGTAGACACTTCTGGAATATTATATGCAATTGTCTATACCAGCTTTTAATCAGGATGATAAATCATGTTGATTTAGCTCTTCTAAGAGATTGTCCAAATGCTTCTTTCAGAACATAGAGAAAGGGAACTTTTTCAAATGACCAAGAGATCAGTGCCTGCGCCCACTGTCCCACTTTGCTTAGAACTAAGGGATATCCGAGGGTATACAGCTTCCACTGGGCAAATGAGAAAGTTCTGGGCACTAACCCAGCATCTACCCCACAGACAGAGTCTGGACTCTATAGCCCACCCTTACCATGCTTTAAGCATTATTAAAATGCCTCCTTTTCATAAAAATGGTACCGCAAGGAAGAATTTTCATATAAAATTTATGAATGTCTATTCAGGCACATGCAAAAATATTCCTATAGAAGGGATATGTTAAAATAATTCATAAACATTTCTCAAAGTATGTACACAATTGGAAAGGTTTTTCTGCTTGTCCCTCAATCATAAATCAGAATTGCATTTTGTGTGATTTCATTCATGTTAGAGATGTTAAAAATATTTACTATTTATTTACAAAAAAACATTTTATAACATTAGTGTTCTACATTACTTATATTACCTTATAATTTCTTATTGATTTGATTTATGTGTTTTTCAGTTTGTAGGTAAGGACTGAGAAAAATGAGGAACTGCAGTAGTATATTGTTATTCATCCAAAACACCATCCTATACTGCACAGCAGTTTTAAATTAGTTGTATCTTTTTTCAGCCATATAATTTACATTCTGTATTTCTAGTAAATGCTACCCTATTACATGAATTATTTTAAAATAAAAAATCATTTTTGTTAAGCTAAAAATTAATTCTGTTTAACTGAAATATCAATATCTTTTAACTTGGAAAGCAGATATAAATATATTATCTAAAGTGGATATAATACTCATGTACATGTGTACAAACATACAGGTGTTCTGTTTGTTATATGTGTAGAGGAAATACATAGACTGAAAGTGAAAAATATAAGAGTGGAGCCAGAATGAAAATAGATAGGAATGGTATGACTTAATATTGGGGGAACTCAAATGGGGTTAATGCAGTAAGATAGTAGACTAACTCCTGTGGGATGTTCATTCATTAGTCTTTTTTTTTTAAATTATCACAATATTTATTTTCTTATCTGAAAATAAAGTATCTTTTTTAAGTTATACAAAGCCTTTAAATCCTGTAGTCTCCTTTCACAGGACTTGTATAACATTGATAAATTTATTCCTTAAAAGAGAGGAGAAACAAATGGAATGTGGGTGAAAGGTTATCTGGACTTTGGTATACAACTTTTATCTATAGAGGTGTGAGCCTACATACTAAAACATATACAGTGTTATGAATTAACATTATCTCAAACAGCACAATGTAGAAAATAAGTCACTCCCTTTTATTGCTATTATGAATAGGTTCTGCTTGTGCCATCATATTTTGCTGTTGTTTTCGTGACGACACAATTACTTTTGCAAAGAGCCACCTCAGTGAACTCTTCTTCATAATTTTTAGTTGCTTCTCTCTCTTTTTTTTTTTTTCAGGAATTCACATCAATGCATGAAATAATAACCCGGCCTCTTCATAATACTTTTAAAAATTTTACATATATATATTTACATTATTCTTTATTTTTATTTAGTATTCTTTTAAAAACATTATGCCAGGTCAAACGTGAAATACAGATACATGGATTAATAAGCACAGCCTACCCTTAAGTAGCAGCTACTTGTCTAGTTAAGGTGATAGAATTGCAAATATTTAACTTGTAACATGGCAGAATAAGTGCAATAATAAAACAAAACCAGTGTTCAGAGCTGATTTTTTATGGTGTGTATGTTATACATGTTGAAGGAGTCTTCATGAAGGAATTTCTACAGGAGCTGAGTCTTGAAGGATGAAAAGGTTGTGTTCAAGTGGACACTGGTGGGAAAGGGAGTGTGGGTAGAGAGAGGAGGACATTCTAGAAACTCAGAAGCAAGCTTTTCATAAACATTTGTTAAAGAATGAACAAGTCTTAGGGGAGGCTGCAAACACTGTGTGCCACAGAGGCTGGAAAATAAAGGATTTTATTGCAGAAGCATGATGTGATGAAGACTGTATGATAATTATGCTATTAGAATTAGAAGATGGATTTGAGAAAAAGATACTGGATGCTGATATAACCATTAGGGGGCCATTTTCAGATCAAAAAAGATGAGACATTTAATTGAGTCCTTAGCAGAATATAGGGAGTGAAGGCCAAATTGTCTGAGAAGCTGTTGATAATTTAAGCAATAGGTGTGATAAAGTTTCCTGTCTGGTTTGATATGAGGAGATGAGGGAAAACAAAGCTCTGAAGTTGTGGTCTGACCCAGAGGTATGTGAAATGGAACATAGGTGTGGAAAGGAAATGTCTGAAAATGAATATGTATTTAATTTTCACCCAGTTCAGTAAAGGGAAACAATTATATTTTACTAATGTCTATGCTTTGAAATATTGCAGCCATTTGACAAATTATTGTACTTATTCTGAAGTTTGATACTCAGAATATTCTAACTAGTAGGAATCTGATCAAAACCGTCTAGAAACCAGGGAGTGCTTTAAGGCTGTGGTTTCTAAACTTTTTAGTCTTGGGACCCTTTACACAATTTTATTTACAATGCCAAGAAGCTTTCTAATTAAGTGGATAGTACTTACTGATCTTCGGTCAAATTTTACTATATTAAAAGGTGAGCAATTTCAAAATACTTGTTTAACAACTTAAATAATAACAAGCAAAACATATGATAAAGAATTTTCTTTTCAAAACCAATTAACATTTAATTTAAAAAGTGACATTGTTTTACATTTTTTGCATGTTACTTCAATATCTGACTTCATAGACTATGTCTGGATTATCATATCCGCTCCATGGTTGATATATTTCTTTCTGTAATGCATTTTTTGACTGAAATAACGTGAAGAATACCTGATCTCATACAAAGTGTGAAAAGGGAAAGCTGTGCTTTTAGTAGCCTTTTCAGGTCATTGCTGTTATACCAAAATTCAATAAGTGATAGTTTTGCAAAGGCTAATTGCAATATGGAGCCTGATACCACATCAATATACTTTTTATACTTTGTTGCATTTATTTATTCTGTACTTTAAATAAATCATCATTGTGGCCTAATTTGAAACATCATGAATTGGTTATTTGAAAAATATTCATTCACTTATTCAACTTAAAATTTTTGATCCATTTTATTATGCAGCATCAAAAAATCAACAATGCAACAGTCCCACCAGAAAAATCTTTATTTATTGGGAAGCTGTCAAATTCATTGTGATGGAGCTATCGGTTTTCCAAAGTCTTAACTTTTGCTAGAAAATTTGAATTCTTATCATTGGAAACAACTATTGTCAGTTGTTCCCTTGTTAGTTTCTCTTCATGAAAATAATAGCTAAATACTCTAAATATCCATAGTTTGTCTGACATTTTGTCAAATACAAACAGGGTTAGGTTTTTGTTGTTTTTTTTTTTTTAAAAGGTAGTTATTTTAGCTGTCTATTAAAACAATTACAGAAAGTCCTTTTCTTTGCAACAATTATAATTTTGAAGCAGCTTCAAAATTTTAATGATTTGTTTTTACTGTGGTGTGAGTGTGTGGTGTTGAAGCATTAGAAATAGTCCCAGTTTTGGCTCCAGTAAATACTGTGATTTCGGCTAAGGCTGTTGAAGATTTTACCCACCATCTCTTTTGTGCCATTAGCATAAATGTGAATGCCATAAAAAAAAGCAGAGAACAGAACATGTTAATATTATTATGAATTTAGTTTTGATTTCACAAACTCCATGAAAGATCTTGGGGACCTCTCTAATAAAATCATAATCTTATCTGAAATCTATGACCTTGAAATATTTTTTTTCAAAAGCTCTTTTTAGCCTAAGGTCAATAGTTTAAAAGTTGCTGTTTCAACTTTTCTGGCATTGACATTTAGTAATCAGAAATGTCTTTTTCTTTTGTCCCTAATATCTAACATTTGACAGAGCCTTGACAACCAAATCACAGAAAAATAAATTCATTCCCCCTCCAAGGGCTTTCTGAAGTGTTTTCCTAGTTAAGGGTGACATTTTTTTGACTTCACAAAATTCATTGTTCAGAAGAGTTTTTATTCCATGTCTTGAAGTGTCATATATAGTAATGACAACTGCATACACCAATCCAAGTCATGTTTTAGTGACAGTGATTTCCTTTAAATCATATAAAAGACTGCCTTATTCCAAAGGTTATCTTAAAATGTAATAGTTTTAATATATCTTATTTCTTTTTAAAATTAAATATATATATTTTACATCATTGTTCATTTTTAAACAATATTTGCCACCCCCGCCCCCGCAGTCCCCATAGGATTTCCTCCCCCAGTTCATGCACCATCATCACAGTTCCCTGTGCTCCCCCCTCCCTCTTTCAGATCCTTCTCCCTGCCTTCCACTGCAGGGTGTCTCTGATTTATAATTGTCTGTTTGTTTCGTTGTGTTGTGTTTTGTATTGCTATTATTTCCCCCTGATGTCTTATTTGGTTCCTTTAGATTCCTCCTATAAGTGAAATCATCCAGTATTTTTCATTTTCCTTCTTACTTATTTCACTGAGCATAATTCCTTTGCGCTCCATCCATGTTGCTGTGAATGGCATCAGTTTATCTTTTTTGATTGCTAAGTAGTATTCCATTATATATATATACCACACATTCTTGATCCAATCATCTATTTTTGGGCATTTGGGTCATTTCCAGGTTTTACCTATTATAAATAGTGTTGCAAAAACATAGGGGTCAGGCATTCTTTTGAATCAATGCTTTTGTATCCTTTGGGTAGATTCCTAAAATTGGGTCATATGGAAGCTCCATTTTTAGTATTCTGAGGTACTTCCATACAGCTTTCCATAGTGAGGGACAGTTTGCACTCCCACCAGCAATGAAGGAGAGTTCTTTTTCATCACATCCTCGGCAACATTTGTTGTTACTCATTTGTTTTGATATGTTCCTTTCTTTTCTATGTAAGGTAGTATCTCATTGTGGTTTTAATTTTCATTTCCCTCAATATGAGGGATGTTGAACGTTTTTTCATATGCCTGTTGGCCATTTGCATTTCCTCTTTGGAGAAGTGTCTTCTAAATTCTTCTGCCTATTTCTTTTTTTTTTTTAAGATTTATTTATTTATGCATACAGAATTGGGGTACAGGCCAGAGGTGCTGGGGTGGTGAGAGGACTCACCAGAGACAGAGTGGGGAGCACAGTAGGCAGACTGACGAAGTACACTACTGAGGTGAGCAGCTGGAGAGACAGGATGGGTCTGCTGCACCATGTGGGTCACCTCCCTGGCCAGGAATTGAACTCTGAGTTGGCTGTGGTGAAAATGCTGCATCACCAGGGAGGGTCCCCAGTGTCTATTTCTCAATGGAATTGTTTACTGTGTTTTTGTTGAGTCGTGTGAGTTCTTTGTATATCTTTGTGTATCTCATTTCTTTAAGAAGATGATTCATGTTTTCTGAGTCCTAGGTTATGTCTACAAAGCAAAGGTCCTCAGGCAGGTCTTCTGGGCTTCTCTGCTCATGTCATGACAACAAAATTCTTATTTGTCAGTCTTTTTCTTTTTCTTTTAGATGCATACTTAGGAGTAAAATGTTGTGATGTCTTCATTTAATTTAAAATGTCTTCACACACTAAATGTTGGAAACAAGTACAATAAAATATATTAACAAGTGTTCAGCTGCAGTGGTGATCAAATGCATGTGGTTGTTTGCTGCACTCTTCTCTACTTTTCTGAAAATTTCAAATTCATTTGTAACTAAAAATACCTTAGAACTAGCTTCCCTTTCTTGAGACACAAGGGTAGAATCTTTAGAGCTTCTCTGAGGCTCCTATTTGTTAGCTTTGTCTTTTCCTTCTTATTAAATAATCGATATTTACAAAGTTTTCCTCTAGCATCCAACTTACAGCTTTCTTCTGCAACATCATTTGTTCTAGAGGATCACTCTGGAGGAACAATATATATAAATCATAATTTAAAAGTTATAATTTTAGCATGGGATCATTAAGTAAATAATGCACATCATTTTCACTACTTTTATTTGCTACCTGGACTACGATTTAAAAGAATACATGGACTCAATGACTCTACTGTGTGAGTACCATAGGAAATTAGTACTGATGGGATGTGCGTGCTAGCAAAACAGCTTGGGATGATGAAGGGAATTAAAAATATATATTTTTTGCGAGCTTAGGGAATGAACATTGTTGAGTGAGGGCAGAGACTTGGTAGAAAGATGGAGATATCTAAAGGGCAGGTTTATTTAAATTTTGTTAGTTGGTGTGTAATTTATTATTTTCTTACCTCCCATTAATGTCTTTGTACTTTTTTTTTTTTAAGATTTATTTATTTATGCTTACAGAACTGGGGTACAGGCCAGAGGTGTGGTGGGTAAGAGCATTCACCAGAGACAGAGTGGGGGAGAGGACAGGCAGATTGACAAAGCACACTGCTGAAGGGAGCAGCAGTTGGATCAGGAGAGGTCTGCCACGCCATGTGGGCCATCTCCCTGGCCAGGGATCAAACTCATGCTACAGTGGCTTTGGAGAGCTTCATAATGCGATGCTTTAACCCGTTGTGCCACCAGGGAGAGCCCATGTCTTTGTACTTTTAAAAAATGTGTTTCTATATTAACTTTTAAAGTCTTAATTTAAATTTTTATTATTTATTCATGCTTTAGAAATAAAAAAATGTTTTTGGCCTGTCCAAATGTGTCCATTAGAGCTTTAAAACTAACATTGCAAGGACCTAGGAATCCTGACTCTGAGTAGTTTTATCCTTCAGCAGGAGTATCCTGTTGAAGATAATTATTCCTTTCCTTTTCTTTACTTGCATTAAAGTAATATAATCTGTCTTAATTTATGTGACATCTTTTTATGTTTAGGTCTTGGATGTGGTTTATTATACACTGCCACAGTGACCATTACGTGTGAGTATTTTGACAGCCGCCGAGGCCTTGCACTTGGCCTGATTTCAACAGGTATGTTTTCAAAAATGAGTACAACATTATTATTAGTTTTTTTTTTAAATATTCACTTATTTATTCATGTAAGAATTGGGGTACAGGCCAGAGATGCAGGGGCAAGGAGGGTGGTGAGAGGATCCACCAGAGACCATGTAGGGAACAGAACAAGCAGACTGACTGAAATACACTGCTGAGGGGAGCAGTAGACAGGACCGGAGAGGTCTGGCCAGGGATCAAACAATGGATAGCTTCATAGTGCTGTGCTTTAACCTCTTGTGCCACCAGGCAGGCCCCAACTTTATCATTAGTTAAACTTCTAACCAAAGTTAAAGTTACAAAGCACAAAGATGCTTAACCAACCACTTCCTATGTACCACTGTGGTAGTACCATTTTAGTATTCTAATCCTGGAAGGAAATCTTATTCTCCACCATAAATAGGGGCATAACAACAACAACAAAAAATCCTAAATACATGTATGATTTTAGATTTCCTAGAAAAAGAAAACTATCGGCTCAGTAAATTGAGAATCACATACTGATAAAAGCCTTATTAAAAGAAGCAGAGAGCAGTTACATAAAACACCTTATTTCTGAGAAAGATAGGAAAAATGGAAGAAAAATGAAGACCTCCAAGGCTACTCTCAGAAGCTAATTCTGATTTTTCCACCTGTGTTTATTATGGAAATTACAAATTTTCTAAAATGCTGATTTATAAATATGTCTTACTGGCTTATGTGACTATCCAAATGATAGTCTGTTTATTCTTACAATTTTAATAATCAAGAGATGATTATTGAGGGGGTGAAATACACTGCTGAGGGGAGCAATGGGCAAAACAATAGAGGTCTGCTGTGGTATGTTGGTTAGCTCCCTGGCTGGGGTTAAACTCAAGCCACATTGGCAGGTCAAAGCTTGATAACACTGAGACTTAACCCCTGCACTGCCAGGAAGGCCCAATATTCACATTTATTTATGCATACAGAACTGGGGTACAGGCCAGAGGTTCATAGGTAGTGAGAGGATTCATCAGAGATAGAGTAGGGAGCAGAACAGGCCAACTGATGAAGTACACTGCTGAGGGGAACAGTGGGTTGGTCAGGAGATGTCTGCCATGCCACGTGGATCAACTCTGGGGTGGGATTGAACTCATGCTGAAGTGGCTTTAGCTTCTTAGTGCTGTGTTTTAACCCGCTGCGCCACCACAGAGGGCCGTATGTACCACTTTTTAAGAGATGTGGAAGGATTAAATTTTCTTTTATTATTTCTTAATAGTTGGCAAAGAGATGCTTTTTTATTGGTCATATAAAGTTACTATTTTAGTGGCAATTACATTAATATGAGCTACAAATTATTTGCATATAAAGTTTTTTGGGGGGCATGAAAGAGTTAACTTTTTAAAATGTTAGGAGGGGACTGTTGATGGTCTTAAAGAAGGATGTAATTTTATCACTCCACAATAGGACCATTTGGTTTTCTGTAAGATTTTTTTTGATAAGATGACTATGGCAAGCAAGGCACCCTCTTGGGGTTATGATGCAACTTGGTATAGACCACTTAAAAAGTATGATCAATTTACCTAGACTATTTTTTAAAAACAAATTTACTTATTTCCTTCTTGCTTTTTCACATGGCAATTTTCAATATTAAATTTGAAACTACATTTAAAAAATTGAAATCTGAGCATTTGAGAATACTACTCATATAAACTTGCCATTCCAGTGTTTTTAGTGTTAAGCTGTGCTAAAAAGGTGGAGAATATTTAATATTGTACAGGTGTACAAATTGAACCATATTTGGTAATTTAAATACCATATCAAATTCTAATCTATTCTTCTATTAGTTTATTAATATAAGCCACTTATTCTGGTAATTTTGCAATGGATTTGAACTATTAAATCTTTGTAATTATTCTAAAATTAAATATTCTTTTTTAAAAAAGTTTTATTTATTTTATGCATACAAGAACTGGGGTGTAGGTGTGGGAGTTGAGAGGATTCACCAGAAATAAAGTGGGGAGCAGAACAGGCAGAGTGACTGAAATACACTGCTGAGGGGAGTGGCGGGTGAGACAGGAGAGGTCTGCTGCACCCTATGAGTCAGCTCCCTTTGCGGGGATCAAACATTGCAGTGCCTGCAGATAGCTTCATAGTTCTGCAACTTAACTTCTTGAGTTAAGAAGGCCCTAAAACACATTCTTCATCTCAAAAATGCAACATGAGATTCTGCTTTTACACAGGGAATAAATATACTATGAGGAGCCTGGAGAACCACGAGTGAAAAAAAAAAAAAAAGAGTAGTTTAAGGTATTTGTTCAGAATATGGGCTCCTGGAGTCAGACTAATCGAGTGCTACTCCTACTCATGCCATTAACAATGTTGTCATCTGGCAGATTTCTCAACCTTTCTAGCCCTTGGTGTTGCCCTGTGTAGATAGGAAGTAATATCATCATAAGGCTTAAACAAGGTTAACATGAAATGTTTTACACAGTATCTGAATTATACATGCTAACTCTTAAATATTATACCATATTTACTATTATTTTTATTATCACTCTTTTACTCTTGTGATTTTAATATAAAAGCAGACATGAATGCTAGTGTCAAAAGACAAATTGTCATACTAATCATGCTTGTCCCAAGATTCGTAAGGCTGAACAGCTCCTATTTTTTTTCTAGGTTCAAGCGTTGGCCTTTTTATATATGCTGCTTTGCAGAGGTTGCTGATTGAATTCTATGGACTGGATGGATGCCTGCTGATTGTGGGTGCTTTAGCTTTAAATATATTAGCCTGCGGCAGTCTGATGAGACCTCTCCGGGCTTCTAATTGCCCTTTGCCTGAAAAAACAGCTCTGGAAAATGTACCAGGTGGCTATTCCATTTACAATGAAAAAGAAAAGAATTTTGAAGAAAACATAAACATTCTTGAGAAGAGTTACAGTAGTGAGGAAACATACAAGAGCAGCTTAGCTAATGGTGACTGGAAACAAGAGAATATTCTTCGTAAAAACCAAACTACAGCACACACAAAAGAGACTGAAACATACAAAAAGAAAGTGGCAGAACAAACTTATTTTTGCAAACAGCTTGCAAAGAAGAAGTGGCAATTATATAAAAACTACTGTGGAGAAACTGTGACTCTTTTTAAAAACAAAGTCTTCTCAGCACTCTTCATTGCTATCTTTCTTTTTGACGTTGGAGGATTCCCACCTTCATTACTTATGGAAGATGTGGCCAGAAGTTCAAACGTGAAAGAAGAGGAGTTCATTATGCCTCTGATCTCCATTATTGGGATTATGACAGCAGTTGGTAAACTGTTTTTGGGGATACTGGCTGACTTCAAGTGGATTAATACCTTATATCTTTATGTGGCTACCTTAATTAGCATGGGCCTGGCCTTATGTGCAATTCCATTTGCTAAAAGTTATGTCACGCTGGCAATACTTTCTGGGATTCTAGGATTTCTTACTGGTAATTGGTCCATCTTCCCATATGTGACCACAAAGACTGTGGGAATCGAAAAGCTAGCCCATGCTTATGGGATATTAATGTTCTTTGCTGGACTTGGAAATAGCCTCGGACCACCAATTGTTGGTAAGATATTTATCTTCAAGTCAACCATTTTACTGTTCCTTGGAAAATCTCTAGTGTTCAGATTGTAATAATAACACAGATTTGTACAAAATAAATTTGCATGGACTATCTCCTGGTAATGATTTATTCAAAATCACTTTGATATGGTTGAAAAAGCCAATAGGCTTGCTCAGAGAATTGTGTTTATTCTGTCTTTGGAAGAAACTCAAACTGCTTAATTTTGTCCAAATGTTTGAGTCTCTTCTAACTCCCCATAGGCCACTTTGGAAGTAAATGGGGTAATGTGCACCTTAATTCTAACTGTCTATAAAATTGATGAAATGATAGTAGGAGTTTCACAGTCATGATTTTTATCAAACTCATGTTTTTTTCCCTTACTCTCTTTTCAGGTTGGTTTTATGACTGGACCCAGACTTATGATATTGCATTCTATTTTAGTGGTTTCTGTGTTCTGCTGGGAGGATTTATTCTGCTGCTGGCAGCCTTGCCTCCCTGGAATACATGCAACAAGCAACTCCCCAAACCAGCGCCAACAACGTTTTTGTACAAAGTTGCCTCAAATGTTTAAAGAAATATTGGAAGACACTACAAGACTGTTTTCTCCTAGAAAGTTTCACTGTGGCTGACTCTGAATGAATTTTTTTAAAACATGTCCCATTCTTTATGTACTGTATACATCGTCTCTATCTCCTGTAATTTTTTTTTGAGAAGTGGGAGTGTCTTGTTTTACTGTAATTCATGAATCCTTAACATGGCAGAAGTGTTGGCCAGCCTCAGAAGCCTTTCTCTGTGTAAAAGAAATATTATTTCTCTATAGACTCCATTAGTTCCATTGCAAAACAACCAGAAAGGACGTTGCTATTTTAAAACTGAAGCTAGCCACACAAGGAGATATGAGAGAAGTTCTCCGGGGACTAAATCACTCTCTTCTCTCTGTTAGACTAGGACGCTAAGTAAACAGAGGACTCTAAGCCAGTCAGGAAATGAAAGTGGTTCCTAAAACATTATGATGAATTGCAGTGGAGCAAACAGATCATTTCTGGAAAAGATATTTTAAATTCCAGTCACCAGTTTTCATGATTCTATTTTACTTACTTTGATTAAGCACCCATGTGTTGTTTGGTGCCATGGAGCATGAACAGCTTCAATCTGTAAGGTGTTTTTGAGCAGTAGGCAATCTCCAAACAGAGCAGTAGTCACTGTGACCCATCTCCATGGTTAGCCACTGTCACCTCATCACCTCGCTCACTTATGTTGTCAGTGTTCACTCAACTGATGTTTCCCAGGAAGTGCTGATTCTACCTGTTTCCAAATTGGAAATGCATATTTAAACCATTCCATTCTGGCACGTGGAAATATCCATTTGCTTTGAGCACAGTGGTGATGAATTGTTAAGTCCTTGTATAGCTTCTCAATGAAGCTTTTATTTGCTACTATCAGATTTTACCACTCTTAAATTTTAATTCAAAAGCAGAACTAAAAATGTGTGAGTGCATCTGCATATGAGCATGTGTGTGTGGATGTGTGTGTGTTAACATGTGTGTTGTACACAGTCTGGTGGGACATGGGGAGGGAAAAGGACAACAGAAATTGAAACCCTGATCAAAATTCCCTCAATCTTAAAAAAATATATAGGAAGGAAATCAATGTTTAATAAATGGACATTCTTTTTAAACTTTGTATCAGAATCCCCTATATAGATTCTTAAAAGAAATATAATTGTCTGAGATTTTAATTCTGTATGTCTAGGCTATGTTAAATCTCTGTTAGAGATTTTAATTCTGTATGTCTAGACTGTGATTCAAGCATCTGTATTTTTAATGAGCTCTTTAAGTGATTCCGGTAACAAAGCCTGGACTGTGAATGACTGTTGAAAGATTGGTGGACCCTCCCTGGTGGCACAGCAGGTTGGGGTGCTGCACTGCGAAGTGGCCACTTCAGTGTGAGTTCGACCCCTGCCCCAGAGGTGATCCACGTGGTGGAACAGACCTCTCCTGTCTCGCCCGCTGCTCCCCTCAGCAGTGTACTTTGTCAATCTGCCTGTTCTGCTCCCTACTCTGTTTCTGGTGAATCCTCTCACTGTACCTCTCTGGCCTGTACCCCATTTCTGTATGCATAAATAAATAAAATCTTAAAAAAAAGGAAAATTGGCAATGGAGAAAAAAATATTCTCCTAAATAAAAAACAAAGCAACAATAAACCACTGAGCTAAGGGGTTTTTATAATAGCAGGTATGGTTCTTACATAGGAGGCACACTTCTCATGGTGCCAAAATTGTCTTTTCATTTCTTTTGAAATACATAAGGTTATATTTTATACTTCTATTTTGCCTTTCTTCAAAGGCACCTGAAGCACTTTATAAGCATGAATCCCCACAGCACCTCAGTGAGGTAGGCAAGTAGTGCTTTTCTATGCAGTAAATCTGGGGAATTTTTTTAAACTGAGTTAATCCTACTTAATAATGCAGTCATGGAGCTCCAAGGTACCTTGGATTTCTGCTCCCACTCAGACTTCTGAAAAGTTTTCTGTACCTCATTCTTTAGTCACTGTCAATATAAACATATAAAATAAAATGCACTTTTGTGTTGTAAGTTCCTTTTTGCCAATATTAAGTTCAGGAAATCCAATAACCTGAAAAAGTTTAACATTTGTGATATCCCACATTCATCAGTGTTCATAACTGTCCAAATGCCGCTTCACATTGTCTACTAATGTCATCCAACGTGTGCACTATATCCGTTGTCTTGGGAATGAATTTTAAGTTACAATAAATATCTTGTGTTTGTTTTGCACCAGTTTGGTTGCTTTTTCTCTTCTTAACCTTCACTCCTCCACCAAATTACAATGATGCGTCCCTTGGTGAAGAGTACATACTATCCGGCGCTCAATTCAGACTCCAGAATTTTATGATTATACATTAGCATATTCAAAAGTCAATTTGCCAAACTACTCTGACCATTGCCTTCAAAAAAGCTAATATGTGACTTCAGAAAGCCCATTGAGGAAAACAGGACAGATTACTCTTAGAGACCCTTATTCATGTTTTCACCATCATCAGTGGAGTTTTTAATATTTCCAAGTCCATCACATTATTTAACTCTCATATTAGCCCTCTGAGTTAGAGGTTAAAATTCTCATTATATGATAGGAGACATAATTGTCATGAAAGGACAATATATTATCCAAGTAAATGTAATTTCCAAACAAAAATGAGAATGATTTCTAGTAAATGCTTTGATTTCTAACATGTTTAGAACATGGGCCCTAGCTGCGAAGTGTGATATTAAGCCAATCTTTTATTGAGTAGAGAAGTCATGTTTATGTAAATAATTACTCAGGACTTGCCTGCTTCCTAAGAATCAGCATCTGAAGAACATACCTTACAATAGCATCATATTGATTAGCATGTAATATTACTTTTGTGATACAAAAGACACTTTCTGATATTCTGAACACTTGATACTGAGTTGGGGCAAGGTATGAAGTAAGGAGGCATTACAGAAACCCTGACCCCTGACTTGTTTTACACCTCCCCAATTCTTTCAGCCTCCTCCCCATCTCTCTACCTCTCTGACTCTCTGTTTCTTTCTCTAATGAGTCGCCTAGGAATCTGCTGATGATCTAATTTTCTCTAGGGTCACCATGTCATCAAGGGAGAAGGTTCAGTCGCCAACTTTTAAAGGCCCCATGAGGGACAATTTCCAAGACCAGGAGTTCCAGCACAGGGAAGTCATGACCCAAAGGTATTTGTTCATGTGCTGTCAGAAAGTCCCATGACCTGATAGCCTCAACTTCTAGCAAGATATAGAGGTCTTAACTCAGAAAGCTCTATTTTGAAAACATTATTTCATTTTTTTTTTGAACTTAGAACTTTATATTGAATGCAACTATTACATTAGCAGTATTATACAATTTCTCCTTTAAACACAATCTTGCTGCACAGTTGTGTGAAGAACTCTTGGGAGTAAGGAATTTAACCATAATCAGTTAAAATGATCAGAGATCAAGAATACATGGATCATGTTCAGAGGTACAGTATACATACTTATTAATGTTGTGATTCCTGGACCTCCCTTGCGGCACAAGGGGTTAAATCTCAGCAATATAAAGCTATCAGCAGCTACTATAGCATGAGTTTGATCCCCAGCCAGGGAGGTAACCACCATGGCACAGCAGACTTCTCCTGTCTCACCCACTACTCCTGACTCAGCAGTGTATTTCAGTAGATCTGCCATTTCTGCTCCCTACTCTCTTGGGTGAATCCCCTCACCTCCCCCACCTTCCACCTCTGGCCTGTACCCCAGTTCTTCGATGCAAAATAAATAAAGTAAATCTTAAATAAATAAATAAAGTAGTGATTCTATCATTAGATTGCCTGAGCTCAAATCTTAGCCTGGTTTCTGTGGTTAGATGATATGAACAAACTATTTAGCCTCTCAATGCCCCTGTTTTCTCATTTGTCAAACATGTCAGAGAGCTTTTGTGGGAATTAAGATAATCCATGTATAATTATTATTATATAACATATTATATAATCCATATATAACTATTATTATTTTTGCTGTCTTACTATATTATGTGTGACTTCTCACACTTGATGGGGCTATTAAAGTTTCTTGGGCACAGGTATGGGGTAAATATTAGTGTTGCAAAAACTTGTTTAGAAAAAGAACAGGGAGCCTTCTATTACCCCAGTTTCTACAGCTGTAGCAGCTCTTGCTCTCATCTAAGCATGTTCTTGTCAAGACCTTTTTCCTTGGAGATTTACAACTCAGCACATTTTCCTGGCACTGCCATTCAGAAGCTGTGACACAAAACCAAACATGGTGTTCCTCTACAAATCAAATGGAATCCACTTTGTAAATTGAGTTGCTATGGGAATTTGAGCTCCTTTTTCTCTTAAGAGCTCATCATCAGAACTATCTGGAAAATGAACCTAAAAATGGCAGAAAGCAAATGCTCCCATTTGTTTATTGAGCACGAATTGGCTACAGCTCAGTGCTTTTCTCTCGCTGCTTTCCCAGTATGCCTTTGAGCTTCCTCTTGAGAGGGTGCGGTTCCTTGCCAGGCCTTCTGGGATTCTATCCCTTGCAGGGCTCACGCACATTGGTTGCTTGTTACTAGGTGCATACCTTGTCCTGAAAAGTCACTCACTTGCATTTTCTCTCCTTGCAAAAACATTAAAATACCTATTTAAAAATGTTAATTGGTGTTTTCATTAATCAGTGTTTTTCTAAATAATTTTAAAAAACTTTGATAAACATCATAATTTTAATAAAGAATTATGAACTGTGGCCGAGGTGCTGCCCCACTGAGTCCCTTTAAAACTACATATGGTAGAGACCTAGCTTTGTGTTTCTTCCTGGACAAGTTCCTAATATGATAAGGCAAATTGTTATTCTTCCAGCTTAGAGCTGAAAACTCCTAAACAACTTTAATAGGGCATTTCTGAGAATAGCTCAAAAGATTCTAAGACTGTAAAAATAAAAGGGACGAGGTGGGACATACTATATCAGCCTTTACGGATGATGGTGTAGGTTATCAGCTCTGTCTGCAGCTCTTCTGCTTATTGTTTTAGGGTAGCGGGAAGGCGCCATTTTGAGAACTCTTGGGAAGCCCCTGTGCCTGAGGGAAATACATCTCCCTGAAGGTTCGTAGTGCACCAGGGCTTTGTGGAAAAGTTATTTGAGGTGAGTGCTGCACTACACACGGGATGAGCTGGCTTCCTCAGACAGAACCATAGCGTGTTGGTTTGTGATGAAAAAGGTAATAAATACATGGAACTCTTTGCCGGAAACTGGAAACAGCTATAACTTCCAAGGGGAATATTAGCCAGTCACTAAAGGAGAGACATATGCAGGAACAGGAGCCCTGTTCTCAAAGTTGGAAGGTGTGACCCAAGGAAGGGTGACAGTAGCAGCATCAGGGAGCCCAGCTCAGTTGGAACAGGAAGGGATGACCCAAAGGAACCTAGAAAAAAATACTTCTCAGGAAGATCTTGTTTCATGACCTGTATGCCAATCTTTCTAGAAAGATCTGAAAATTAAAAACTTAAGAGTTGCTCTTAAGTAAGAAGCAGTTTAGACTTCTTTAGAAAGTTCAAAGTGGAGGGCCCTCCCTGGTAACCCAGCCGGTTAAGGCAGAGCACTGCAAGCTGGCCGCAGCTACTTCAGCTTGATCAAGTTCATCCCTGGCCAGGGAGATGACCCATATGGCAAGGCAGACCTCTCCCGTCTCATCTCCTGCTCCCCTTAGCAGTGCCTGTTCTGCACCCCACTCTGTCTCTGGTGAATTATCTCACTGCCCCTGCACCTTTGCCCAGTATCCCAATTCTGTATGCATAAATAAATAAATAAATCTTAAAAATAAAAAGAAAGAAAGTTCAATGTGGAAATAGAGGAGTTCAGTGTTTAGTTAGGTAATAAGCAAGAAATCTGCAGGAAATCTGGTGGAGGTCATTATAATTATCCAGTAAGGTGGACATTAAAGGTAGGTGGTAAAAAGAAAACAGCCTTGCAGAGGGGAACAAACACAGAGTTGAAAGGAGCAGACTGACTGCCAGAGAGGTCAGAGGACAGTGCCAACATGCCAACTATTGGACTGGACTTTCCATTTCACTTAGTAGTCATACCTTCCTTCTATCTATTCCAATAGGAAGACAAATTATAATCCGAAGGTATTTGAGGTACCTGGGATCAGAGCCATGGTGGCTTGTTGAGAGATTTGAGTGTCTAATAACATTATACATCCTGGTTCAACCACTGCCATTCTAGGAAACTGCCTCTGGCCATTGCACAGTTGAGTACACACAATGTTTGCTGAATGGCACTTCTCTTGTAAAGGTACCATGACTGACCAGTTCCTGGTAGGTTAGTACCTTTAATCAGGCTATAACCAAGGGCTGATAGTCAGAGCCACTGTGCAGATGTAGCTCAGGGGTGCTACATTTGATTGTAGATTCCAGTGCTCAGAAAGCATCTGTTTGGGTAGCACTTAACTTTTGCTGAGGCAGACATTATCATGGGACAGATGGAACCAAGGAACCAAGTGACTCTAACAATGCACCCAGCCTCTATCCAGGCAGGGGCTCTAGATCCTGCCAATTTTTAGAGATAGGGAGTGAGTGTACATATAGGAATTATCTGATCCAACACCATGCCCTCCTGAAAAAGAAACATTATGGGTCAGAAAGAGACAAAGTCCAGAACAGAATTCTTATGCGTCATTATGTACACATAGAAATTCATGATATCATTTCTGTCCTCTTGAAAAGAAGCAGATATTTAATATGTAACAAAACTTTAATGCTGGCAAGAAAAAAATCTGTGTTGTTTAAGGTGGTAGTCATTGGAAAGATGTAACTGTTGAACAATTGAAATGTGACTTATCTGAATTGAGATGTTTTATAAATATAAAATAAATTTGGATTTCAAAGACTTGGTAATAAAAGAAAAGATTATAGGGAAATTTATAATGGATCCTTATAAAAATATGTTAATAATAAAAAAATAATAAACATGTTAATAATTATAAATATTATATTTTAATTTACTTCATCTATGTATTTTTACCTTTTTTTTTTTTTTTTAAAAAAGCTTTATTTATTTATGCATACAGAATTGGTACAGGCCAGAGGTGCAGGGGTGATGAGAGGATTCACCAGAGACAGAGCAGGGAGCAGAACAGGCCGACTGATGAAGCACACTGCTGAGTGGAGCAGCAGGTGGATCAGGAGAGGTCTGCCATGCCATGTGGATAACTTCCAGGGCAGGCGGGGATCAAACTCATGTTGAAGGGGCTTTAGCTTCTTAGTGCTGTGCTTTAACCCACTACACCACCAGGGAGGGCCCATATTTTTACCTTTTTTTATTTTTTTAAAGATTTTATTTATTTGTGCATACAGAACTGGGTACAGGCCAGAGGCATAGGGGCGGCAAGAGGCTTCACCAGAGACACAGTGGGGAGCAGAACAAGCAGATCGACGAAGTACACTGCTGAGGGGAGCAGTGGGTGGGTCAGACCGGAGAAGTCTGCCACGCATGTGGTCACCGGGGGCAGGCAGGGATCGAACTCATGCGGAAGTGGTTTTAGCTTCTTAGTGCTGTGCTTTAACCTGCTGTGCCACCAGGGAGGACCATTTTTACCTTTTTAATGTGACTATGGGAGAACTTAAAATCACACAGATAACTCATATCATAGGCAGTCATATTACTTGGACAGTCCTATTCTGGGTATTGCCATCCCAAAATATATTTGGAATTTTTTTTAAAAAAATAAGATTTATTTATTTATACATACAAAAACTGGGGTAGAGGCCAGAGTTGTGGGTGGTGAGAGGATTCACAGGGACAGAGTGAGGAGGAAAACACAGATTTACTAAATACACTGCTAAGAGGAGCCACCAGCGAGACAGGAGAGGTTAGCTCTGCCTTGTGGGTCCTTTCCCTGACTGGGGATTGAACTTGTGCTACAGTGACTGTGTATAGCTTCATAGTGCTGTGCTTTAACCCATTGTGCCATGAGGGAGGGCCCTATATTTGAAAGTTCTTATCATATTTTTTATTTGGTTGTTATAAACCTTAAGTCTTTGTTAATTTTATAATTTTTCCTTTTATTTGTTTGTTGAAGAAATTAGATTATTCTTTGTTCTACAGTTTCCCACATTCTGAATTTTGATGATTGAATCCTCTCGGTGTCTTTTAGTCACTACAGGGTAGTCTGGCAGATTCACTTTTTCTATGTAAACCTTTCTTCAACATAAAATTTAAGGATCAAGTTTACTATTGGGATCAAGTTTACTATTGGTAAGACATTTCCTAAAATATCTTATTGTTAAATAATTTATCTTTTTATTCAGTTCTCTTCTGACATTTCTAAAGTGAAACTTTGAAGGAAACTGCTGACACTGTGAGAATATTTTTGTCTTTTAAGTCCATTTATATAAGGCACCTGTAAAACAACACTTCGGATCACATAGTTCATACATTTAAAAGCCATATCGGGTGGAAGTGATTGATCTTTTTGCATCTAAACTAGCATGGAGTTACATACACATCACAAATCCTATGCTGAGAAGTCACATGAGATGCTAACTATTTTTTCAATAGATGTTTAACTATAACTGTATCTTATTTTCTAGAAAAATAACTAAATATCTACTATGTGGCAGTCACATAGTGTCATTTAACAATTCATATTCAGGTAAGAAAGAGAGACCAAAGCTATGTGCATGTATATGTATACATGTGTGTGATTGTAGGTATATGTGCATGTGTGTACATGTATATATATGTATATATATACAACAGAGGAAGCAGCATATAAGGGATGAGAGTTCCTGGGCTTGGGGAGCATTTTAAAATATGATTGCGAGGGAAGGGTTTGCTGGGGAGGTGTCATTTGAGTAGAAGCATGATGTAAATGAGAGAACAACTGTATGACTGTTCAGGGGGAAATCTGATAAAGGAATCCAGTGCTATTTCCCCTTTAGGCAAGATTGTACTTAACTGTGGTAAGTGGGGTGGAGTGAATAAGGAGGTGAAATTAGAGAAGAGAAGGAACTTCTAGGTTTTCTTACTGGTCTTTATTATAAAGATATTGAGTTTTCCTCTAAAAGAGGTTAAGAGCTCTCCAGTGAAGAGGTAGGGTGAAAGGGGAAGGGAGTCATAGTGTGGGGAGGGAAAGAGAGAGCGTGCATGGCTATGCGTGCATGTTGGAGGGAGACAGAATGCTTCAGAAGTGAGGGAGAGTGGGAGAAAGAGAGGAAGGAAGGAAGAGGAAGAAAATAATAGATCTTACTAATGTTTTAAAGGAATCTTTCTGATTTGTAATAGACTATTGAAAGACAAGGGGATAAGCAAAGAAATGAGATAGGAAGCTATTGTCATAATTCAGTTGGGAAATGAAGGTGACTTGCAGTAGATTAGAGGTTGTAAAAAACAACCAGATCCTGGGTAGACTTTAAATATAGAGTCAAAAAAATCTGCTGAAGTGGGGTATGAAAGAGAAAGGTAATAATGTCTCCAAAGCTTTGCCTTTAGCTACTGAAAAGATAAAGTTGCCATTAGCTGAGATGGGAGAAGTTTTGCAAACTGTGAAAAAACTGTGATGAGTATGTTAAACTTGATGTAGCCATTGCACATAGAAATGGAGATCGAGTAAACAATTAGATGCATGGCTCAGGGTCACTGTGCCTTTGAGAGTTATCCGTCATATAAAAAGTATTTAAAATCAAGAATCTGGATTAGATCACTATGAAGTGAATGTAGGTGGAGAAGTGGAGAGGAGTAAGGACTGCAGCTGGGCATTCCATCATAGAAATTTGGAAGATAAGATGGAGCCAACAGAGGAGACTGGAAAGGAGCCAATTGTTCAGATAGGAGGAAAAATAGCAGTGTCCATGAAGTCAAGTGGGGAAAGTGAGTTAGGGAGAATCGAGGAGAAGCCATGTTAATTAAATACTGCTGATGGGCCAGAAAAGGATTGCAGACACTTTTGGTTTTAGACATGTGGAGATCATTTGGATCTTGGAAGAACAGCTTACAAACAAGTGCCTTATTAGAGTGAGTGCAAAAGATTGTTGAGGATTAAAAAAGGACAGAAACAACAAATGTTGACAAATGTGGGGAGGAAAAAGTAACCCCTGTACACTGTTGATGGAAATGTAGACTTGTCCAGGACCCATGAAAAACAGTACAGAGGTTCTCCAAAATACGAAAAATAGATCTACTATATAAGCCAGAAATTCTGCAACTTGGCTTCTACCTGAAATATATAAAAACACTAACTCTGAAGAAAACAAAACCAAGTAGCACATGGTCTCCAGGAGTACACTCTTAAGTTCATTGCTGTGCTATTTATATCAGTCTAATTAAGGAAACAACCCAAATACCCAAGGTGAAATGAGCGGATTAGAAAGATGCCATATACACATACACACATGCACACACACATGCACACACACATGCACACACATGTATGCTCACATAGGCATGGTGCACTACTACTCAGCAATAGACATTTATATAACATTTTGCCATTTGAGAGAATATGGATGGAACCGGGGGGGGGGTTATACTAAGCAAAATAAGTCAGAAGGGAAAAGACGTATACCAATGTTGCTTATATGTGGAATATAGAGAACAGAACACAGGGTCAGCTAAAACCAAACCAGTAACAAATCCTAGAAATCTTACTGTAGAATTGAGGCGATCTGATGGGGAGGGGGAGGAGAAAGAGCAAATTGGGGAGGGAGCACAGTGGACTATGGTGGAGGGCTATGGTGTGGTAACACACCAGAGAGGGTGATCCTGTACCTCTAATCATACACAGTGTTGTAAACCAATTTTATCTCAATGTAAAGAAATAACTAAATAAGGATGCTACAGAAAAAACAAAACAAAGTAGCACATGGTCTCCAGAGGTACAGTTTAAACTTTGTGTTTTGGAATTGCATGCACATATTTGGATGGAGTGGAGGACTAAGGGAGAAACATATTTAACATCATCCTGTTACTCTTGAGACACATGTGAAAATGAACCAACATTATAAATTCTATGGAAACAAAAAAAAAAAAAAGAAAAGAAAAATGACAATGGGTAAAAGTAATGGGCTATCAAGAATATAAACAACTCATAAGGAGTTTTATTCTTATGTGTGATGAAAATATTGTTAACTCTGTTGACTTATTTGGGCTTGATGCTAATTAGTTCCAAATTACTGTTTCTGTCTCTATGTGAGGTTTAAATACAGGAGCAATTAGTTTTGCTTTGTTTCATGGCCAAAAAGGAGTTCTTGACTTTGATCACCCATGATAATCACCCCTGGGGATGACATGAGTGTGGACAGGTCATTACAACCCATCTGTAGTTTTTTAAAAACAATCTGAAATGTCTGTCTGACTAATAGGTGATCCCTGGCCTTCTTGCCTGTAACAATTTACTCTGTTGAAAAAGCTGGAGCAAGCTATTCCAGTTGGGCCTGTTGGGTGGCAGGACCTCTGGAACAGGATAGGAAATAATAACCCCTTTGATTGTACAGCACCATTTGGCTTACAGAGTGTTTTCTTAGTAAATATCTTATTTGGTCCTCATAACAAGCATGTGACGTAGGGCAGGCAGATGATGCTATCACTATTTTATAGAGGATAAAAGTGAGGATTCTTGTGACTGGGGAATTACCTTAGGACATAGACCTGGGATGAACACCCAGGACTACTGACCAGACTTCACTCGCTAGCTGAGCCTATTGCACTTAGCTCCAGTGAGCAGCACACAGATCTGCTCCTGTGTTATGTCGTCCAGGTAACAAGAAGGGAAAGGAGGATGGTATATAGCCCTCATCATGGCCCTACAGCTGCCCTTTCCTGTCTGAGTGTCTGAAAGTCAGCAGTTCTGCTCTCCTCCTTTTGGCCTTTCAGATTGTCCCTCCACAAATGTGTCTCCAAGTTTAGTAGGAGATGACAAGCCTGTAAGATTGTGCTGGATGCCAGTCTGTTAAAATCAAATACAGCTCCTTTTAAAAACAAGAGGTTAAAGCATTAGAGGAAGTGATAGATTAACCTGACAGGTAGCCCTTCATTTTGTGTTATCTGAAATCACCAACTTCTCTTCCATTTTCAAGGATGTACCATAACTAATTTTGGTGAGTGTAATTCACATATAGTGCTACTAGTCAAAACGAATGGAATCCTACTATGTGGAATACTTGATGGGAGGATATTCAGGGAGGAATTTGGAACTGAGGTGGCAAAATTGATGAAGCTATTTTTTTTTTGAAAGCTTCTTGTTTCTCTTTTGAGATGTTATAATGGACTTTAAAAAGGCATCAGGATGTCATCACTAGTATCACTACTATTCAAATAGTAACATTGAATTTCTGAGAGTCTGCAAAACGTTAGGCACTGGTTTGACTACTGATCACACCAAAGTGCGTGGGTGAATGTGACAGATTTCATTATTCCAGTGCAGTTTTCTAGCCCTAGGCACTTAATGGAATTGCGAGGGACAACCTGAACTCAAATGGGAGAGAAGACAGATGCAGATTTCTCCCCTAGTTACACTTGACATTGTAGCCCTGACCAATCCAGGTATCTCAACAATCCATATGAAGGAAAAGCAAAAAGACTGTGGGGGAAATGGATGGTGAAGCCATTCACATTTTTTCAGTTACCTCTTCTAGCACAGCAATAAATATTTATCCAAATAGACAGGGGTGTGGAGTGGAAGAGAAAGGTTAGAAAACTGTATATACTCACGAATGCTCAAATCAAGCAGGTCACCTTAAAAGTAGCAAACACACATTTGGTGAATCTATGCAGATACTGCCAGATAATAGTACAGATACTAGATATCCATAATATTTGAACTTCAGATAAACAACAAATAACTTTTAGTTAGGTTATGTCACATGCAATATTTTTATTTTTATTTGCTCCATATGGTAATCCTGTTCCATGCAGTTGTTTATAGTACCTTTTTGTTAATGCTGCATGGCATTCAATACCATGTACCACCATCCATAGCCATCACTCCTGTTCACAGATATTTAGTTGTTTGGATATTATGAATAAGGACACTGTACATAATATTGCACAAATCTTTTTTGCACACACATTCACACATATTTCTCTTGGGAGAACACCTAGAATTGATGGGTTGTGATTTTGAGGTACATTTTTTTGGTTATAAGAACCCCCAGTTTTTCCATGGAAAGCTTTCGAATGAGGGATGATTTGGGCAAATTTGCATTTTTAGAAATAGCCCTCTGGTAGATAGGAATCTCAAAGCCTTGTGGGAGATAGGTGAGATGGAGGCAGGAAGCTGCATGAGGCCATTTCAGAAGTCCAGATGAGAATGGTGGATAATTGAAAGTTGTGGAGGAGTTGACAGGAGAGATGTGCAGGGGACAGACTCAATAGGTTTCTTGATGAGTTGTCAATGAGAAGTTAAGAGGAAAGAAGTGTTTCCTGACAGGTCATTACCGAGGATTGGTAGGGACTCTGGCTGCTTTCCTCACTAAACTATATTTAGTACTGTGTCCATACTCAGTAAGCTACAAATCCACATTTAATTTTTTTTGCCTGACTCTCATGGACAATGCCTCTAAGAATAAAAAGCTCTAGGGCTCTTAGATGATCATATTTCCGTCACCATTTTTAACTAGTGTAAATATGATCAATACAAATATGAAAGTTATCACAATACAGAGGAAAGAAATATATAAACATTTTAATTATATTTGAGGATTATATTTGCCAACCATTTCAAATTATTTTTAGCATCCAAATTTCTCCTAAAGTCACATGACCATGGGAGCAGCCTGTAGAAGGTATCTCATCTACCCCTCCCCATGGGAGAAGCAACCTGTCACTTTGGGGATTGATAGTCCTGGATAACTAACTTTGCTTTTTTTTTTTTTTTAAAGATTTATTTATTCAGGCATACAGAACTGGGCTATAGGCCAGAGGTGCAGGGGCAGTGAGAGGATTCTCCAGAGACAGAGTAGGCAGCAGAACAGGCAATGGACCAGGTACACTGCTGAGGGGAGCAGCGGGCAGGTCAGGAGAGGTCTGCCGCACCATGTGGATCACCTTTGGGGTGGGGATTGAACTCATGCTGAAGTGGCTTTAGCTTCTCGGTGCTGTGCTTTAACCTGCTGTGCCACCAGGGAGGGCCCACTAACTTTGTTGTATGACAATTGCAGAGTCACTTAGCCTTCTGGAACTTCTGGTCCCTCCACTATTTGTTCTAAGTATAATGGCTAGTACTTTGTACTGTGGCCGCAGCAAACTCAGTTCAAAGACGTGATTTAGTCTTTAATGTGTGAGGATTGTTGACAAAATAAATGTTAGATTTTAGTTTTCTTCATTGTGTGAAATCTTTAGAGAGTTCCTGCTCCTCTTCGTCCCAAGTGAAAACCTCAAGGGGCAAACTTCTCTTTGGGAGAAGTCAGTCTCCTTTCTGGATTTGCGACAGAACCACTGGGCCACCATGTGACCTTGTGAAACTGCTGGGGTCTTTCCATTTGACACTTTCAACTAACATATATGCAAAGAACGTATGTGTGATATACTACATGTATGTGCTTACAGACTGGAATCAGGAAGGTAAAGACTGGTCAAGCTTTATCCTGCCACCATGAACTCATATTCTTCTTGGGGAGACTGACATTCAATGAAGACACAGTTAACAAATGCCATGAGAGATGTCATGGCAGACTGTGCAGGTATGTGTAAGATGTCTTTAAAATATATGTATGGCCTACAGGATGGAGGCACCCAGTGGCTGAACCTGTTGGAATGACTAGGGTATTTCATTCCACAGATGCAGAAGTATTAATATATTTCACAAATGATGTTTCTTCTGGTGCCTTGCTTCTAGAGCAGCAGTAGCCAAAAAATTACAATGCAGACCATACATGTATTTTAAATTTTTCTGAGCCAAATACTATAAGTAAATCGTAACAGGAAATTAATTTTAATGTTTTATTTAATCCAGTACATTCAGAATGCTATCATTTCAATATGTAACCAACACACGAAGTTATTCATGAGATTTTTAAATATTTTTCTTGAAATCCAGTGCATGTTTTATTTTACAGCCCATTTCAATTCAGTACTCTATAATGAGGATTGTATGGGACAGAGCAGGTCTGGAAAGATTTGGAGTTAAATGCTTCTTTTCTTTTATACTCTGCCCCTGGACTTTGGGGGAAGATAAACTCCCAGTTGTTCAGAATTTTCTGCAGGATCTTCCCAAGGTCTTCTTTATTGCTTAGCCCGCCTGCAACCACATACAGCCCTTAACAGGTGTAGAATTTACGATGGGGAAGTGGTGGCTCTTCAGCCCTGAGCTCAGATAGATTAATTATCAGGCATGTTGCTTAGAGGTGGCTTAATTACCTAAACATAGCGCAACTTAACTGCTCTTTTAAACACCTTAGAATTTTCAGACCTAATTTACCCGCAGCCTTAAGTTCCTGAAGCTCAGGCAGGGGCCTATGGTTTTATTAGAATAAGTGGGAATCTGAATCTTCTGTGTCCTGAGGCCTTCCTTCTAGACCTGCATTTTCCTTTTTTTTTTTTTTTTTTTTAAATCCATCCACTTGGGATAATAGCTTTTCTTTTTTTCTTTTTCCCCCGTAGCGGGTAATACCTGCCATCTTGAGAGGCATTTCCTGTGCTCCAGCACCACCTTGTGGTGTAGGAGGGAAAGTCCAGAAATAGGCCACATCCATCTTTGAATCACTGAGCATAATTAACAGCCTTGAAGAACCATCTGGCTTTTGTTGTCTCCTTCAGTCTGGGAGGAAATGAGATTTGTTACTGAATATGGAATGTCTCCTGCAGGCTAAACTGCCTGCTGAGAAATCAGGCAGTGTAGTGGGTCCAATTTGAACTATGCAGAGTCATGAGAACCATAAATCCAGGCTGCTACTGTTCTATTATTTAAATTGAATTGTGTCCACATTTCACAGATGACTTGGCTCAGCCAGAGAACTTGGCATCTCCATCGACTGTTCCCGTAAAATGTTGAGTTAATGTTTTCAGTTGCTCCAAGTCAGGAATTAGTTTCTGGCCACCGGTAATACACCCTGGACACTGTACTCATTTCATGGAGCTTCAACAGACATGTTGGTTTGGCCAGTGTAAGTTGAAAATAAATGGCATTTAGAAAGCGGGCAAGGCTGATATTTTACCAGCATCTGTCACCTCACATTCGTTCCTGTTATCCTGCACCAATAACCCCTTGCTTTGCAACCATACCAGGCCAGGTAGGTTCCCCGTCAGTGTAGGCAGCTTAAAGGAGAAGCCTGGAGCCTTGGCATCATCCCGACAGGTTTTTTTTTTTTTTTTTTTTTTAATAGTACACAGGGGAAATCAGCCTGCAGAGAAAAAGCAGCTTGACTCTCCCCCATTCCCCTGCAAATCTCTATACATTTTCTTTCTCTTGAGTTTTCTCTTGCAACCTTTGGCCAGTTCATTTACCCTACACCCCTGCATGCCTTTATCATTTGCTTGTGCCAGTTTTGTGGGTTTGTAATTTCCTTATTATTCCAGAAAGGCCAGTTGATTTGCCTCTGGTCATACTTTCTGTTGTTGGCAGACCCTTACTGACCAACTTAACATTTGTAACATGGCTGACTACTTCATTTGCTTATTTCCTATTAAATATGCGGTGGTGGGAGAATTACCAAATACTGTATAAAAATGGCCAGCGAGGTAAGAAAACTCACTAATACGTTTTAAAAATAAGGCATCAGATTTTTTTTTTTTTGTGGTGAGATGCTTGTATGCTAAGCAATGAACTGAGTTAATATCCCAAGACTCCCAGCGGTGCCACATCGACACCTTCACTTGATTGTGGTAATAATGTCACAAATCATCACACCAGCCACCTTAAATACACAAATTTCTTTTGTCAGTTATACTTTTGTCTTAGTAAAGCTGGGGCTGGGAACAACAGCCTTAGAAAACTCCTTGACTCTTCTCACCAAGTTTCTTACCAACTATTCTCAAATGCAAATTATGTATATAAATATATGTATTTATTCTTCATTTTTGAACAATGTACTCTTTCTATATGTCATACACTACATTGACACATGACTTACAGACATAATATAGATACAGAGCAGATGATAAATCTGTGAGAAGAAAACATGGTTTTTATATAAGCAACATATTCTAAAACAGAATATTTATCCAGCATCTACTTGATTTGTGGTAAGAGACAATGACCAGGTTTTTTCATTGACTCTGGCAGACACAAAGAGGAGGTTCAGAGTTTGCAATGTCTTCCTTACCCAGAGCTGGATCTCCTAGGTCATTTGCTTTCTTTCTTTATTTAAAGGTTTACTTATTTATGCATACAGAACTGGGGTACAGGCCAGGATGCAGGGGTGGTGAGAGGATTCACCAGAGACAGAGTGGGGAGCAGACCAGGCAGATTGATGAAGTACACTGCTGAGGGGAGCAATGGGCAGTTCAGAAGAGGTCTGCTGCACCATGTGGGTCACCTCCCTGGCCGGGAGTTGAACTCGTGCTATAGTGGCTGTGGATAGCTTCATAGCACTGCGCTTTAACCTGTTGCGCTGCCACGGGGGTCCTTTTTAGAGCATTTTCAAATCTTGATGGTGGAGCAAATTTGCGTCAGTGTTGATGACTATGCCACCTGTCAAATCACTGGAAAGCAGGGCTAGTTCAGAAGGACACAGAGATAGGTGAAGAGTTGAACATCAGTTCACATGTTTGCAAGCAGAGATCATAATCTCTCTGAGTATCTTTTGAATTCTAAGACTTAGAAAATAAAAGAGGACAATCAGGGAATTGAAATTCTTGCCTTCAGAGGAGACAGAGTGTGGTTCAAAATCTTACTCTTTGTTTTCTTGGATGTATTAATTAGGATTTCTTTCCCCTATAATAGGAGGTTGAGATCCAGACTAAACCAGTCAAAGGCTGTTTTGGGGTCCCTTAGGAAAACCCAGCTATTGTCTGAGTAGTGCTTGAAATAATAATGTGGAGATAACTGATTGAAAAAATAGATGATAAAGTAATGATCCATTAAAAATACACATGTAGGCCCTCCCTGGTGGCGCAGTGGGTTAAACACTGCACTAAGAAGCTAAAGCCACTTCCGCATGAGTTCCATCCCCACCTACCCCAGAAGAGATCCACATGGCAAGGCAGACCTCTCCTGACCCACCTGCTGCTCCCCTCAGCAGTGTACTTCATTGATCTACCTGTTCTGTTCCCCACTCTGTCCCTGGTGAATCCTCTCACCCTCTGCATCTCTGGCCTGTACCCCAGTTCTGTATGAATAAATAAATCTTAAAAAAAACAACAAAACACATGTACATGGAGCTTCCCTACGACCCAGCAATCCCACTCCTAGGTATCTACCCAAAAGACACAAAAACACTGATTGAAATAGATACCTGCACCCCCATATTTATTGCTGCTTTATTTACAATTGGAAAAACATGGAAGCAGCCCAAATGCCCAAAAGTAGATGACTGAATTAAAAAGATGTGGTACATATATATACAGGAATATTACTCAGGAACCAAAAAAGAGAAACACATGTCTTTTGCAGCAACTTGGATGGAGCTGGAAAAGATCATGCTTAGTAAGATAAGCCAGAAAGAGAAAGAAAAATACCGGATGGTTTCACTCATAGCAGGAGTATAATGGACCAGGCAAAAAAATAACAAGAATAATGAACAGCCATATACCAGAGACATTTTGCGGGGGTGGAGTGGGGAATGGGATCAAAAACGGGGGTTGGGGAGGGAAGTACACGGGACTATGGTGGTGGCACAGGGGTGATTTGGTGATGGGAAACCCGCGGGGATTAACAATTGAGATGGGAAAAAAAATGTACAAAATGATGTAAAAATAAACTGTTATAAACAAAACAAAACAAAACAAAAAATTTAAAATAAAGAAAAAAAATACACATGTACACATATAGTTAGTAAATTATACAGAATAAAATGCACCAGTGTGTCAACAGTGGTACTCTCTGTATGAGACTGTGCTGATTTTACTTTTCATATTTTACTTGTTTGCTTTTATTATTTCCCACATTATATTTGTTTTTTTTTTTTTACTGTAATAGCAGGTTACTTTAAAAGGTTTTTTTTTTAAAAAATTATTAAACTGAATACATAAAGAAGAGGAAATGAAAAAAGAACAAGCTATTAATTCTCAATTTTCCTGAAATCTGGCTTGATCTGGAAAAATAGCTATGAAGAATAACTGTATTTTTATTCTCACTCCCCCTTTCATCTCAAAGTTATTGTTAAAACTGCTGGAAGTGGCCCCCTTAAATAATTTCTGTAACTGTTATGCAATTGTTATCAATCTGGTTACTTCCAACCAACAAAAGCTTTTTCTCAGTTGGGTTCCTGGAACATATTTTAAACCTCCAAAACTTCCAGTGCAAAGTATATTGAGAATTTTTGCTTTTAAAAAATTGAGCACAGGGGTGGGAAAAGCACAATGGATTATATAGGGTGCTTTGGTGGTAGGAGAGCTGCAGTGACCACATCAGTCTGCCTGGTCTGCTCCCCACTCTGTCTCTGGTGAATCCTCTCACCACCCCTGCATCCTGGCCTGTACCCCAGTTCTGTATGCATAAATAAGTAAACCTTTAAATAAAGAAAGAAAGCAAATGACCTAGAAGATCCAGTTCTGCGTAAGGAAGACATATCCTAAACTGTTAAAAAAACTGAACATTATTTAAAAAATAAAATCTGAGGCCCAGAGTCAGGAAGTAATTATTCAGGGATTAGCTAGTTAGAGGACAGGATCACAGGCCTCTGACTCATGTTCCCATTTATTTCTACCAATTAACTAGTTTGCTTATCACCTATGTACTTTTATTATCATCTAGTTTAAGGGGGTGTGGAGGGATACAGGGAAGCAGTGACTATTCCTGTTCACAAACCTGACCCTCCTTCTTTAGAGAATCACTGTCTCTCTGAAAATATTGATCCTTCTGGAAACAAGGTTCAAGAGACCTCATCTTTTTTGAGTAATGAATTAAAACTCCAAATGTGCTTATGTGAGTTTTTATCGACAGGTTCTTAGTTCAGCATCAAAGTTCAATTACAGGGACAAAAACTTACCTCTTCCTCTTTGCCGAGAAAATCAATAATCCTCTGGTTATATGTGAGAAAGTAAAAGAGAAAGAGTTCACTGCAAAATTGGGGCTTCTGTCTGAACCACAGTGCATCCAGGGGGAAAATGTTTCTTACTGCTTTCTCTGACACTCAAACAGCACTCTTTGGAGATTTAGGGACTCAACACTTTCATTGATTGATTAGTTTCAACTATTTCTTAAATGAGTATTTCAGGCAACGGCCACAGTTCTGATGTGGCAGGAATGAGAAAGTCTGGGCTCAGCATTTAATTTTCAACTTTTTCTTTTCCACAGTGAGAGAACAAACCCCCAAGAGACAGATGTAGATATTGAAACATATTGTTTCAATAAACAGCATTGATTATTTCACCAATGTAGGCAGAACCTTAATCTTTGTTTTTATTTTCCTGTGGATGGCTGTTTTTTATGATTCTGTAAAAGTGAGTCTCTAATAACTCATAAGATCCATAAACCCATACTGATTTTTGTCAATCATTGAATCAATTAATAAATGAGCAAGAAGAGGCAAATCTCCTATGAAGGGTTCCAAATAATTTACATAGATATTCCAACTTCAGGGAGGTGGGACATAACCCTCCACTCTTAAGCCTGGGCTGCACATGTGTCTTTATTCCAAAGAGTATGCTATTTAATCAGAGTGGTAAAAAGAGTAACCTGACAAATACTGGAGAAGCCCGCATGGATAAATGGAGAAAACTGACAATACTACTTTATAGACAATTGAGCAAGGTCAATATCAATATCAAGCAAATAATATGCACACTTGATGTGGTTCAGTGAAAATGTGACATTATCACTTGATTCCTCTTCCTGTCCCCCAAACCCGATAACCTTAGTCAAGTGATGGGAAAAACACGACAAATCCCAATAGTGGAACATCTTATAATACACTTGATGAGTATGCCTCAAAATGTCAAGGTCATCAAAAATAATGAAGGTCTGAAAACCTGTCACAGCCAGGAGCCTAAGGAGATATAATGACTAGATGCAATGTGATATCCTAGATGAAATTCTGAAACAGCAAAAACACATTAGGTAGGTCCAAGTTAAGGAAGTCTGAATATGCTTGAGATATGTTTTAGGATGTGAACACAGAAACACTAACTGCAAGATAGAGTGACATTTTAAAATTTCATGACCTCTTCATCCAAATGTAAAGCAAAAAGGAAGAGAAAATCTCTTAAGACCATGTCTGCACATAGCACCTTTGCTGTTTTGTTCATGCTGTGCTCTTGTTGAAAGGTAGAGATAGATCAATGTACATAGCCAGCAAATGTCTCTCTAATGACACAGTCATTTGGAATGAATTCAAGTTTTATTTTGACTGAAGAGAGAGTTCTTGGGAAAAGTCTGTTCAACCAGCTTATCAGTAGTGTATGTCAGGTCTGAATTCTGCTAGGAGATCTGAGAGGTTCTGGCTTGGGGACAGTTTGCTATTTGAACAGATATCAATGTTTTATGAATATGATTGAGGGCCTCCATCTTCTTGTCAAGAAAAAGAGTGAGATCATGGTATATGAATACAGTTGGAGAGGAATTGTTCTTGTCTGCTAGAAGTTAAATATTAAAAAAATTAATAAGTGGGAGGACATTCCAAATACTGAATTTTCATCTTTTTTTTTTAAGGCAAGATTTCACCCTTCTTTTAAAAAATTATTTATGCATAGAAGGTCTGGGGTGTAGGCCAGAGGTTCAGGGAGATGGGGGTGTGTGCTTAGCTTTGGCCGGGGTCAAACTCAGGCCCTAATAGAGATAGCACTGAGACTAGACTCCTAGGCCACCAGGAAGGCCCCAAATACTGATTTTTTTTAAATGTCAAACTTTTGTGTAGGCTAGAGAGAGGCAAATCAAAATTGCCATCTATTTAGCACCTATGACTCCTAACTATTGGAACAGGATTTTTTCCACTATACTTTCTTGACATGGATTGTATGAGAAATTAATATTTCTTGTTGGAGAGCCAAGTGTGTTAATTTATTGCTGGATCTCATTGTCTCATTTACTAAAAGAACTTTTGGCATGAATCAACCTTGATATAAAAATGCAAATAAGTTCCCCATCCACCATTTTCTAGTGGTAAGCCTACAATTTAATCAATAAGAGCAAACATAAAGATTGTGATACATGCTGCTAGTAACAACAATAACAAAAAAAATCGCTGATTTTTTTTGTATTTTTGTGTTAATTTTGTACCCAGTAACTTTGTTGAACTTTCTTACTCTAATACAGTATCAGTTTTCATGGATTTCAAAAATGATTATTTTTGTTCTTTCAATTATGTCTCACTTTTTTCACATCTCACTGTCTAGTTATGATAGCCAATAAAAGATGATGGGGAAAATTACTATACAAGTTCTATTTCTACTGTATTTTTAAAAATTTTAGATATTGAAATTCTTATGTATTTATAAGCAATATTACAGAAAGATCCTCTGTATCCTTCTCTCTCCCCACCTGCTTCCCCCAATGGTAAGATCTTGTATAATTATGTACAGTGTTACAACTAGAAGATTAGTACTGATAGAACATGGACATTATTCAGACTTCAAGAGTATGTGTTTAGTTCTGTGCAACTTTATCACTTATGCAGAATAATGGGACTATCACCACAGTTATGATCCAGAATATTATCATCATAAGGAACTCTTATGCTACCCATTTATAACCATAAACTTTTACAGTTACAGTAACTCCTCTCTTTGTTATGATAATTATTTAATGGTAACCACAAATCTGTTTTTCATTTCTATCACTTCAGGAACTCTGTATTCATGGACTTGAATATAAACTCTTGAGCCTTTTTTTAAGCAGCATAATTCCCTTGAAATTCATTCTGATTGCTAGGAATATCATTAGTTCATTCCTTTTGTTGCCAATTATTTTTTCATCATATAAATGTTGAAAACATTTGGATTGCTTCCAGTAGGTAGATATTATGAATAAAATTGCTATAGCTATTTTTATACAGGTTCTTGTGTGAACTAAGTTTTCATTATGATGAATGTTTAAGAGTAATTGCTGTATCACATGGCAAGTTTATGGTTAGTTTTGTGAGAAACTGTCAAACTCTTCCTGAGTGACTATACCATTGTATATTCTCATCAGTATTTTGTGAATGATCTACAGTCTTGCCATCATTTGGAGTTGTCACTGCTTTCTGTTTTAGCCATTTTGATAGGTGTATGCAGTGATAGTTCACTGGGGATTTAATTTGTATTTCACCAGAAGCTAATGAATGTTTTTTTTCATGTCCTTACTTGCCATCTGTATAGCTCTGCAGTGGATAATCTATTTGTATCTTGCCTGTGTCATGTCACTAAATAAGTAATCCTGTATCCCTGTGGGTTCTTCAGGGCTGACAAATAATCATACAACCTATAGACAAATTAATAAGAGAAAAATCCAAAAAAGAAGTTGAATAATAATGTGTATACCTCTTGTATAGATGAGGAGACATGGCATGATTGTTAACTCCCCTCGTGATTTATTTAGCTTAGCTAGGATAGAGGAAGTTGAAGAGAAAAAAGGAAGTTCAGTTAGGAGCTCACAGATTTAAGTTCCGCCTTATTTGTTGAAAAGGACGTTAGGTTTTCCTGGGAGAGGACCTTACATAGGGAAGTTTACTTATAAATACCAAAAAGAACCTCCTCCCCTTCTCCAGTCTTCTGAAATCACTATTTACAAAAAAGGGCATATTTTGGAGGTTGCAGATTTTTTGCTTCCCTATATCCAATTTTTTAAAAAGATTTATTTATTTATGCATACAGAAATGGGGTACAGGCCAAAGGTTCAGGGGGTGGTGAGGATTCACCAGAGACAGAGTGGGTAGCAAAACAGGCAGATTTACTGAAATAAACTGCTGAGGTGAGCAGCACGTGGGTCAGGAGAGGTCTGCTGTGCCATGTGGATCACCTCTGGGGAGGGGATCAAACCCACACTAAAGTGGCCGCCACCAGCTTCTCAGTGCTGTGCTCCAACCCCCTGTACCACCAGGGAGGACCTATATCCAATTTCTAATTCTATCTAATTACCTGTTTACTGTTGAATTTTGAGTGTTCTTTATTTATTCTTTTAATTGGCTATGATGTTTACAAATAATTTTTTCTTGTTTGTAATGTCTTTCTTTGTCTTTACAGGATATCTCACAAAGCAAGGTTTGTTGTTGTTTTTTAAATCTTTTATATCACTTTTTCCTTTTATGGATCATACTTTTGGTGTCTCATTTCATTTTTATCCTTGTCCATTTTCCAGACAAGGATGTGCATTTGCAGCTTAAAGAAATCTTTAAATAGAGCACATTTGTGGTCACCTACACATTCATACTTTTGTAACTGCAAGACTGAGGAGTAACAAATGGGCTCAGACTCTTACTAAAGTGTAGATGTTATGGGTCCTCCCTGGTGGCACAAAGGGTTAAAGCGCAGCACTATGAAGCTAGCAGCAGCAACTTGTTCTATCCCTGGCTAGGGAGCTGGCCCACATGGCACAGTAGACCTCTCCTGTCTCATCCGCTGCTCTGCTCAGCAGTGTACTTTGTCCATCTGCCTGCTCTGTTCCCTACTCTGTCTCTGGTAAGTCACCTCTCACTGCCCCTGCCACTCTGGCCTGTATCCCAGTTCTCTATGCATAAACAAAATAAATCTTTTTTTAAAAAGATTTATTTATTTATTTATATAGAACTGGGGTACAGGCCAGAAATGTGGAG
>NW_004567112.1:46540048-46543763 GCF_000260355.1 Condylura cristata
TTTTTTTTTTCTCTTCTAAATGGCTCTCGTTTTGGTGATTGTACTTATTGATATATGCTCCAAACTTTAAGTCCAGGAGATGTGCAAAATTTGCTTTATTTTATTCCCGGAACTCTCTGTAGCGTAGGGAAAAGTTCATGGAATTCCAAGGTAGTTATGCCCTGATGTGATTCTTCCAAGTTGTATGTACTCTCCATGCTTCGGTTTTCTCATCAGGAGGAGGAAAAACAAATGGGCTGAGACTCCATTTATCTATCCCTGAGCCTCCACCCCCCCCCCTCCCCAGTGAGATGGTGGTTTTTCATTCAATGGAGGTAGTATCCTCTCAGATCCTGTATAAAATCATCCTCAAGTGACCTGCGCATTCATTTCTTTTCAGTCACCCTTCATGGTAAATGGCTACAGGTCCTTTAGTATTAGGGAAAATTCTTTGTGTATACATATTCTGATATCACAGAGGAATACCTTCAGTGGCTCAATTGATTAACTCTACCTGACTCTGGTGTACAAATTAGGCCAGAGTATAGGTGTTTGTTCATCAATTCCCATTGGTTGAAGGACGACTTAGGAAACATTCAGCCCCTGGTAATTCTAGTCTGACAGCAGGAGTAGAATGGGTCCTATAATCAGAGAAAGCCCTTTGAAAGAACTACAGGTATGGGCAGTGGGAATTTCAGTAGGCATGCATGGAAATGGTAGGAACTGAGGGATTGTGGAGTGTGGGACATCCACCATCTTGTCAAAAAACACACTAGTTTGGAACAATTTGGTATCGAGAATTCAGAGAACTCCTGCATCAGATAACTAAGGGATGTCTTTTCCCCTACAATATCAGTTTATAAATTGGCTGTGCTAAGATCTATTTTTTTCCTTTCAAATTAAAACAAAACAAAGCTCATCAGTAGAAATCACTATAGAAGCAGCACTTTTGATCACTGAGAAATGCTGTAAAACAAGGCATGAATAAGAGCACAGAACAGACATGTATTATTCTGATGAGTGAGTTAAGGGAAATAAACAGGCAGAGATCAGAGATCATCTCCGCTGATTCCCTTGTCTCTTGTCTCATCTCCTATAGCATCAGATCAAAACTAAAATCTGAATATCATTCTAAGCTTGTAACAGAATAAAGATAAAAATCTGAACTTTTTTCAAGGATGCTTCATGAATTTTAGGAATGCCTGTGCCTCCTGATTCCCAGTTTAGCATTTTGATATTCACATAACTACTCTTTATCTCACTTCCATTGGTCTCTCAAATTATACTGGTAAGCTCCTATTCTACAATTCATTTTCTCTGGGAGAATGGAGAATGACAGCCTATCAATCATCCATCTTTGCTTTAGAATGGAATGTGCTGTTTATGTAACTATATTAATATATGTATGCTGTAAAAAATGCCTTACAGTCTGAAAATGCAACAAATAAATTTAGAAATGAAAATTAATGTGATACTGAAAGGTTATAATTTTTAGCTCTCTTAACATGTGTCAGATTCATGTGCCAGTACTTGTTTGAAATTGCTCTGACAGTTCTCCAGCCTTAAGTAGAACCACAATGGAAATTGTCTCACACAGCCAGATGTGCACTTCTTTGCTAGGGTTCCACCAACACTCCTGTGCAAGTGTTTGCCCCTCTTGCCTCCCTCCACTTTCCCCCTGGTAACCAGTATATTTGCACTAATTGCAAAATGAATTTTGCTGTGCTTTCCTGGTTTATTTTCTTTGGTTCCTTATGTTCCACAGATAAATGAAGCTCTGTCAATGTTCTTCACTTTCTGACTTCTATCACTTAGTGTAATCACCTATTTTTGATTTACCTATTTTTTGCCACCAAAGGCATGAGTTCATCTTTTTATTTATTTATTTCACATAGCTAATTAATTAATTACTTAGTTTATTTTTACATTATTTTGTGCCCTTTTCCATCTCGGTTGTAATCCCCGGGGGGTTCCCACCACCAATTCACCCGTGTGCCATCACCATAGTCAATGCTCTTGCACCCCACACCATGTTTTAATCCCATTCCCCACTCTACCCCCATAAAAGGGAGTTCATCTTTTTAAATAGCTGAGTAATATTGAGTATGCATTGAGTATATATGAACAACTTCTTTATCCAGTCATCTCTTCTTAAGCATGGAGGTTTATTCCATGACTTAGCTGTTGTGAATTATGCTGCTGTGGACAAAGGGATGCATAGATCATTTTGTGTTAGAGGTGCCATGTTCTTTGAGTAAATACTTAGTAGTAATAGTGCTGAATCACATGGTATTAGCATTTTTATCTTGTTAAGATGTCTCCATATCATTTTCCATGAAGCGACACCAAATTAGTTTCCCCCAACAGCAGGTGAGTTTTCTTTTTTCTCCACAACCTTGCTAACAATTTCTGTATCTGATATAGGCCATTCTTTCGGGAGTAAGCTGGTATTTCATTGTGCTTTTGATTTGTGTTTCCTTTATAATAAGTGATATTGAGCATATTTTCTTGTGTCTGTAGGTCATCTGAAGTCTCCTTTGGAGAAGTGTCTGATCTGGAGAATTGGGCTGTTTGAATTGGGCTGTTTGTTCTTTGTATGAGTTCTTTTTATATTTTGGCAATTAACCCTTTGATGTATGATGTGCAAATATCTTCTCTCAGTGCCTTTTGTTTTTGTGATGGCTTCTTTTGCTGTACAAAACCTTTTCAGTTTGCTGTAGTCTCATGGTTCTTTTTGCTTTTGTTTCCTTGCTGTACAGATTGCGTCTCCAAATACATCTCTGTTGATGTCCAGGAATGTATATCACCTCTGTTTTTCATTTTATTTTTTATATTTTATAGTTTCAGGTCCTGTGTACAAAACTTTAATCCATTTTGAATTTTTTTTGTGTGTACTTGGGCTTTTTTTGGGAAGATTGCTGTTGTAGGGTGGTGGTGTTGAATGCTGTGGTTCTTGGTGTTATTGATGATGTTGATGTAGAAACTTCATCATCAGTCAGGATGACTGGAGCTCAAGACTCACTGTGGAGTTGTGCAGCCTGCAGGGTGAGAACTGGAAAGGCTGATGTTGATTCAGTAGATTGCCAAGGTGGTAAATTCTCTTCAGTGCTGCTCTCACTTGGACAATCTCCATCTGGAAAAGGCAGGTCAAGACAGCCTCCACTGGTGGTACTCTCCAGAAACCACAGCTACAAAAGACCCTTCAGCTGTTGGGTTAGCTATGATCTCAGCAGGTTATCCTGGCATTCATCTGCTGAGACTCAGGTACAAGCAGAGTATCCTGTTGTCTGTGGGGAGGAACCACAGGAAGTTGTGGATTGCATTGTAGTCACTGTGCAATTGCCTGCCAAGCCCAGATGGGAGTAAGAGGGGTGCGTCTTATACTACCAAGCTAGCCTCGAAGGCAGAGTTATCCCTAGGCAGAGTTATCACCATGGAGATAGTCACAGAATCAGCTCAACAGCAGAGTAGGTGTTCCCAGGCCTGCCCCATGATATGGGCTCCAATCCATAGGTAGTCAAGGAATGTTCTGCTGTGATTTGCAGATAGCATATAGGTCACAGTTGCCTATGAGTGGCCAGCTAGTGGCCACCTCATAGGAACCCACAAATCTTGATAGCTTTAATTTGTAGGTTCTTTGGCAATTGAAGAAGTTGGTAAGTTTTTATTCTTCCTGAGTAGGGAATGAAAACATTAAAAATCAAAGTAGCGGGCCCTCCCTGATGGCGCAGCGGGT
>NW_004567112.1:46543883-46552519 GCF_000260355.1 Condylura cristata
TCTATCTGCCTGTTCTGCTCCCCGCTCTGTGTGTGGTGAATCCTCTCACTGTCCCTGCACCTCTGGCCTGTACCCAGTTCTGTATCCATCAATAAATAAATTAAAAAAAAAATCAAAGTAGCAATTACAGCTTAACCATGAATGATAGAAAACAAAGTTATTAACTGATTAATCACTTTCTGAAGCTTACTGAGATTCTTAAACTTATGTACTCTACTTAAGTAGAGTAAAAACATACTAAATTTGATCATTATTTTCTTTCTCTTGTTTTATTATGTGCATATGGAAACTTTTCCAGATTCAGATGAGTTATCAGTATCCAGTATTTCTCAATTTAGAAACAATGCCATCATTACCTAAGTTTTTTTATTTTCTCTATTCTCAGAAGTCATAATTATATCTATTACAAGCTCCAGGTGAAACCTAGTTATCAGAAATTCTTTCAATTCTATCTTTGGTTTATTCAGATGTTCCCTCTGTGCTGTCTGGATGACACATGTGTGACAAGAGAAAATTTAGTCTATCACTCCACTCAGATGACCTTTTATTTTTGGTGCTGGGAAGATGCAGTTCTAGAATAAAATAAACTGATGATCCTGTCAATCAAACTGACATATCACTATATAAAAAATGAAGGCTAAAGAGGAGCAGTGGGTGGGTCAGGAGAGGTCTGCCGCACCATGTGGTCACCTCTGGGGCAGGCGGGAATCGAACTCAGGCGGAAGTGGCTTAAGCTTCATAGTGCTGTGCTTTAACCCGCTGCACAACCAGGGAGGACCAGAGTTGGATTTTTTAAACATAAATTCTTAAGAGATACAATTCTTGATAATATTGCAATAAGCCATCAGCCTCTTTGATTAATCAGAGCATGTGCTCAAGCATATGAGAAAGTTCATAAGCTGTAAGCTCAGAAACTTCAAGAGAAAAAGATTTATCCCTTCCATTTCCTTTACACTATGCTTCACAACGCTCTCCAGCAGTATTTTGGCACTCAATGGACATTTGATAATGGTGAGTAACTGACACCTCTCTTTGGGTGTTGCTGACTTTGGAAGAGTGATGTGGGAGTTGCAATGTCATCCTCCAAGCGTAATGCTAATCCATATGCCTTCAGAAGTTTTTGGTAACTTAGGATAGATTCCATATGACTTGGCAGTAATTTGCTTCACCTCCCACACCAGTCCATTAAGCAAGTCTGGTTAGGCCTGCCTTTAACACATATCCCAACTCTTTCCTCTTCTCTCCATCTTACTAATCCAAACCAAGTCATATTTTTTAGGTTTATGTATTATCCTTTTTTTCTAAAGATTTATTTATTTGTGCATACAGAACTGGGGTACAGGCCAGAGGTGCAGGGGCAGTGAGAAGATTCATCAGAGACAGAGTGGGGAGCAGATCAGGCGGATTGACTGAAGTACACTGCTGAGGGGAGCAGGGGCTGAGACAGGAGAGGTCTGTTGTGCCATGCAGGTCATCTCCAGGGTAGGGAACCGAACTTGCACTGAAGCAACTGCGGCTAGCTTGTAGTGCCGCGTCCCAATCCATTGCACCAGCAGGAAGGCCTTATGTACTCTCCTTTTAACTGTCTTCCAGTATTTCCATGGCAGAAAAAGACTGTAAATCAAAATGTATAGGTTTATTGAACATCAAACACTTCTAACTTATTCTGCCTTGGAACCTTTGCATTTATTCCTTTGACTTGAAAATATTTCCCCACCTTCCATGACTAACTGATACTGTCATTCATCTCTAGCTCAAACATTCCTTCTTAAAGAGATCATGAAATCTTCCATATTTTTTAGTTATAAATATACATGGCATTGACTAGTCATATTTCATAGAGACAGTAAGACTTTCCAGAAAATTTTATCTTTCAAGACTAGAAATCAAAAGCAACTTTAAAAACATTTTTTGTCTAGTTGTAAAGTAAGTTTAGCCTTATTAAGGAAATTAGAAAAACATAGACAGAAGATAACTAAAATCACCTATTACTCCACCTTCCTAAGGTAATTTTAATATTCTATGATCAATAGCTTCTCTCACTTTTTGTATGAAGTAAAATATACATTATTCTTTCTTTTTAGGATATGTGTCTTGTGATAATCTTCCTTCATAACTCAGATGACATTTATCTCAATCTGTTTCACTAGAGCCCTGTTTTAAATCCAACCAATTCCAGCTGTGATTGTAAACTTACTACCACATTCTAGAAACATTCCTTCCTTTTTGTCCCATTTAATGCATGGCCCCGTCCTGTGGCTTTTGCTTAGACTAGACCCTCACAACAAATCTTTGTCCTCTTTTCCACTAATCTAAATCATATGCTCATTTTTACTGGTTTATTTATACAAATGTGTATTGGAGACTTACAATATGTCAGGTATTATTTTTGGGACTAGGGCCATAGTGCATCTAACAAAATCATGAGATTCTGTGAAATTACAAGGATATTTATTACATGATTACTGTATATATGTCAGGTACAGTGCTAGGCACTGGAAACACAATGGTGACCCAGATTTTTTGTTCCAGTGGACAATCAGTAATAATATGTATACTCTATACATACACATAGAGTACATACTATCAATTGAAATAATCACTGCTGCCAAAGGAATTCAAAACTTAATAATGGGAAGCTTATTAAAGAGGCAATTCAGAGCCAAACTGAGCACCTGGACCCCAGAGAAAGTCAACAGATTTCTCTGAATGACTGAACCAACTTCAGAGATTTGGTTTCAGTATATATAGCATCCCTGAATCTTACAGAGTTAACCCAGAGTTGTCTGTGTGCAGGAAGATTTAAGTACTGAAAGTAATTTTGTTAGCAGGCAGATTGAGGGCTACCTTGAGACAACCTCTCTAAATAGACTAACATTTCTAAATAGGTTATATCATCCTCTGAATAAAGACAAAACATACTCTTAGGTGTAAGACCATTGATGAAAAAGAACTTTAATGGACTTAGTGTGCATTAGAGAAGAGAAAGAATAGTTTCCCAGTGAAACACCCATCCCTCATGGGGATATGTTCAGACAAACAAGGTTAGTCCAAAACAGGGCCACTGAGACCCAAAGTTTTCCCCAAGTAAGGCATCTTTGGCAGGGAGTCATAGGGAAGGTGCAGAAGGGGCCAGGGAAGCTTGGGTAGAAAAAAGTGAAACCAAAATACAAGTCAAAATAGTAACTGCCATTGGCAGCCTCTCCATAGTTCTCTGATCTCTGTCTCTTCCAGGTGTTTCCTTCCATGTCCCCCAAGTTCCTGGTGCAAGCCGATGACTGTGGAGCAAGCATGGCTTCTTCATGTCTCTCTGCTCCATGTGCCTCCTTCAAATCTGTTTCCCTTTATTAAGTCCTTTTTAGCTCCCTCTCATCAGTTAGCTCTACCCTTCAATAGGTGGCGCAGGACTCGTGCAATCTCCGGTTGTTAAGGTGCACTCTTACAATTTGAGCCTCTCATCCTAAAGGGTGCCCTTGCACACTTGAGGGTCAAGTGTGTAGCTATGTCGTGACCTCATGTTCTTCCTGCCAGTGATTCATCAACATGACCGTGGGTGGACTTGGGAGATGAACTTTTTCAGGCACTTTCTTGTGTCTGCCTTAGGGCTTCTTCGCAGCAAATGAAAACTGCTTATTTTGCTGACCACAGTTTCTACAGTGTGGCTCCACAGTAAATTTTCAGGGAGTAGACAGCTTTGATAGTGTAAAGAATGTGTTAGGTCAGCTGCCTTACAAATTAGAAAGATAGGCTTCTTGGGGCTGGTCTTCTCTGAGATTTGAGGGGTATCATATTCAGTTTTCTGCCCTGACTCCCTCATTTGCATCCTGACTTTGCTTGGAATCCCTACTTTCGGTAAAGGTGAGATAAAGCTCTGGCTAAAAGCATAGTATCGTTGGTGGTGTTGTTCTTAAGTGGTATACACTAGGCAAGTTGTTTACACACTCTGTAGCCCAGTTTCCCTCTCAGGATAACATTGGATAATAAACATATCCACTCCACAGAATTTGCTGAAAGGAATAAATGGAATAATCTATATGAAGGATTCAGAATAGTGTCCACTGTGAGCAGGAGCATAGCACCAAAGGTTACCACCCTCTTTGTTCCATGGAATAATTTTTTCCTCTGTGGGAAAACTTAGTTTGACTCTCAAATAACAAATTCACATAATTAAAAAAATTTATTTTTATTTATTAATGCATGCAAGAATGAAGGTATAGATCAGAGGCATAGGGGGTGAGAGGATTCACTGGAGAACAAGTGAGGAGGGCAACAGATTTACTCAAATGCACTGGTGAGGGGAGCAGCAGGTGGCACAAAAGCACTCTGCTGCACCAGGTGGGTCAGTTCCTCTTAGTGGAATGCAACTTGTGCAGTGACTGGTGATAGCTTGATAGCACTGAGACTTTAACCCCGGAGTCACCAGGGAGGCCCACAAATAAATCCACACATATCTTCAGAATACAACCCATTTATAACTTGAGGATATGCAGTTTAAATGATTCTTGTTTCACCATTGTTTGGAGATGCAAATCAGCCCTCAGAGGTCATCCCAATGTTAATAAAAAGAATTAAGCCTTGAGCAGAGAATCAGCCCCAGTTGCCTGTGGTTAAAGCCAGCATCTTTACAGGCTTCCAACAATTGATTGATCTTGTCAACTAAATAAACAACCTTCACAGGTCTCTTAGAAGAAGACAGTTGATTAAAAAGGGATTGTTTAAAAGGAAGCCTCTTCAGGGCCTTCCTTGGGGGCATAAGGCTTTAAAGCACAGCTCAGCACTATGAAGCTATCTGAAGTCACTAGGGCACGAATTTGATCACTGGACAGGAGCTCTCACCTGCAAAGCACAGTAGACTTCTCCTGAGTCACCGGCTGCTCCCCTCAGCAGTGTATTTCAGTCAGTCCACCTTTTCTGCTCCCCACTCTGTCTCTGGTGAATCCTCTCTCTCACACACACACACACACAACCCCCTGCACCTCTGGCCTGTGCCCCAGATCTTGTATGCATAAATAAATAAATCTTAAAAAAAATAAAAAAAGCCTCTTCAAATAGGGTAAAACAAAATGTTACAAAATACACAAAGGGAGGAAAACAAAATTAAAGAAAATTTAATTGAGATTCTAGATCATTGAGAGAAAAATGTAATGTTTCAACCTGTTACTATATTGTCATGGGGAGAAAGATCAATGGCAAATTGCAGATAATTTCAGAGGCACATAAGGGAAATTGCAGGTTTCTTATTTCTCTTTGTTGATATTTACTATGGTGTCTTATTTTATATTTCCACAGGCCACCCTTGGAGTCAGTGTTTGGCTTTCTTAACGGGGATTTTTTTTTTAAAAAATAATATAATAGTTTATTTCTACATCATTTTGTGCATTTTCGATCTCAGTTGTAATCCCACTGGGCTTCTCATCACCAAATCACCCTGTGCCATCACCATAGTCCAGTGCATTTCCTTCCCCACACTGTTTTTTGATCCCATTCCCCACTGCACCCCAAAAAATGTCTCTGGTATATAGCTGTTCATTATTATTATTATTTTCTCGCCTGTCCCTTATACTCCTGCTATGAGTGAAACCATCAGCATTTTTCCTTTTCTGTCTGGCTTATTTCACTAAGCATTATTTTTTCCAGCTCCATCCATGTTGTTGCAAAAGGCATGTCCTACCGGGACTCTTAACAGGGATCTTCAGGAGTGCAGTCCGCATAAACCCCACCCCCACTCCAGAATCTTACCCTCAGACATCCTTTCTGAGTTCTTGCCTCTGTGTCTTTGCTCATGTGGTCCCCTTTTTCTGACTTTCCTTTGCTCTCCCAGCCTGTGACACCTTTAATCTTGAGTGATTTTTTTTTTTATTTTTTTTTAAAGATTTTTTTTTTTTTTAAAGATTTATTTATTTATTCAGAACCGGGGTACAGGCCAGAGAGGTGGAGGGTGAGAGGCTTCACCAGAGACAGAGTGAGGAGCAGAACAGGCAGATCGATGAAGTACACTGCTGAGGGGAGCAGCGGGCGGGCCAGGAGAGGTCCGGCTCGCCATGTGGTCTCCTCCGGGGCAGGCGGCAGGCGGGAATCGAACTCATGCGGAAGTGGCTTCAGATTCTCAGTGCCGTGCTTTAACCCGCTGCGCCACCAGGGAGGGCCAATCTTGAGTGAATTTTAATCTGTATTGTTTTTCTCTCCTGGAAGCTGCTTCAGAGGAGGGAGAGTGACTCGGGCTTCTTTGTATTCCCAGCACTAGTCTCCTAAAATGCTCAATAAACTTTTGTTGATGCTGATGATAATGATGTTGAGTAAAAATTGGACTGATTCTTTAGACACTTGTGATTAGATTCTGAATTAATTTCAGGTTGATTTCAGCAATGAGTAAACTCTAAACTGCTTCCCTACTTTGGAGAGCCTGGCTGTAATCAGGAGGAATACTACCAAGGAAGTTCTAAGTAAATTCCATCCTTTTCCTGATAGTAGTTGGCAAAATTGTGGAAGGTTTTGAAGAACAATAGGGGCCAGTCCCAGTAACCTGCTAAGAAGCTACTATTTACCACCATATCCTTTTGTTACAGGGCACCCCAAATCTGTTTCAGGACAGGGGGAGAGAGGCACCCCTGAAGCCCCAACCCTGCCTGCTCTAAGTGGGTTCTGCCATCCACCGCAACAAGACAAAACATATAAAACTTTAATGAAAAGGGACTTTAATACAGTGAATATACAATACGGAACACAAAGAATATAACTTCTGAAGTTACCCATCCCCATCCCCTCGTGGGCAAAAGTCAACCCAAAAGGGGTTGGCCCAAAGCAAGGCCTGAAAGCCTGCCACAAGACTAAAGCACCTTCTGGCTGGGACCCATGGAAAAGGGTCAGAAATGGCCAGACAAATCTGGGAGGAAAAGAGCAAAATCAGAATCAATATAAACACTGCCATAGTCACCTCCCTACAGGTATCTCACCCACATCTGCCTTAACCAGTCCAGGGTCAGGAAACAAGCACGGTTTCTTCATCACATGTTCACTGCTCCATGTGGCTTCCTCAGGTTTCCTCCTTGTTCTCCATCCAGCCTCCTTCTTTCTTTCTTTCTCCTCTCTTCTTTTCTCCTTTTTCTCTACTCAGCTCCACTCTCCTGGGTGGGGCAGGGAACCTGGAACTTCCCCTTTTCCTAGGGACCACCCTGTTACAATTTCAGCATATGATTAAATACCAGATATATTCTTAAAGTTCTCCCAAGGATTCCAGATTCCTTTTTCTCCCTTGAGCTGCAGGTTTCATTTGCCACTTTCCCCCATTGCCATCTGATTCATAAGGATAAATGTGAGGGAGGGAACTGGTAGGCACTGATTGCCACAAGTCATCAAAGGCATGTTATTAGTAGTTAATGTATTTCCCTAGTCAGGTTTGGGGCTAATGCGGCAATAAATTAAATGGAAATGGCTGGACTGTTTACATTAACAGGAATCAAGCTAATGTGGCACTAGAGAAGCTTATGCTTGTGGGGGCAGAGTAGGAGTCGAGCAGTGTTCAAGTTTGGTTCCAAAGCATCAGCATACAAAGCATAGTAAGGTAGGATCCCTTACATTTTGCAAATGGAAACAAAAAACCTTCCTCTGGTTTCTCTCATAGCAGGAATATAACAGAACAGGAGAGAAAGTAATGATAATGATGAACAGCTATATACCAGAGACATTTTGTGGGGGTGGAGTGGGGAATGGGATCAAAAACAGTGGGGGGAGGAAAATGCACTGGACTATGGTGATGGCACATGGGAAATGTGATGGGAAACCCAAGGGATTGCAACTGAGATGGAAAAATGCACAGAAATATGTAAAAATAAACTAGTATAATAAAAAATTAAATCAATAAAATAAACAAAAAGCCAAAAAAAAAACCCAAAAACAAACATACAAAAAAAAAAAAAACCCTTCCTCAATCTTACTTAATGAACAGGAATCCTGTGGTCCAGTGCCATTGTGACAGAGTGGTGCCCAGGACACAAGGGAAGGGTCTAGGCTCCCTGCCTCATCCAAAGAAGGGTAGAGCTGAGTAAGGAGGAGAAGAAGCTGGAGAGGAGACTGAGAAAGGAAGAAAGCAGGATGGAGAGCAGGAAGGAGACCTGGAGGAGGCACATGGAGCAGAGAGACATGTGAGGAAGATACACTTAGTTTTTGATCTTTTACTGGTTGAAACAGATATAGGTGAGAGACCTGTGGAGAGGGTTAATAATGACAGCTTCTCCTTTCCTCCTAGATTGTCTTGCCATTTTTGACTCTTTTGACCTGTAGGGAGGTGTTGTAGATTTGTGGCAGGTTTTCAGGCCTTGCTTTGGGCCAATCCGATTTGGTAGAACATTTAGCCACTAGGAGATGGATAACTTTGGGTGTTTGATTTAGAAATGATATTCTTTGTCTTTCTGTTTTGCACAAAAATTTAAAGTTACTTTCTATTAATGAAAAATAACAAGAATAAGAAATGATTAATGAATTGGTAAACTTACTGTTGAAGTTTTCCAAGGCCAAGAACTACAGGTGGAAACAGAAGATTATCAATTTTTACAGTCTAACTCAACCAGACCCCAAAGAGTCCTTTAAGAACTGTCCATTTGTGTCTGTGCAAATGTCTTTCTTTTTTTTTTTTTTTT
>NW_004567112.1:46553084-46622556 GCF_000260355.1 Condylura cristata
AACCCAAGAAACCTACTCACCAAACCCCAAAAAACACAAAAATCTGAGAGAGAAGGAAATGTTGCCCTTTTTAGATAAGTATCCCAAATCAAATCTCTCATGTGTACAATCTCACTGCTGATTCTGGTTTCTGGTCCAATACCATCCTGTTAAAGGTGACATTACTGAGCACCTAGCAAGTTTGTACTGAAGAAAGAGTTACCAGTTCCTTGTTTTTATGGTAGAGTGTAGACTTTAGGCCAGAATTTGTATCTTGGTCTTATTGAATTGGTAAGTATTATTAACTTTGGATATTGAATCTGTTAAGTTGTTTGATCACTAAATCTTACTTTCTATCTTTTGGGTCTGCTAATCATGCTCCATTAGAGTTATAAGGTTAATTGTCAGTCACAGCTGGAGAGTGAATAAAGAAGAATGTCTAATGCATAGTATAAGAAAAAAAGTAAAAGAAAAGGTAGTTTTTTTCTATTACTATTGAAGAATTTTAATTGACTCCTTTTCTTTGGAATTGGTGAAAACTGATGCAATAGTCTTTCTGTACTTTCTACTTCCTTTTCATATTGTCTTTTTCTTTCTCTTTTTTTATCTCCTCTTTATACCTTTTCTTTTTTAAAAGATTTATTTATTTATTCATACAGAACTGGGGTACAAGCCAGAGACGCAGGGGTGGTGAAAGGCCTCACCAGAGACAGAGTGGGGAGCAGAACAGGCAGATCAGTGAAAAACACTGCTGAGGGGAGCAGCAGGTGGGCCAGGAGAGGTCTGCCTCGCTATGTGGATCACCTCCGGGGCTAGGGATCCAACCCACACTGATGCAGTTGCGGCTGCCTTGCAGTGCTGCATCCTAACCCGCTGTGCCACCCGGGAGACTCTCTTTATACCTTTTCAGTGATACCATACTTCCAAGACAAATTGGGCACCTTCAGGTATTTTTGTTGTTGTTGTTGAATTAAGCAAATAAATAATGACAGTTTGCAGTATATAATAGAATGAGCTAAATTTTCATTTCAAGATAGTTAGGGTGACCATTACATGGATCTTTTGACCACAAGAAGAAAGGAAATAGACTTTTCTTTCCTGGACCTTGAAGTCCCCCCAGTGCCAAATGAAAACTGCATGAGAGGTGAAAGGGTTTCACACACGTCAGTATTTTCCCTGCACAACACACAATCAGATATTGGGACAAACTGCTCTAATTTTTTTTTTTTTAGCAGCTAACAAATGGCTTATTTTCTTCAAAATGTTTTACTAATTTTTTTCAAACTGTTCTATTTCAATAAGAAACTGACCCCATTTATAAAAAAGGGATGGGAAGGGACAGGGCCTTTCCTAGAAAGTTTCCAAGTGACACTGGGTTTTGGCCTGCAAAGGACAGGTGAGCTTTTAGGGGTGAAGTTTCTAGAAAGCTTGTGCCAGATTGGCCTGTCAGTTGGCTGCTGACCCAAGGTCTGAAGTGTGGGGCCTTCAGGTTGGACAAATGGGGTGCATTGAAGCAATTGGGTTGCTGAGCAAAAACAAGCCAGTCTTTGGAGTTGACCTGAGGGAAGTCATGGAACTGCTGGTTAATATGTCCATTGAATAAGCTTTAGAGTCAGGTCAGTTTTTGACTAATAGCTGAGATCATCTGAGGGAAACAACATGGCTGAGAGGAAAAGTCACATCTTTTAGTCAGGCCAGCAAGGTCTGCATCCTGGCTCAACTGCTTACTAACTTTTAAAAGAGGAAAGTTGTTTTATTTCTCTGACTTTGGTTTTTCTGATTTGTAAAGTGGGACTATGAATGCCAGTCTTTTAGAGCTATTGTGAGGGTTAGAAGCAATGTTTCTAAAAGGGAAGCTATTATTAGTGTTAGGTAAGAAAACCAGTACTAAGAGAGAGGTAGGTAACCAAGTTATTATTTTGTAAGTGAAATCTCCCAAGGAGCTTGTTTAAAAAAATTGCAGATTCTGGTTTGGTATATTTGGGTGGAGACAAGACTGCAAGTCTAACAAGCTACCAAGTAAGGCTTACACTGCTAGTCCATAGGACACATTTTAGGTAGCAAGAAACTATATATATAACCTCAAGATTATGGCGATATTTAAATGATTTAATGCAGAAGTGTTTATTGACTAGCCTGTTACATGGTCACTACTAAATTATAATTTTTGATATAATTCAACCTCAAAGTCAATGCTTTCTCCATTTGATCCTCTGAATCAATCCCAAAGGTGGTCAAATGTGTGTGGAGCTGAGCATGGAGGGCAGTGGTGGGCAGACTCTTATAGTCAGGGTTAACAAGCTGTTTCTAGCTTTAAATTGTCTGGGGGTGTGGTTACTGAGTAAGTCTATCTTTAGATCTTCCAGCTGCTTGGGGACTAGCCAGGTGTGAGCATCTAGGGATACTGGACAGTCTTTCTGGAAAGTGGCCTTAAAAAGGCCAAGGAAGAAGAAGGTCAGCTGAAGGAAAATGGTCCCTTTTGCTAGCACACCACATAGGAAAGTGTATAGTCCACGAAAGTGCAGACTGTTCCACTTGGGCCTAGCAAGCACAGATTTTCAGGTTTTATGAGGACATTCAGTACTTACAATATTAATATTTAATGTCTGTGCTTCACTCAGTTAATAGTACTCTTTAGAAATGGAATTAGACACCAGCCCATGCTTCTTGGACATCTGTTTGTCTGGCACCCTGTTCTAGTCCTCTTTGCACAGAGCTGTCACCAGCTGCTAAAGACAGACTTATTTGATATCTTTGTCATCTGACCCATGATAGCCTTTACTCTCTGCAGTTGACAGAATGCTTGGAATCATGTCCTATCACTAATATTCTATCCCAGTGTCTTCAGGGAACTCTTACTCTGTCTGCTGTTCTTGCATCTTGTTAGATTCACAGTAGTATTAAGGAAAGATTCTGTATGTGTTTCACATTAGTAAGATCAGGTAACAAGGAGCTCTATGACAATGTAAATAGGAGAGATTCATTGCTTTTCAAGACAACTGATTAGGTTTTAGACAAGAGTATTGTTCGTTCATTTGTTCATTCAGTTTATTTATTTACTTATGCTTACAGAACTGGGGTGCAGGCCAGAGGTGAGGAGGGTGAGAGGATTCACCAGAGACAGAGTGGGGAGCAGAAGAGGCAGATTAACAAAGTACGCTTCTGAGCATAGCAGTGGGTGGGTCAGGAGAAGTCTGCCACGCCATGTGGGTCAGTTGTCTGGCTGGGGATCGAACTCATGCTTCAGTGACTAGGGAGAGCTTCATGATGCGGTGCTTTAACCTGTTGCGCCACCAGGTAGAGCCTGCGCTGTTTATTTTTTAATTATTAAGTATATTTATTTCTTTTTACATCATTCTTCATTTTGTGCATTTTTCCATCTTGGTTGTGATCCCTATGGCCTTCCTATCACCAATTCACTCATGTGCCATCACCATAGTCCTGTGTGCTACAAGAGCATTAATTATACAAAAATAGATTAAACCCTGTCCCAAATCCAAGGCCAAAGTATAAGGTCAGTAACTTCAGGTTCTGTGCTGCGATGCTTCTTCTTTGTGTTCCTATCTTCAATTAAAAACAATATTGAGAATTAAATTCTTTTGCATTTAGTAGAAATCTTATATTCATGTTTCTCAGAATTGTAAGAGCAGTCCTGTGGCTCCTGGTCTGCAACAGTATAGGTTCTCTGCCCCATCTTAGGGAAGGATGGAGCTGGGCAGGAAGGTAAAGATAGGAATTGTAGCAGTGTGGAACTAATAAGAACTGGGGAAAAGGACAGAGAGCGCAAGGAGGAAAAGAAGCAGAGAGAGATGGAGGAAGAAGATTGGAAGAGGCATATGGAGCAGAAAGACACATGAAGAAGCCCTACTTGCTACTCAGCCTTGGCCTGGTACCAGGGACTTGGGAAACATGAAAGGAGACACTTCCAATAGACACGGCTGAGAGACCTGTGGGGAGACTGACAATGGCCACCTTTATCTTGACTTGAGTTTTTTTTGGGGGGGCTAATTCCCTTCTAGGCTTGCCTGCCTCATTCTCCCCATTCCAGAAGGGGCAAGCTTTTGGGCCTCAGAAGCCCTGCTTGGGCCAAACCTATTTTGCTGGGCATTTACCCTCAAGGGGATGGATAATTTTGGGTGTTTAATTGGAAATTATTTTAACTATATTCTTTCTCTTCTATCACACACTGATTTAATTAAAGTTCCTTTCTAGAAACTTGCACTCTTATGTTTATTGCAGTACTATGTACAATAGCTAAGATATAAAAATAACCTGATGCCCTAAAACAGATGATTGAACCCAGATGTGGTATATACAATGGAATACTACACAGCAGTCAAAACATAAACCATGCAATTTGCAGCAACATGGATGGAGCTGGAAGGGATTATGCTAAGAGAAATTAATCAGAGGGAAAAAGATCAATATTAGATGGTTGCATTTATATGTGGAATATAGAGGAATCAAAGGTCAGGAAAAAAAGGACAAAATTAGCAGGGAAATTATAAATTCCGGATTTATAGCAGGAGAGGGGTGGGAAAGAGGTCAAAACAGGGCAGGGAAGAGCACATCATTGTTCATTTTCATACATTTGTGATTAATTCCCTCAGGGTTAATCCCCGTAAATCTCCCACCACCACACGGTGAGAAAATAAAATAAATCAATAAAATTCCTTTACGCTGAAGGTATTATGCACCAGAGTATATTTTGTCTTTATGCAGCGGATGGTCAGAACTCATTTAGAGCCGGCAGGTTTGGGGTTCTCGGGGTGCCTTCAGCCTGCCTAGTAACAGTATTCTGAAAGCACAGGGGAGCCCAGCTGAGTGACCAAACCTGGGCGATGGGTACCCCAGTGGGTTTTAACAGCTGACCCCACGAAATCACCAGGTTTGGGTTTTAGGCAGGGGGTGGGGCGGAGGCTGGGGGGAGTAAAAACAGAGAGTCAAAAACTGCGGTAGTTTCGAAGTGCGCAGGTCAGGGTCAAACCTGAAGGCGGCATCCGGAAGAGCGCCCGCCCGTTACTCAGGTGTAGATGATGCGAGGAAGATTGGAAGGGACAGTGGTGTTTGTGTTTTGCTCTCCTCTCCCGGTTGGAAAGTCTTGGAAACAGATGGTTTGGAAAATGGACCAATTAAGTTTGAACGGCAATACCCTGAGGGGGACATAAACTGAGACTTAGGAGAGGCTTGAGGCTGCTTGGAAGACAATTCGAGAGTCCTTGGCTGCAGGAAGAGGCAAATTCGCGCTTCAGAGGGGATACTGCCGGGTGCGGCCTCAGCTGCCACAGGTTAGCGGCTCCTGGCTCACCATTTCCACAGTGTCAAGGCTTCCAGGTTCTCCAGGAGCGACGGCGCCATCTTGCGAGCAGCTTTCATTTGGGAGACTGGACATCCTGGGGTAACGCAGTCGGGCTTTATTGTCTTAAGAACATTTTCCATTTTCTCAATTACCCCTTTGTAAGTGAACCCTGTTTGCACCCTGAGACTGAACCGCGTATTGGAATTGTGGGTGCTCATGTGACAACCCACACACCAGGAGATCGCCTCCAAACTCCGCTCTATTGCACAATCGCTGGGGTGGTTCCTAAACAGTGTACCTTATTTGGAACCACTCCAGGGCATCTGAATCAGATTTTATGGAAGGAAGGCCCACCAGACCTGCGAGATCAACAAACCCATTTTGAAAATCACTGATTTATTCAAGGTTAGTACTTGAAAGGTTAAGAAGAAACTGTGAATGTAGCTGTAATTCAGACCTTATGGTTTATGTAAACTTTTGTCTGGGTGAAAAAAAAAATATTTCCATGAGTTAAAGAAAAGTTAGAAAATCCGGCCAGCCTGGTAGAGCAATGGGTTAAAGTAAAGTAGTCTGCAGTCACTGCAGCACCAGTTCCATCCCCAGCTAGGGATGTGACCTACATGGTACAGCAGACCTCTTCTGTTCCAGCTGCTCCCCTCAGCAGTGTATTTCAGCCGATCTGCCAGTTCTGTTCCCACACTCTTTGTCTGGTGAATCATCTCACCCCCCACGCCTATGGCCTGTACCTTAGTTATTCTATGCATAAATAAATCAATCTTAAAAAAAAAAGAAAAAGAAAATCCCTGGTGGAGTGGAAAGGGAAATTTTTTTCCTGGGATCAAATTCTGACTGCATTTGCTTGCCCTGTGATTTTAGGGCAAGGTTTGGTAAATAACTGCCAAAGTCCAGGTAGCATGTTTTAGTAAATCAGTTTTATTGAAAAATTGCCCCACCATTCATAAAAATATGGATATTTTTAGCTATAATCGCAGAGTTAAATAGCGACAGTTGATGGGTTGCCAAGCCTAAAATATTTAGAAAACATTTACTGACCCTTAAGTCAGCTACCCCCTCAAATGAGTTAAAGCATCGATCTCAGCTTCAGATTTTATCAGCAATAATATGGAATTAACAGCATTTCTTAACACAGTAATCGAAATAACTAAATGATATAATAATGCAAATTTCCTAGTATGATTTCCACCAGTAATACTGGAATAGTACTGATTGTTTGCTCTGTACTAGAAACAAATTTGAACACTTTACATGGATTTTCTTTATTACAATTTTGTTAAGTCTTATCATTCCCATTTTACAGATGAGAAAATGGAGTAGTACAACCATATTGGTTAGTAAAACAATGAAAATTTCCGGATCCATTGAATTCATTGCTTTCTTGAGACTGACTAATGCCTATCAACTGTTGTGGCCCTCAGAGCCTACTGACTTCTCCCATCAGCTTTTCACAATCCAGCAATTAGAGGTAGTCTATGGTAGGCTAGGGCATTTGGAGACCCTACTATAGATCTCTGATTATTTGGGCAAGTCCAGAGCTAATTGTTAAATTCAGTAATTGGAATATCATCCCAACCTGACATTCATTCTTCTGGCACAGTAGGTGAGCTGGGCTGCTCTTATAACTGTTTACCTAGAATACAAAATACCGAGACCTTTATTTAACTGGGAGTTGGGACTGCCAGGGTGCACTCTGACATACTGAACTGTGAAGGAGCTAAAACTCCGTGAGTTGCAGAAGCTGGAGGGAGAGAGTAGGGGTGGAAGACATATATTGAGGGACACAGTGAATGAGGTAGCTCAGTAATAGGACAGGGGGAGCAGTTCATCTTGGGGCCCACTTCCGTTGTTAATTACTTTCCAGTTCCAATACACTTTCTATAACTGCCTCAACCAACCCCTCTTTTCCTGATGGAATCCCCACCAAACATAAGCATCAGATAAATAAATGTGATTTCAAGCCAATAGCCATTCATTCTGTTGAATCTCAACTACAACAGGAGACACATTTACATCATAAAATCTAATGGAAGCAGCACCACACCAGGTTGTCTTTGGTAGCCTCTGTGTACCTGGCCTGTGCAATACAGGAAGATTGACCCTCAGTGCAGTGAGACCAGACAGGTAAGCAGCTGAGGAGTGTTCTATCACTGACCTTTATTCAGGGCTGCTGTCCACAAGCAACAATTACCACTTTTAATAACCAAATAGACATTGAAATGGTAATGAGGATATTATGGTTTTCAAATTGTGAGAACACAAATTTGAAAATGAAATCAGTTCAGCTAAGCTGATTTAAATACAAGGAGCAATGGAAAAATCCAGCAAATCCCATTTATACCACTATTTTTATATGGGTGCACATACATCCTGTCTATACTTCCTGAGAAACTAAGGATAGTTACTAAGAGAGCTGTTTTGGCCGAATCTTTTCAAATGATTCTAACATGTAAATGAAGTGCCAAAGATGAGTAGATGAGAAAATTTGAAGAGGAATATTAATAGGTAAAATATATGTTTGTATAGCAAGTGGTAGACCAGAAACAGAGTTTTGAGGTGAGACAATCTCTGCTAGAAATTCTTTGTTTTTTCTTTTTTTAATTTATTTATGCATTCAAGATCTAGTATAGCCGAGGTTCAAGGTGAGGTATGTGTGAGAGATTCACCAGAGTCAGAGTAGGGAGCAGGACAGGCAGATCTACTGAGATACACTGCTGAGGGGAGCAGCAGGTAAGACAGGAGAGGTCTGCTGTGCCTGTGAGTTAGCTCCCTGGCCAGAGATAGAGCTCATGTCGCAGAGGCTGGTGATAGCTTCAGAGCTCTGAAACTTTAACTACTGTGCCACTAGAGAGGGCCCTAGTTGTAATTCTTAAAACAATTAAAAAATATATATATATATATATATATATATATATATATATATATACACACACACATACATAATAATTTTTTAAATGTTGAAGTACCACCGGTTTACTTATCAGTGTTTTGGAAGTGTAAGATTCCCCCCTCAGAGGTATTCACCAGAGTGCACCTGCCACCATAGCACCCATAGTCCTCCACTATAGTCCGTCCATGGATCCCCACCCTTTTCTCTTCAGCCCTGTTCCCCTTTAAATGCCTCAGTTCTATGGTCACCTTTCAAGGACTGGTTTTAAAATTTTTCTTTATGTGACCCTTTGTTTGGTTTCTCTGGGTTCCACATGTACATGACAACATCCAGTATTTTATCTTTTTTCATCTCTCTTACTGTGTTTAGCATAATCCCTTCTGACTCTGCTCATGTTGCCAATAATGGCATGAGTTAATTTTTTTGTTAGCTGTGTAGTAGTCCACTGTGTATATATATCATTTCTTGATCCATTCATCTGTCTTTGGGCACAGAGGTTGTTTCTGTAGTTTGGCTGTTATAAATAAACAGGGAGCCTAGGTTTATTGCAATAAATGTGGGGTTTAGGTTTCCTTTTGAATTAGCATTTTTGTGTTCTAATGGAAAATTCTCAGAGCCCTCAATACCCCACCCCACACTTCCCAATTCCTATTCAGTGTGAGTTTTTATAACATTTTGCATGACCTCTTGACAATTAAAATATACTACCTTGTTTTCCAGTGTGTGAGAGACCTGGTCTGCTTTTATGACACAAAGCTACCGAAAACTTTTTTGCATTTCCACCCCCACACCTGAAGTATATGTTATACCCTCCCCCACCTACCATATGTAATTAGCTACTTGTTTATCTATTTTCTTTTCAATTTGACAATCATTTGTATAGCTATAATTTGGGGAATACACTTCATCCCTCCATTTACCTTCACCAAAGCTTTACTTAGCTTACACCAAAGCTTCAATGCTAATGCCCTGTCACTTTCCTTGCCCATCTCCTCCTCACTCCTACCTCTCTGGAAATCAGCACATTTTTCACAAAAGGGTTAAAAATTACTTTTGTGGTAATTTTCCAGTTTGTTTTCTTTGGGCATTTATATTTACCAAATAAGTGAAACCATCCATAAATTTTCACATTCTGACTTACTTCACTTAGTGTACCCACTTCAAGATCCATCCATTTTTATCTCAAAGTTTTTTCATCTTTTTCAATAGCTGTGTAGCATTTTATTGAATGCTTATTTCACAATTTTTTTATCCAGTCACCTGTCATTTGGCATTTAGTTTGGTTCATTGACTTGATTATTGGGCATAATGGTGCTATGAACATAGGAGTACATAAATCTTTCTGTATTATTGTTTTCATTTTCAATGGTTAAGTCATAAAAGTGTTAGTTCCAGATGATATGATATTTCCTTTTTATTTCTTTGAGGAATCTTCATGCGGTTTTCCATATAGGCTACACCAGAGTCTTCCCACAAAAAGTAGATTAAGTGTTCCATTTTCTCCACATCCTCACCAACTTGTTTTTAGCCTTTTTTGGATATAGGCTATTCTCACAGAGGTGAGGTGATACACCATTGTCATTGTGCTTTTTTTTAATAGTTAGTGATGCTGAGCATTTTTTCATGTTTCCTGTAGGCCATCTTAATGCCTTGTTTGGAAACATCAATTCAGTCATTTGCCCATTTTTCATTGAGCTTTTATTTTTTAAGTTGTATGAGGTATTATTTATTTTGGAAATTAATCCCTTGTCAAGATTTGTAATATACAAATAGCTTCTCATACTTTATAGGCTTCCCTTTTGTTTTTGTGATAGTTTCTTTTGAGGTATTGCATCTTTTTAGTTTGATTAACCTCATGTTTATTTTTGCTTTTGTTTCCCTTACCATTGGGTTTGCATCCCCAGGTGCATCCTATGTAGCTTGTGTCCAGGAATGTATCACCTGTATTTTTTTTAAAGATTTATTTATTTGTGCATGCAAAACTGGGTACAGGCCAGAGGTGCAGGGACGGTGAGAGGATTCACCAGACACAGAGTGGGGTGCAGAACAGGAAGATCAACGAAGTACACTGCTGAGGGGAGCAGCGGGCTGGTCAGGAGAGGTCTGCCATGCCATGTATGTCACTTTTGGGGCTGAGGACCCTGGGAATCGAACTCGTGAAGTGCCTGCTTTTAGCATCATAGTGCTGTGCTTTAACCCATTGTGCCACCAGGGAGGGCCCTCACCTGTGTTTTTAATTTTATTTTGTGTAGTTTATAACTTCAGGTCTTGCATAATTTTGAATTATTAATCTTTAATAATGTCAAATTATTTAATTTTTAACTAATATTTAACCCATTTTGAATTCATTTTTGTGTATGGAATTATGTGATGATCTAGACTTACTGTTTTCCTTTCTCCATTGTATGATAATGCTCTTTTGTCAAAGACTCATTGTCCATATTTGTATGGGTTTATTTCTTTATTCTGTTGGTATGTGTTTCTGTTTTTCTTTCACTACCATAATGTTTGATTACTATCACTGTCAAGTCAGGAAATGTGATATAGCCAATTTTTTCTTTTCTCTCAGTGTTGTTTTCACTTCTCTGAGTCTTGGTGTTTCCATCTAAATTTTGCAGTTGTTCTATTTCAGTGGTAAGAGGTTGTCTCGTTGTAACAATTTGTTTATTCCTTCTAGGTTGTCCATTTTGTTTGCATATAGATATTCATGGTAGTCACTTATGATTCTTTGCATTTCCGCGGTATCTCTTATAATTTTGCCTGTTGTTATATGATTCTTTTTATTTGGATTTTCTCTCTTCTTAGTAAGCCAAGCTAAGGCTTTGTAATTTTATTTATCCTTTCATGGAGCCAACACTTGGTTTCATTATTTTTAACTCTCTTCTTGTTTTCTTTCTCATTTATTTCTACTACAATTTTTATTATTTCCTTAATTCTATTGACTTTTTTTATTTATTCTTTTCATAATTTTTTCAGATGTTAGGTTATTTATTTTAAAGTTTTCTTGTTTATTGATACAGTCCTGTTTGCTTTATATATCCTCTTTAATACTGTTTTTAGTGTATCCTATGAATCAGGTAGCTTGTCTTTGTATTTTCAATAACTTTTAACTTCTCCAGTGAGTTCTTCATTAGCCCGAGAGTTATTTAAAAGGATTTATAGTCCATACTTATTTGAGTTTTTTGCAGGGGCTTCTTTTTGTGATTATTTCTAGCTTATTCAGAGAAGATGTTGATATAATTACGCTTTTCACTTATTTTTTTGATACCACTTTTGTACCCTAGCATATGATCTATCTGGAGAATGTGCACTTGAGACAAATGTTTATTGACTTCTTTTGAGGTAGAAGTTTCTGTAAAAGTCTGTTAATAAGCCTGTTAATAATGTCATTATTTCCTTATTTCCTTTCTGTCTTGATGGTCTATCCATTGACATAAGTATTATGTTCAAATCCTCAGTAATTATTGTGTTAATATAAATGTATTATTTTAGATCTTTCAGTAGATTCTTACATATTTGGGTGTACTTGAGTTGGGAACATTAGTATCAATGGCAATTATATCTTGATGAATTGATCACTTGATTATTATAGAGCACTCATCTTTGTCACAAGTTACTTTTTTTTCTGAAATACTAATTAATGAGATATGAAAATAGTATTTTTACTTTTTTTTCTGTAACTGGCTTAAAATACTTGCTACATGTAGTCTTTCATCTCAAGTCTACGTTTGTCTTTTGAGCTGAAGTGAGACTCCTGCATAAGATAGTTGGGTCATACTTTTTAAATCAAATATGTCCTTTTATATCTTTTAATTGATGCATTTAATATTACTTGCTTTTAGGATGATTATCGGTATAAAAGACTTGTTTACTGACATTCTATATTTTTTCTTTCTTTGGCTTCTTTATCTTTCTGCTTTTTTTTAATGTGTTTTAATCTGCTTTGCATTTGGTTGGCTTCCTCTGGTGTTTCTCTTTGTTTTTATTTCTTCTTTTAAAACTGTCTCTATTTTAGTTCTGTTTTGTGGTTACCATGAGGGTTGCCTTGATCTTTCTATAATTAAAATAATCCTTTCTCTGCTTGTATCAGTTCATCATCTGATGACACAGATTCTGTCTTTTTCTTCCTTACCCTCTGCTGCCCCTTTATTTGTGTTTATATGTCTAATTCTGTATTTCTCCTTATATCCTTGCTCAAGTTGTTAATTAAGTATTTTTTTCTTTCCATGTAAAATACTTTCTTTCAACATTTTTTGCTGAAGGTCTGGTGGTGATGAGCTACATTAGCTTTTATTTATCTGGGTGACTAATTGATAAACAGATGAAATTACCTGTTAGCAAAATTTAATTTTTTTTCTAGTTGTGCATAGAATAGAGGTTTATCAAAGCCATTCTGTTAAGCCATGGTGTGGGTGAAGTCTCTTTCACTCATATTTAGATGACTGCCTAAAAGTCAGTTTTCCTGGATGTCTTTCTGAGTCCTCATTCTATCAGGTGAGAGCTCTTTGTTCTTTTTTGTTCTCTCTCTCCATATATATGGAGTAAATATTTATCTCGATTTTAGACCATCTTGAGCAAAGTGAAATATACAGACTTCCAGACCTTGGATATTCTGATTCAATGGGTCTGGTGTAGGCCACGGAGGACCTGGGAATGCCTCTATCCAACTAGGACTCAGGTGATTCTTATCACCTGAAGAAAACTTGGCAGTTGCTTTTGCAGGTGTCCAGAGACCAGACTCAGTTTGCCTGGGGGCAGAACCATGGCAGAGTGATTGAAAAAAGTTTTTCCATGTCTAATTAGTTCTATTTTCATGTTTTTATTTAGGGTGGGAAACCTTCCCTCACTCCTTTATCATAATATTTTGTGTTTAAGAGTATCTAAGTCTGGACAAGAAAGATAACTCAAAATCAGCAATTTTTTCTTATTGAAAGCATAGATTACACATATTCCATCTAATATTCCCTTCTTCAGCAAATGACACTGGTAGGTTTCCACTTCATTCGATCTTATACTGAGCACCATCCTTCTTCATATTGTGGACTCAAAGGACCCTGGGGTAATGAATGGAAAAATTACTTAGGTCAAAAGAGTTTTGGGAGGATTTATTGGCTATAGAGTATTTCCCAAGGGGTGGCACCAAGAAATGGACTGGCCATTTAAATCTAATGTAGACAGAGCTTTTCAGAGTGACTTAAGAATGCATACACACTGATTTGATCGATTTTCAAGCCTCAAGCCATTTGAGTCCCTTTCTACACACTCAGGTAAGTGAACACATTTAGGTGACAAATGAAGGAGATGGAAAAGTATGTTAACACTGGCTTATAGCTTTGAGTACGTGACTTAGGAGTATCCAATTCCAGTTTCCCCTTTGTGTCTGTTGCTCCGCAATACCTATATACAAACATAGAACCTAGAAATGAGATTCAACATTTTGATAAAACTGAAGAAATTCCTTTTAAAGATTTTGACAAAACATTACAATTTCATCTAGGACATGTTGTTTAGTTTCCTCATCATTTGCTTTTTTTCTGGTAAAATTTCCAATTATAACCTAAAATAAATATTACTAACCATGCCCACGTACACTGAAAGTTGGAAATTTAGTTATTTATGTACACAATGATCTTGCAGCAAATTTACCTCTAAGTAAATATTCCCTCATGTATTACTCCTATCTTTTATATCACACTTATTCCAGATAAAGAAATTGACATGATTGCTTCTTCTGGTATCTTTAAAGCTGAGTATGTTATTCTACTGTGACATTTCTTTTCCATCAGACTCTTGTGGCTCACTTCTGCAGGGACATTAAAGAGGCATTTAGGTTCTATTCCACAGGGGGTCAGTATTGTGCTCCTGATTGCTGCTACATTCCTGTTTTTGTAACTATGTCTGGAAATCTCAGTGGAAATATCCATATCCATATCCACAGTAACAAAATTGGAAAATTTATGGGTAATGTGACTCTGGTTATTGTTACCCCCTTGATTGCCAGCTAAAGACTCACTTTGTAGCAAACTTGGTCAATTCATTCTACATCCATGGTTTGGTGTCCTAATACCTTTGAAATCTCATTGTGACTACTTTGAAGACATGATTTACATCGACAGCATTACACAGTAATGACAAGAATTTAGCAAAAAAGAGACACAGAAGGCAATATTTTACTTGTAGTTGTTATACCATATTAGTATTAGTAAAAACCATTGGATTTTTCTGTGAAGGAAGAGTACATGAATTACTTGACGTATAAGAAAACATATACATGGTGATTCTTATCCTTTACTGCACACTAGGAACACCTAGAAAGATTAATAAAATCCTGATGCCCAGGCCATAACTAACTCACCTGTAAATCAGGTTATTTTTTAAATAGGGATGGACCATCATTTCTCTTTCAAATTGGCTGAGTTTTTCTCCATTCTCTATTAACTTCCTCACCCCAGGGACAGTTTATGGGGGGTTGGTGGTGCTTGGCAGTCAGCTTCATGGAAGTTGGTGGGAAATAGGGAATAATAAGCGGGACATTGGGTATATCTCTATCCCAGTCGACTGTTGCCATTTTTAGTGGGTGTCTAACACAACACCCCCTTTACAGCTTTCCATCTTAACTTTTGTCAAAAAACTCTACCCACTCCCACCCAGACTATGCAGTTACTTACTTCTTCTCTTCTCTCTCTCTTTTTTTTTTAACAAAAAAATTAAATTTTGCTCTTTGGTATAGCATGGATGGGTTTTGAGGATATTGTGCTGAGTGAAATAAATCTGCAGAGTAATACAGTTTTCATATGATTCTATTTGTATGTGGAAAAGAACAAAGTGAGTGATAAAAAACAAAACTAAACAAGAGTAAACACAGATTCTGTCAACAGAATAGTGGTTTCTAGAGAGGAAATGGGATGGGTAGTGGGTAGAATGTTTAAGTGGGTCAGTTGTTTGATGGTGGATGAAAACTAAATTTTTGTGATGTTTATAATGTAGTACATATTGAAACATTAAAAAAATGAAGTAAAGTAAACAATCAAAAAATAAACTCTGATTATTACAACAATTGGTTATTACAGTGAAGTTGATAGGGAAGGGCAAAGTGGTAAAGCAGGTCAATTGCATTGATGAATGGAAACTGAACTTTGGAGGAAATTATAATATAGCGTAACCAGATGTTGAGCTGTGACGTACATCTAAAACTATATAATGTTATGAACCAGTGTTACTTCAATTTAAAGAAAACTTTTGTAGTCTCTTTATAAAAGATACTGGTCTGTAATTTTCCTTCTTGTAATATCTTTGTTTTGGATCTTAGAGTAATAGCTTATTCTGGAATGAGTTAAGATCTGTTTCCTGCTTTTCAGTTTTCTGGAAGAGTTTGTGTGAAATTGCCATCTTTTTTTCCTTTGGTGCAATTTGCGAACTGCAAATTCAGTTGATTTAAAGACTGAGACAGTTGAGGTAATCTGATTCTACTTAGAGGACCTTTGGTAACATTTTGCAGGTTATAGGAATACAGGTATACATCTTCTCACCTTTGCAACAGCATATATCTCACCACACCTACCACCAAATATGCAGTCGCCCTCCACCAGCAGCCAATCAATGTTCTCTACAAACTGCCATTCTGTTGTCAGAGTCTAAGGATTTGTTGTTGTCTTGTTGTGTTTGCTTGTTTCTTTCATAGAGTCTACAAATGAGTAAAATCATGCTGTATTTTTGATTCCCCTTCTGATTCATTTCACATAGCATAATCCCTTCAAGGTCATCCATGTTGTTACAAATGGCAAAGTTTTATCTTTTTTTTTTAAAAGATTTATTTATTTATCCATACAGAACTGGGGTACAGGCCAGAGATGTGGATGGTGAGAGGATTCACCAGGGACAGAGTGGGGAGCAGAACAGGCAGATCAATGAAGTACACTGCTGAGGGGAGCAGTGGGCGGGTCAGGAGAGGTCTGCCAGGCCATGCGGTCACCTCCGGGGCAGGCGGGGATGGAACTCATGCGGAAGTGGCTTAAGCTTCTTAGTGCAGTGCTTTAACTCACTGCACCACCAGGGAGGGCTAGTTTTATCCTTTTTCTATGAGTGAATAATATAGATACCTCATCTTCTTCATACACTCATGTATCATCAGGGTGTTTGGATTTCCATATCTTAGCCATTATGGAATATTATTCAGCAGTGAAAAGGAATGAAGTGATAATACATGTTACAACATGATGAACATCAAAAATATGATGCAGACCAAGCACCAAGAATGCATATGCTTAAATTCTACTTATTTATAGCAAAACTGTAAATGAAAAATATTCCCTAGATCTGGGGGAAAGGGAAAGGATTGATTGACATGAGTACAAGGAAAAATTTTTAGGTGATGGAGATATCCTAAAACTCTAATTATGGTGATTTTGCAATTGTATGATTTTCATAAATTTCATTAGATAACATATATAGAATGGATAAATTTTAGGGTATATAAATTATACCTGGCTCACCCATTCATCATGGCAGAATAGAGGCTGGGATTATATTTTATACTAAAAAAAATAATTACAAAAAATATGTGCTCAAAGGAAAATTTGGAAGTTCCCTGATAGAGTCCCAGGACTTTTGCACCAATGACTCACCCATGACTCACACTGAGGTCAGTGACTTGCTGTAGGGAAAGAGAGGGAACAGGGAGGATGCAAAGGGAGCATGGCTGGGCAAGTGAATACTGCAGCCAGCAAAATGGGTGGCCATCAGTTCCCCATGTACAACAACAGGGAACTCAAAGGACTGTGAATTTCTCTGGAGGGCCTTTTCAAAAAGGGAGTTCATCATATTTTGGCATGGATCCAGTGTGCACCACTGTCAAAGAAAGCACCTCTCCCAAACCCCTCCAAGAAGTAAGAGACCAAAGAGTGACCAAGTAGAGCTGGCTAAGCCCCAGTGCAGGCCCAATATCAGAGAGGTCCTAGTGAGAGTGAACTCACCAATCACGGAGAAAGTAACAAATGGGCAAGCTGATCTTGCAGCTCTGGTGCTCTGGAGACAGGGCAGCCGTGTGTGTGTGTGTGTGTGTGTGTGTGTGTGTGTGTGTGTGCTGCAGTGGTGGTCATAGACTCTGGCCATGGTAGGCAGTGGGGCACATACCCCACTTAGGCACCTCCTGCTCACCAGCTCCAACTGAATCCTGGAGCATGAGCTTCCCTCCCCCCAGGATACACAGCTTCATAGATAAGGAAGGAGAAGAGAAGTGAGGAGGGAAATTAGAATAACTGAAACACCAAACAGAGACACTGTGGAGAGAGAGAGGAGGGGGGTAGAGGTGACCAGTCTCACTGCTCAAACAAACTGAGATCAAGTACTTAAGTTCCAAATTTTCCTCCTAGCCCCACCCCAAAACAAGCTAAGTGAACAAGAGAAATAAAACTAAACATGCAGGAACCCAACTACAATAAAAGCAAATAAGCTAACACATATGCATAGGAAACAAGGAACATCTGAACACAAGATGGAAAAGTAAAATGAGAACAAGTTCTGGGGCTTACATAAAGGATGCAGAAATAGAGGACCTATCAGAACAAAAATTTGAGAAATTACAGATATTAAAATGAGCTACTGGAAAGTCAGTCAAAGGTAGATAGGTGTAAAATCTTAGACAGGAGATCCAGGAACAGAGTTCTTCACTCTGTGAGATCAAGTTAGTCAAAAACTGCAGGAACCCAAAGGTCTAGAGCTCTGACCAAAAATGCAGTGAGAATCAAGTGCAGCCCATCTTTTAAAACTTTCCTCCCTATTTCCTGTGCTCTTTGACCTCACACCATTTTGGAAAGAAGCTGCTGGGATCTTTAATTCCTACTCAGGTTCTTGTGAAATAATTTCGACTGTTCCCCTTCACAGTGTCTCATGATGACGGGCTGCAGTCCATTTTGGCTCTGTTTTTCAGTTTCCAAAGTTTTATTTCAGGAGGCATTTAACTACCTATATGTCTAAAAAGATTTTTCTGCTGTTCATTAATGATTCAAGCAAAGAACCTGTCACAGGTCTTGTCTGTCCACTACAGACTGTGTGTATCATAGAATCTTGCAGGCCCAACACAGGCCTTCAAAACATATTTAGCAGTTTCCAAGTGTAGTCATATTACCTCCCCAAAGCTTCTGGACAGTGAAATTCTTCATTTTTCATACAAGCGCATGAAGTGTGCCACACAGTTCTAGCCAGTACTAACTATATGCATAGGAAGATGACGGTCACAGATGCAGGAGAAATGCAGGATGTAGGCCAGTGAAAGCTAAGATTTTCTGAAAGAGATGCAATGAACTCTTAAGTGTAGATGAATGTTACAGCTGCTGTTGCTGGCAAGAAGTTCCTGGCATGGTAAGCAGTACACAATCCACAAACACCATTTCTTGAGATACTCTCATGGTGCTTTCTTCAGTGACTAATGGCTTCAGAGACTAGAGAATGGAGGTAGTGTTAACATTACTCTGTGGATTTGGAAGCATCACATAGTAAAATGAAACTTCTGGACCTGTGCAACTTCTTACCTGGCTCTACTGGAAGATACAACTTCAGGTTTCTCAGTAGCTTAGATAATGCAACTCCAGTGGTTATTTAGTTGTGAGTTTATCCTACAGAAACTGTTTCCCAGCTCTATACTCCCAACTTTATTCATTGTTTATTTCTTCCTTTTATTAGGATTGATTTCTTCTTTTTACTAGGATTTATTGGCTGGGGATCAAACTCATGTTGCAGACACTGCTGTCCAGTGTCTAGGGAGGATGGTGATGAGCATCAGCTGGCCTGTAGCATAGACTTGAGTGCTCACTGAGGGTCATGCTCAGGCTCTTATAAGCATCAGGATCAAGGACACTGGCTCAGTGCTGCTCCAATCACTGGATAAATAATCTTTTTAAAAAAAGATTTATTATTTATGCATTCAAGAACTGGGGCACAGGCCAGAGGTGTGGAGGATGAGAAGATTCACCAGAGACAGAGTGGGGAGCAGAACAGGCAGAATGACAAAGTACACTGCAGAGGGGAGTAGTGGGCAAGACAGGAGAGGTCTGCCACACCATGTGGGCCAGCTCCCTGGTGGTAGACTAGCTCCCTGGATAGACCTCATGCTGCAGTGGCTGTGGATAGATTTATGGTGCTGCACTTTTAACCTTTTGGGCCACCAGGGAGGGCCTTGATATGATAATGCTCTAAGTTCCTGGGTCCAAGCCCGGCCCCTCTATTCCACCTTCTCATTCTCCTCCCTGTTTTTCTTTCAGTCTGGATCACAGTCTGCTTTGCTGATGTCAGGTGCCTAGCTGTTAATGCTCCTAGACAGCTCATGAACCAGCTAGTGTGCAAATCAGGAAAGTAGTTTCTTCTTCCTACCCCTCATCACAATTTTACAGATTTCCAAACTATATTAATCATTCTTTCTCCTGCAGTTCTTGATTATCTGCTGGGAAGATGTCACTTTATATCATCTATGCCATATGATTTCCTTGGCTGCTGAGCCCCTGCAGGCCAGATCAGGCTATTAGTATGGGTCACAGCAGTAGAGACATTAGACTGACACTGATAGGAACTGCTGCTTCGTCATGATGTTCTTTTGGGTGGGAACACAAAATATTATGGCTATGATTCCAATGCTGTTTTTCGCTCCAGTAGATAGAGATAAATGAAGGGTAGAGAATATGCTTTGTCCTTCTTGTTTTCTTTCTTTTTTAAAGATTTATTTATTTATGCATATAGAACTGGGGCACAGGCCAGAGGTGCAGGGGCAGTGAGAGGATTCACCAGAGACAGGGAACAGAACATGCAGATTGACTGAAACACACTGCTGAGGGGAACAGTGGGTGAGACAGGAGAGGTCTGCTGTGCTATGCGTGTCACCTCCCTGGTGGGGGTCAATCTCATGCTGCAGTGGCAGCCGATAGCTTTGTAGTGCTGTGCTTTGACCAGTTGTGCCACATGGTTGGGCCCTCCTTTTGTTTTCGAATGGTTTCTTTTCTAGTATTCTACCTCTGTTATTCCTCAATAAATATTTATTAAATTGAATGATGATGATTCCTAGGCATATAGGATCCTTTCTGGATATCATCATGGTAGAACTATTGAGCCGAAACTTCAAAGACTTAAAAAATCCCCCATGGTTTGGAAAATGACAAAATTGAGACCCAGAGTAGAAAAGTGTCTTGCCCCAGATCACACAGCCAGTTGGTTCCCAAAAGCTGTCAGTGGAAGCCAAATCTCTAGGTTCTTGGTTTGATGATCTTCACAAAGATTGAGTCGTTTAGGAAACTGAGATTTTTTATCCCATCAAATAACAGCTTCTACAGAAATAGGCTGCAGTGAATCACATCCAGTATGTATTTGACAAATGTAATGTGGTTAGCCAGATTACCACCCAGTATTTATGTGCTTTCTGGATAGTTACCATGTAACTTTGCAAAGTTGACTAAAATTCCTCAGGAAACTTGGTAGATATTACTGAATGACATTAAGGACTCATCAAAGTGATTTCCTTGGAAGTTTTGCAGTTTACTTGTCATAATTGTTATCGCGATGCAGTTATAACTCAGTTTGGAGTATTCATAAAAATCTCTTTGTAGAGAAGATTGGAACAATAAAAAAGATTAAAATAGTTGATAGCATGAATTGCACAATCCCATTCTGAAATACTCAGAATGGTTTTTTTAGGGACCCAATTGTTAGAAAACTGGTGATTGCAGAACAAAGTGAGAATATAATGTATAAGTGAGATGGAGAAGGGAAGAAAGTGGAAGAAATCAAGGAAAAAAGTGACCATCCTGTGAGTAAAAAAATGGGAAAGAATGGAAATGGGGGAAAAAAACCCCAAAATGTCAAGAACTATTAATGTATCAGGAGAGAGTGAGTGGAAGATTCAAGTCAGAGAATCAGTTCACTGTTGTTATTTCCTATTATCTCAAACTAAAAATAAGTTAATGGAAACAGTTTTGCTCAGAGCTACAGGAGTAGAATCCCTGGGAAATAAATTACAGAATTTGTTCACTATTTTTTATCAAACTGTAAGCATAAGCCAACCCGGCAGATAACCCTGGATGTTGCCCCTAATTGTGGCTGGGAAACTCAGGTTGGGAAACATAACTTTACAGAAGCTTTGTTAAGTTTTGATTAGTTCCTCAAGCAATGTGCTTCTACTTTTGAAATACCACTGTGCTGACGTAGATGAGACACTTGGTTATTTCAGCAAGACTTGTTTCTAAAATGTTGGTCTTTGGGATCTTTTAACTGTGCCGATGGCCAGTTGAGATAGCACAATAGGATTGGATTCTGATAGGGTTATGTGATCTTGTATGCAGGATCTTAGCCAGGGAAGCAGATGGGCCTGACTTCTACTCTAGAGACTTTTTTTTTTGAAGTAACATTGCATTATTACATTATCATATACAATAACTATTTCATTACTACATAAGTTTATGTTTATGTTTGAGAAACAACACCATGTATATATACTGCATTAAATGTAACAATAAAAGTGCAACCTGGCCCTCCCTGGTGGCGCAGCGGGTTAAAGCACTGCACTAAGAAGCCAAAGCCACTTCCTCATGAGTTTGATTCCTGCCTGCCCTGGAGGTGACCACATGGCGTGGCAGACCTCTCCTGACCCGCCCGCTGCTCCCCTCAGCAGTGTGCTTCGTTGATCTACCTGTTCTGCTCCCCACTCTGTCTCTGGTGGAACCTCTCACCGCCCCTGAGCCTCTGGCCTGTTCCCCAGTTCTGTATGTACAAATAAATAAATCTTTAAAAAAAAAAAAAGTGCAACCAATCCATCATCATGCCATTGTTCCTGTTTTCCTGACTTACCCTTCCCCTATCTCTCTTCTGGTAACCACTAATTAGTCTTAGAGTTTAAATTTAATTTTTTTGACTTTGTTTTCTTTATATACTACATGTAAGGGAAATCATATGGGATTTGTCTTTTTCTGTCTGGCTTACTTATTTCACAAACCATTATTCACTCTTGGTACATCCATGTTGTTGCAAATGGCAGAACTTCATCTATTTTTAAAGCTGGATAGTAGTCCATATATGCCATCCCTTTATATGTTCATCAATAGATGGGCACAGATTATTTCCAGGTTTTGATTTTTGTAAATAGTGTTGCCATAAGCATATATCTTTGAATTAGTGTCTTTGTATTTTGGGTTAATACCCAGAAGTAGGATAGCTGAATTGTACGAAGTTTCTAATTTTATTTCCTTAATGGCTGCAACATACATTCCCATTTCTTTCCACATCCTTTCCAAAACTTGTCACTTCCCATCTTTTGAAGCACAGTCATTCTAACAGGTACATTTCTTAATATTTTCTATATCATTTTGCCTTTCTCTATAAAATAACATGATGACATCTTCTCATGTGCCTATTGGTCATCTGTGTGTCTTTATTGAGAAAGTGTGTATTTAGTTCCTTTGCCATATTTTAAATGGGTGGTTTTTATGTTGTTGAGTTTATGAGTCTTTTGTATATGTTGGCTTTTAACTGCTTGTGGGCTATATGATGAGCAAATACCTTTTCCTATTTGGTAATATGTCTTTTTCATTTGGATGCAAGTTTCTTTCATTGTGAAGAAACTTTTTAGTCCATTGTAGTCTGTTTATTTTTCTTTATGTTTTCTTTGCCCTTGCAATTAATTTCCTCAGACACCTCTATCAAGGAGTATATTGCTTATATTTTCTTCTATGTATTTTATGATTTTAGGTCTTATATCCAAATCTTTACTCTGCTTTGAATAATTTTTTGTATAAGATGTGAGATGGTGCTTGAATTTTCAGTTTTCCTAATGTCATTTATTGAAGTCTTTCCTTGATCCATTGAGTCATTCCAAGTCTTTCAATTCTTTGGTTAAATTTATTCCAAGGTATTAATTTTGGATTTCTCTTTCTGTTAGTTCATTATTAGCATGCAGAAATACAAAAGACTTTTGTATCTAAATTTTGGAGTCATCTACTTTATTCATATTTTATTTCTAATGGCATTTTACCAGAGTCTTTGAATTTTCTATGCATATTATCAGGTCATATACAATTCTGCAGTCTTTTTTTCCAATATGGGTGCCATTTTTATTTTCTTACTTTAATTGCTCTAGCTTGGATGTCCAAAACCATATTGAATAATAACAGTAAGAGTGGACCTCCTTCCCTTTTTTCCTGATTTAAAAGGAAGAACTTTTAGTGCTTTACCATTAACTAAGATGTTCGCTATTAATTTGTAACAGATGGTCTTTATTATATTGAAGCATATTCCTTCCCTATACATGTTGTTGAAAGTTTTTAAGAAAGCAACTTGTCAAATGCTTTTCCTGCATCTGTTGAAATAATAATATCATTCTGTCTTTCCTTTGGTTGATATGCTGTGCCGTGTTTATTGATTTGCATATGTTGAATTATCCTAATGTCTCTGGAATAAATGTTGCTCGATTGTGATATATGATTCTTATGCATTCCTGGATTTTATTTGCCAATATTTTGTTGAGAATTTTGAATCTATGCTAATAAAGGATATTTGTCTTTAGTTTTCTTTTTTGTGATGCCCTTGCTTGACTTCAGAGTCAGGATAAAGTTGCCATCATAGGATGCTTGGAAATTTCCCCTGCTTTTCAATTTTCCATACCCATTTGAGAAGGATAGGTATTAATTCTTCTTTGAAAGTTTGGTAAAATTCACTAGTGAAGCAATCTGGGATTTTATTTGGGAGTAATATTTTGATTACTATTTCAATTTGCATACTCATGATATATCTGTTGTGGTTTTCTATTTTGAACTGTCTTTTGGATCGCCAAGTTGTTAATTTCTAATCTAATTTTTTTTTATTTTCAGCCATCTATTGACTTGCCTTTGCTTTTTATTTTCCTAGTTTACTTAGGTTTAAGCTTATCTTACTTATTTGTGATTTCTTTTCCCCTTGGGGTAGGCTTGTGTTACTATAAACTTCCCTCTTTGTACCACTTTTGCTAGATTTCTTATGTTCTGAGAAGTTATGTTTCCTCATTCATCTCCATGTATTTTTTTTTATTTCACTTTGTATTTCTCACTGACTCTGTGCTTATTCAGTTGCATGTTGTTCATTCTCTATATATTGGTGATCAATCACCCCCTCTTTCTTCTTTTGTTTTATTTCTAGTTTCATACCTTTATGATTTGAAAGTATTCTTGATTTCAGTCTTCTTGCATTTTTGAGATTTCTTTTGTGTGCCAAAATGTTGCCTATCCTTGAGAATTTCCCAGAGCACTTAAAAAAAAATGTGTATTCTTTCATTTTGGGGTGGGATGTTCTGTAAATAGGTAAGCCCATCCTATATAATTTTTTTATTTAAGGTGTTATTTATGTGGTAATATACTGTCTGTTGGTGTAAATGGGGTGTTAAAGTCTCCTGCTATTATTGTATTGCTATCAAAGCCTGCCTTTTTGTGTTGATATTTGCTTTAGATATTTGGTGCTGATTTTTTGTTATGTCTTCCTGATATTATATATGATTATATATGATTTGACTTCTTTATCATTATATATTTTTGTCTTTTATTATCATTTAAACTTTTTTTTAACTATCTTTTTTTTTTAAAGATTTATTTAATTATTCATACAGAACTGGGGTACAGTCCAGAGATGCGGGGGATGAGAGGATTCACCAGGGACAGAGTGGGGAGCAGAACAGGCAGATCGATGAAGTACACTGCTGAGGGGAGCAGCGGGCCGGTCAGGAGAGGTCTGCCACGCCATGTGGATCTCCTCCGGGGCAGGTGGGGATCGAACTCATGCGGAAGTGGCTTAAGCTTCTTAGTGCAGTGCTTTAACCCGCTACACCACCAGGGAGGGCCTTTAACGATCTTTTTTACTGGAAGTCTACTCTGTCTTATATAGGAACAACAATTCCTGCTCTTTAAGGTTTTTCATTGGCCTGGAGTACCAGTTTCCATTCCTCTACTTTAGTCTGTGTTTGTCATTATAGCTTAAATGAGTCTCCTGTAAGCTGTATATAGTTAGGTTTTGCTTTTTAATCAAACCAACCACTCTGTACCTTTTGATTAGTGAGTTCAATCCATTTACATTAAGAGTGATTATTAATATATGAAAGCTTGTAGCAGCAGTTTGTCTGTTATTTCTGGTTCTATTTCTTTTTCCAATTTTTTGTTCAAAGTTTCCTTCAGTACCTATTGAGCCTCTTGAGCTAGTTGCTTTCTTGTTGCCTCTAAAGGTCACAGATTAGTTCCTTTCAGATCCTGGGCCCTAGTTCTGCAGTTTAGTATTATGAATTTTCAGACTATTTGAGCATTTCTTTCTCCAGATGGAAAAGAATCCTTTTACCAACTGTATCTAACTTAGAACACAATGGGCCTGTGGTCAAACAGGGTCTCTTATGAGGCCTCAGTTAAGTGGAATTTTGTTTACAGGCTGAAGCATTAGGTTAACCTTACCAAAGACAATCTTAACATTTAATGGCTATAAAATGGATACTTTTAAACCAATCTAGATAAATTTATTCATTTACCAGGTGCCCTAGAGAAAAAAGGCATCACAATTAGGGATTTACTATAAAACAAGGAAGATTACTTTTCCTCCTCTTTAGTTTCTGGTGACCAGGATGAGGCCTATTGTTACATACTACTTTCTTCAGAGCATGAAGACAGGATCCTGGGAAAACTGGCAGAAATTGTAAAGGATGAAATCTCTCTCTTTTTTAGAATCTAGTCTCTATTTTTTCCTGTTGATTTGAGACTTACACCTGACACATTTCATAAATGGATAGCCAGAGAACTGTACATTTTTAAAACCTGAAATCACTTTTAAACATTTTACAAAAAACCATTTAATTGTCGGTCATGAAAAATCAATTTGATCTATACTTTGTTATAATAATTTAATTGTAGAAAGGATTATTTATTGGAAATCAGAAGAAAAGGTAAAGAGCCCTATTTATGTGCTTATCTTGCCTTTAAATTTACTTCCCTTCCCCCCACTTTGCCTGAGCTCTTTGGTTGCCATAGAAACTGGCATGGTCTCCAGCTGAGATTCCTGTGAGCCTTAATTGCATTCTGAATTTCATAAACTCTCTATTAACCTTTGCCTGACAGATATGTGTATGATGCAGCATGAGCTAGATTATAGATTGAAATGATATATACATTCAGGTTTCATTTACCCAGTGCTCTTTCTCAGTCCATTAATTACACTTATAATAATCGTGATGTTACTATTCATGTGTTTTTTTTCTTATAGAAAATGCCAGATTATATATACACATTTAAAACATAAGTATCTGTAAAGGAAGGTTGAAAATGGAAACTTAGTATGTGTAGATATATGTTTGAATAGCTTTTAATATGCTATATCTATATCTAAGCTCTATATAATATGTATATTTGCCTGTACCCAATATTTAATATGTATTATGGCATTCAGTACTCATCACTCTATGTAGTAGGTACAATATATCCACTATTTTACAGTTGAGGATACTGAGATATAGGGAATTAGAATTCCTACAGATAGTCCATGGTACTGGCTTAGAATCCAAATCTGTTTAACCGGAGCTCTTTAACAAAATCAGAGCACGTAAGCTTTTTATATGTACCTGTTTGTATACTTCTTGATCTTGCCTGAGATATAGGGCTTTAGGGAAAATGTCCTTTTTCTAGGTGAATCATTACATCATAGCTGAAGGAAAAACGAATAAAGAAAGCATATTCTTTACTCTGAAGGAGTGTGTGAAAGTGGGCCACCTTGGTGGCCTAGGGGTTAAGTCTCAGCACTATTACCACTATGGCCTTTGACTCCCCAGCCAGGAGCTAACCCATATATGGCACAGGAGATCTCTCCCATCTGCATCTCTGGCCTACACCCCAGTTCTTCTACACATAAATAAGTTTTTAAAAGGAAAACTATGGAAGCAGGGGTGGTGGGATAAGTAAGAGGAGAATACAGACATGAAAATATAATTGCAAGTTGCTAACACAAGACAGATGTCACTAGAATAAAGCCCCAGCCTCACTGTAAGCTCATGTTCAAAGAAATAGTAGCTTGAATATAGAATAAACAGAAAACAATTTAAACTCCATGGAAGGTTCTTTAAGAATGCCAAAGGCAACATCATCTATTTAGTAAAACAAACCATCTGTTCCATTACAGATGGAATAGCACAAAGGTAATATTTTTGTGTATAGATATCTAATTTTCCCGTTATCTTGCTGAAAGCCTCCTCCTCTTCCTTTGCAAGCACCCCCAAACTAGCTCACGAATCTGGCAATGCAGTCTTTATTGTTTCTCTCCATTTTCCTCTCAGGCTAATGCCTTTATTATAAATATTGGTTTAGAATCCCTTTCACTTTTTCTATTTTTTCATGATTCAAATTTTGTATGAAGACTTGCTAGGGAACTGGCCAGAAGCTAGGTTTTCTTCTTGAAAGACATACAGTTTAAGAAACAAACCTCAGACACAACTATTTTTTTTATATAAGTCTTTGTCATGGAGGGATAAACTGAGCATTGTGGATAGCAGAGAAAAGTTGGCTGTCATTTTCACCAGGGAAGTGATAAGAGGGGCTTCTGATCTTGAGGCAGGAAGAGGTTTCTTTAGATGGTGAGGTGAAAGAAGCATTCTTGTCCAAGGGTACAACATATGCCCAAGTTTATTGGCTTTCACAGACATGATGTGCTTGAGGAATAGATAGATGATATGATACATTTTTAGATCAATCTCAAATATTCAAAAGCAAGAAGAAAATATGAATGGGCCATTTTTGAAAAGCAAAGAAAGTATGGGTAAAGGTAGCAGATATATTTTAGTCCATCTTTTTCATGTTACTATCAAAGTGGCAATTGAATAATGGCATTTTGAATGAATTTTCTCATTTGTAAAACCTTCTGCTTCCTGAGTATGCAGATCCTTCCTCCAGCCCTGTTCACAGGGTTCAAGGTCATGAGTTCAGCTAGAAAATGAAGTTTAAGCATCAAATGGAAAGGTCTTTTTAAAAGGCTTTATCCACATAAACTCATTATTATTTTTTTAAAGATTTATTTATTTATTCATACAGAACTGGGGTACAGGCCAGAGATGCGGAGGGTGAGAGGTTTCACCAGAGACAGAGAGGGGAGCAGAACAGGCAGATCGACGAAGTACACTGCTGAGGGGAGCAGCAGGCGGGTCAGGAGATGTCTGCCACGCCATGTGGTCACCTCGGGGGCCAGGGATAGAACTCGTGCTGAAGTGGCTTTAGCTTCTTAGTGCTGTGCTTTAACCCGCTGTGCCACGAGGAAGGGCCTCATTATTATTTTTAATTGATTACTAGAGAGACAACTTTAAAGCAGATACATATCTCACTTGGAGTATTATATCAGATTGCTATTTTTTGTTGTCATATCCCCATTGTCTGATGTTATCTGTTCCTTCCCTTCTGGATAGCAAATCTCTAATGGAATCTTTGGTAAAGAATATTTTGGTGACTTCTAATAAGAAGTATGATAGTTTGAAATTTAGACCTCATATGTGAGTAAAAAAAATTCCCTTATCATAGGGACTATAGTGGGTGTGAGAGTGTGTGTGTGTGTGTGAGAGAGAGAGAGGTGATCCTTTATTCTGCATCAACCCCCACCCCCCATTAGGGATAGAATGAGCTCATTTAATACCCTCCTTTTCTCCTTCTGGACTCTAACATTTCATTTTACTAGAACAGGGAGTAGCAAAAAAGAGGACACGAGTCTTTTATTCAACTGAATGATTGTGTTGTTCTTTTGGTTTGTTGGTTGTTGATATCTTTCTGGTTGACACTGGTCTTCTGGCCACTGATGCCCATTGTGCAGCCATTGTCTAGCCATGCTAGATCTCATGGGTTAAAAGACCGCAAGGAAAAAGCCTTCCTTCCCAGAGGTGGTTCCTCAGCATGGTAGTTCTGGTTCTGATTCAACTGCCCAATCTCCCTGTTCCCATCTCCAAAATTATACCCATATACTGTTGCTACAACAATTTCCTCCTATAATTGAGTCTCCTGGGTGGCTTTTTGTAAAATGATTTAAGTCTAACTACCTTGAATGATGTCTGCTTGATTCACAAAATCTCATATGTTCTTAGTTGAAACAGAATATTTTTATTGAAAGTAAAGAAATTTAACAACAAATATATTGGAGAGAAAGAAGTAAAACTGTTTTATACTTGCAGATGACTTCATTTTTATAGAAAATTCTATGGAATCTACAAAAAAATTGTCATAATAATGAAGTTTATCAGGGTTGCATGATACAAGTTCAATATTATTTCTTTATAGTAGCAATGAATAATTAAAAATTGAAATATAATTTATAGTAATATAAAAAGAGTTAAGAATAAATATGATAAAAATGTCAACACCTGCACACTAAAAATTGAAATATTGTTAACAGAAAATATTTAGTTAGTAGAGATAGCAAGTTAATATAGTGAAAGACTCAGTATTATTAAGATATCAAATCACTCCAAAATGATCTGTTGATCCAGCATACTTAATCAGAATTCTAAAGGCTTATTTTTTTGTAGGCTTTTTTGAATTTTTTTATGGAGATGTAACATTGAACAAAGTTCAAATAGTCAAAAAAGTTGAAAAAATAAAAGTTAAATTGCTAAAACTAGCTAATACCAAGACTTACTATAAGCTAGCATAAACAAGAAAATGTGGTTTTGGTGTAAATATAAATATGTAAGTAAATGGGAAAAATAGTCAGAAGTAATCAGTACATAAAAAATAAGTTTTGGTAATAGTGTCATGACAGTCAAATTGGAAAATGAAGATTCAAGAAATAGTGCTGGAATATTAGTCATATAAAAAAAGTAGGGCACTTTGATTCATGTATAAATATGAACTCAAAATAGATTATAGTTCCAAATATGAAATCTAAAATTGCAAAACTTCTAGAAGTGTAGGAAACATTTTAATGACCTTGGGCTTGCAATAATTTAAATATGATGCAAAAATGCATGACTTCTAATAGAAAAGTCCATAAAGTAAACTTCATCAGTACTAAAACCTTGCTTTTTAAAAAAACAATATTAAGGAAATGAGAGAGGTGATATTATCAAGACTGCAGCAGAGGAGGTTCTGCTTCACTTCTTAGATGTACAAATAACAATTAGCCAAATAAATAAATAAATAAATAAAACAGCAACTGAGAGAATGCTGTAGCCTGGGGTGAGAGTGAAGCACCCTTTGCACTTGAAAGACCTACACAGACTGCACTAGTGTGCATGCTGAACAGAAAATTGACCTCTGGATACAAGGTGGGTAGAGAGAAATATGCTCTGCTTACTATCTAGTCAATGTAGCCTGAATCTCCTCAGTGTTAACTCTGATGAAATCTGCCCTGGTGGCCCCTTCTGACCAAGGGATAATCAGACACACACCTACCCAAGTGACTGTCTGTTCAAACAGTGTCCTGGTTCACCTTTCCAAGGGATGTAGCTCATGGGGACCAGACCCTACAATTGCCTCTGACAGAGCCTGTCGCAGCTGTTTCCTTGGCAGGCTTGCTCCACTGCTTTTTAGGAACAAGCAAGTTGGGGTTATTATCATCGTTATCATGATTAGATATGTTGGATGGGGGTGGGACAACTTAGCAACAGAGTGAAGATGCTCTCTGGAGCTTGCTGAGCCTTGCCTGGGCCCACCTTGCTCAAGGTTGCCTCCTGGACCTGTCCTGAGCTTACTGTGATCTCCAAAGGCCTCCTATGGTAGATCTGCTTCCTGCACTCTCCTGGGGGCTCATTGCAATGTGTGGGGTGCCTACTTTGGCAGATCACCTCTTAGGTTCTGTCCCAGGGCTTGCTAAGGTTGGCTGATGGCTGTTGAAGTGGGCCTGCTTCCAGAATCCATCCTGGAGCTTGGGGAGGTCTGTGTTGAGGTCTGAGCTAGGTTCTGTGGACACATACTCTGTAGGGTCTTTTTCTATATCCTGCCTCAGGGCTCACTGAGATCTGCTGAGGGCTGTCGTCAGTGACGCTGATTCCAGTTCCTGCTCCTGAGTTTGCCAAGGTCTGTGATGATGTTAGTGGACTTACTCTGGAGATGCGTTTCCTGGGTCTATCCTGGGCTCAAGGCTGCTGAGATGGGCCAAGGGTTGTTGGGTTATAGCTTCACCAGCTCCACTTTGCTGCTCTCAGCGTCTACCAGTCCTCCAGGGCTCACCTCACCCTTGCAGGTGAGCTACATTGTTGACTCATTCCCTGTCTCTGGGACAACCCCCACCCCCGCCACCCCCGTGACCCCTAACACCTAATATTCTAATATTACTTCCTAAAATGTGCTGTAGTTATCTGCTTTCCTTTCAGGAGTCTTTGCTGTAATGTAGCTGATTGAATATGTGAAGGAGGTGAGCTCAGCATCTTCACATTGCTGCTAAGTTGCCCCTCCCCCAACAGGGTATCTAATTATGATTCTGATCATAATAATACCATAATGGAAATTTAAGGCCATGAGAGCAGTTATATAACTGAGAAGGTACAAAGGAAATTAGAATAGTTTTGGTCTCTATTAATATCTATCTTTGTGTAAACAAGGAATTTGAACTTGAAAATTTTCTCCTTAACTAAATAACTGAGAAGCGAATGATTCTTTGGGGAACACTGTGGTACATTTTGGCAATTTCTGCCTCCTAGGAGGAATTCGCCATGTCTGATGGATTGCCACAGCTGAGGACAGATATTAAGTCAATATGTTAACTATAACTGGAATAAAATGTGAAAATCACTTTCAACCCCTTTCTAACTTCATTTTTAATCAAGACTCTTAAAGCAGGATGGATCTCTGATGAGCTAGGTGCCAACTGCTACAACATTCCACAATATAAGTGACTCCCCCATGCCTTGTCTGAGTGAATTGAGCCACACAAAAGAATGCATACTATATGATTACATTTAGAAAAAGTTTTAGAGAGGAAAAGCTGAGCTATGGGGAAAACATATTGGTTGCCAACAACATGGTAGATGATCTGTTGGTAACTGGACACAATTTCTTGACCTTCAGAGGGGTAGGGAATAGCTACAGATCTGATCTTACTGTACATAGTGAGTGAACATTTCTGTACACACAGGTGGGGGTGCAAGTGCCTATAAATGCCATGAGGACAGGGACCATGTCAGTTGTGTTTCCCCTTTTCTAGAAGCTGTCTTTGTACTGGCTCATAAGAAATTGTCCCTCAATAAATATTTGTGGATAGAATAAGAGAATCTACTTACAAGCCTGTATGTCTACATGTTTATGTTCATTATCCCTGAATTCCCGCAATTTGTGCTACATAATTTAGCACTTGATTATATACCATATGGTAATGTTCTCTAATGTGTGTCATTTTATCACCCTAATCATCTATACTAACAAAGAGAAAGCACACATGGAAGAGAGTGAAAGAGAAGAAGGTTATGCAAATTAAGAGATTCAAGGTGATTACAGAGATTGTGTAACAAACTTCTGTGACCTGCAGGCTCTGCTGCAGTACTTCTAGAACTGCTAGAAGTTTTTTATGATAGTTCAAACAAATAAATAAATGCACGGGTACAGTGAGAGAAATCAGGAGAAACAGAAAACATGGACTTCATCTCTCCAATGAGAAGGGAAAGTAAACAAGACAGTAAGCAGAACACTGCAGGGACACATTTTTAGAATACCACTGCTCCTTTCTGGGCTCAGAGCAGATATTAGGACTTGATCATAGGACTTGGCTCAGGATGTCCTCTCATTCAGTCCCCACGAGAGCTACCAAGTAACTAGAATTGGTAGTTGAGATGGGCACTCTGAATCTGAGAAATAGATTAACTAAATAACTGAGAAGGGTTATAAAAACACAGGGTTGTTAGTTTCAGAGGTCATAGATAGTTTCATGGAGAAAGCAGACTGGTTTAAACATAACATGTAACTTCACAGACTGGATATCTCTACGACTGATAGATCCTGCTGCCTCATACTGAACGCTTAGGAGTTCCAAAGGCCCACTATCTCCCAGAGTCCAAAAATGAATTCTGCACATTTTTTTTTTTAAGATTTATTTAATTGTACATACAGAACTGGGGTACAGGCCAGAGGCTCAGGGGCGGTGAGAGCCTTCACTAGAGACAGAGTGGGAGCAGAACAGACAGATCGACGAGGTACACTGCTGAGGGGGAGCAGCGGGCGCGGTCAGGAGAGGTCTGCCACGCCATGTGGTCGCCTCCGGGGCAGGCGGGTGGTTGCCTCCGGGGCAGGCGGGAATCGAACTCATGCGGAAGTGGCTTTAGCTTCTCAGTGCTGTGCTTTAACCTGCTGCGCCACCAGGGAGGGCCCGAATTCTGGGCATTTTTTAACAAGGAAGGGATTATACTAAATGAAATAAGTCACAAGGAGAAAGACAAATATTGGATGATCTCGCTTATGCATGGCATATAGAAAAGACAAAATAAAGGAAAAGACAAAGCTGAATCAAAAACACTTTAGAAATACGATTGCGGAGGGTGAGGCTACTAGAAGGGGAGGGTGGGGAGCAAAGTGTGGGGGCAGCCAAATGGGCTATAGTGGAAGACTTTGGGTGCTTTGGTGGCTGGTGTGTTGTAATATGCATCTGGAAATGTGTAAACTTACTCTTCTGAATCATATATGTCACTACATGTGTATATCAGTGTTACCTAAATTAAAACAATGCATTTCAGAAAAAAGAGCAATGATTCTTCATTTTTAGCCAGCAGCAAACCTTCATCTATACTTCCATTTTATTCTTGACTTTCTAGAAGAAGGCTGAAATAATAAAGAATTATAAAGGTTGTCAAGAAAAAAATGAAATCCAAATTAAGGGGGGAGTTGTCAGAGGACTTTTCTTTCTTAGTCATATAGTCCTTTGGGTATTCTTTCAGATGCCTAGACCACAATGTCAGCACTCCAGCAGTGCCCAAAGCTCTCCACCTGTTTTCATCTTCCTTTCTGACACACTAATAGAAAATCTATATTTTAAAATAGCATACTTTCAGATCTAAAGATGCAATTTTCTATTGGTAAGGTAGGGGTAAGGGAGAAGTTTTATTTTGGGACAATTTTCACTAGACCAATATTCATGTCATAGAATCACATTTTTTTCTGCTAATGGTTAAGATAAACTTGACTTTGATTTCTGAAACAGCTGCAATTCACATTTTTCTAGTGCAGCCAGTGTTTGTTTTGAAAAAAGACTCATTCTCTGCAGCAAAATCTTCCACAAGTTTTTTTTTTTTTTTTTACTGACTTCATGGTCTTTTTCTAGAACAGATGATAGATGAAGCTAGAGAATATAGTGGGTCCATAAAAGACATATTGATTGATCAGATTTTCCAGAACATGCCTGCAGGGTTAAATCTAAAAAGAAGTCAAACTACTACCAAGGCAATTTCTTGGCCAGTAATCTTTTGGCTGCTTCTTGCTTTTGATTCTTTCATTCTGCATTTCAGGAACTGGATTTCAGACTAAAATAAAAACCCCAAATGCAAAAAGATAAATAAGATGCCATTTTCTATGAATTCTGATTATTTTCCTTGATTGAATAACCAAGAGCTGTTTTCATACAATAATTTTTCCTATTAATGAGAAGTAGAATGAATTGGATTTTGTAGAGGGCAATTTTAGCTGCGTTAAAGGGAAAACACTTTAGAATCAGTAGGAGATGTAGAGGCAATCTAATTTAATCCCTTCATTTTATGGAATCTGGGAGGGCAAGAGCCTTGCCTAAGAGCATACTGCAGGTTGGGAGCTTAGGTAGGACTATGATCTGTGGTTCCTCCAGTACCCACCCATGTGCATCAATTTTCTGACTTCTCATTGCTACCAACAAGACTCTGTCATTTAGAACTGTTTCAAAGATGAGATTATATGCTTGATGGCTAAGAAATGAAAATAAAGAAATAATGCCACCTTTGCAAAAGCAAACGCACCCAAAGCGCCTCTTTGTTGAAATAAAGTTGGAAAAACAATGTTACTGTTTGAATGAATCCACTTGGTAGCCTAGATGACCTTGTTTTTTTAAAAAGATTTTTGTTATCCTTGCAAGGTGTAGAGGTCAGTAGCAACAGACTCAGAGAACTGAACCTGGAGGAATGCCCCAGTGACACATTGAGACCATGTTTGAATCATAACAAAACTGAAAAATAAACCTTAAAAGGAACTACTGCAGCCCTCCCTGGGCAATTAGTGAATAGGCAGTGATGAAACACAGCATTCCTCAGTCTGGCTTGCCCTGGGGTGTGAAGCAGACCACCTCTCAAAGCCTCTAGAAGGCTGTGGTCATACCAGGTATTGCATTGGGCCCCTTGTGACCATCAGCTATAGCACCTTTCCCTTGTGGGAGTTGCTTGTGGTCAGGTTACAAATCAAGGACTGCCTTTAGGGCTGGTGTGACCTTCAGTATAATAATTTAGTCAGTAGATTAATTTTAGAATGCTGCAAATAATCAAACCCATCTCTTCACTTGCATTTTTGTATCGATTTGTGCTAAACATGATTCTGTAAAATTCATGTCCAGTAAGGATTTTAAAATTATTTTATTTTAAGGCTTATATTGAAAGAGGCCTAATATTGTTGCTTTTCTCATCTATTATTCAATGTGTGTATTCCAGCTGGACAGAAAGACAAATCTGTTTTCTGTCGGATTTATTGTTGCTAACAGTTGTCAGCAAAGCTGAAACCTTTCTCAGTATATTGATATGTTCCAGCTGTGCAACTTTGGAAGTCATACTTTTATGGAAAAAGAGTTGGTGTTTTTTTCTAATGCCCCTTTCATTATTAAGAAAAAAAAAAGGGTAGTTGACATGGGATCCAATTTTCAATTTTTTAGAAAGGTTTGAAAGGACAATGAATCACTGTCTTACAAACACAGCACAGTTATGTTGAAAGGAGCTTCAGATGCTCAAAATAATTAACAGGCTTCATGAAGAAACTTTCATGATTCTTCCAGTCTCCCAAATAAATACTGATATTTTATGCATTGAAAGCTTCCTCCTCTTCCTCTTCTTCTTTTCTCTTAAAAATAGCTTTATTGACATATAAGTCACGTATAATACAATTTAATTAATCAAAGCATATAATGTAATAGTTTTTAAATATATTTATGATAGTTGTATAATGGTAAAAAAAAAATTTTAGAATATTTTAGAATATTTTTGTTACTCCAAGTAGATAAGCACTAATCTACCTCCTGTCTTAATTCCATGTAAGTTGAGTCATGCAATATGTGGCCTCTTGTAGTAATTTCTTTCACACAGTCTAATAGTTAGTTAATCAGTGTTGTATTTATTTTAATGGTTACATAATATTCCACTATACATATATTTACCACATTTAGTTCATCATTTCTTGATAGACATTTGTTTCCATTTTGGGCTATTATAGTTAATACTGCTATTAATGTTCATGTTCAAGTCTTTTTGTGGACATGTTTTCGTTTTTCTTGGATATATACCTAGGAGTAGAATGCAGGGTCATATGATAGCTTTATACCTTTTATGAAACTGCCAGAATATTTTCCAATTTGGCTACACCATGTTACAGTCCTACCAGCAGTATATGAACATTCTAATTATTTTACAAAGTCCAAAACTTGTTATATCTCTCTTTTAATTATAACCATTCCAGTGGTGTGTAGTGGTGAAGGCTTCATAAGGCTATTTCTTTAAAGGATTGTAGGGATGTCTTTAAGCCCAGCTGGATTCTTTATCAATGAGATAGGAAGACAGTTAGCATCAACACATGTTTCCATTGGAAGTGAGCATGAGGACAAAGTGAATAAAGTCACTATGAGTGCCTACGTAGTAGGCATGCAAACATTTGTAGAGTAAATGGCAAAATGCTACTACTGTATATTAGCAATGATGGATGTAGGAATACACAAGATAGAGTCTTGCTCCCAAGAAGTTCATCTTTTGGAAGGAAAGAGAATGGTATCATTTCTGAAGGGAATTTGTTGATACAGAGAGTTACATGTCAGGGGGAAGTGTACTCATTTCTAAGCCACTGAAAAAGAATGGTGAAAAGCTGAGTTCCTTTAATTTTAGAGCGTCTCTCTCTCTCTCCCCTCTGCAAGTTCAGAATATAATGATTCTTCTTTTAAAGATGTGGTATTGGTGATTTACTCATTTGGGCCATTTTATTTCCTTATTCCTTCTCCCCTCCTCTCCTCTCTCCAGTCCTCTTTTTTCTCTGTCAACCTACCTACCTACCTACTTGTCAATCATCTATCTTCACCACCTCTCCAGCAACAATCTCACTCAAGTCCAAGGTATTTTTTAGATTACTTTCTGCAAATCTGTTATGCATAAGCTGAATCTCACTGATTGCATCATAATTAACAATTCTTGCATATTGGTTTATGTTCTTTTATAAATAATGCCTAAAAGGAGAATTTCATGATTCTTTTTTTTCTAAATTTGGGCTTTTAAAAAGGATGCTGAGTTAATCACCTTCAGGTTTTCCCTTCATAGTGGGTCATGAAGCCAAACTACTTCCCGTGTGGCTGCCAATCCCATTGGGCCTCCGAGTCTGCTTTCTGCTAGCAGGAAGAGTAAGTTCAGAGAAAATGACACATGTACTTTTTGTTTCCATTCCCCTGATGAAAGGTTGCCACATGACTCCTCATAGATGCAGGGTGTTCTGGTAACATGTTCCTGACTGGGCAGACACTTCCCAGTAACAACTGTATATAGGAAGCCATAATTTGGGTGGGCAGTTAGTGCTCTGTGCCATTAAAGATTTTTAGTGGTATGATCATTGTTCATTTTGATGACTTGGTACATTTTGCCTCACTGAATGTTTTCACTTCATTTATTTAAGATTATTAAAGATTATGAGAGAACACATACACTTGGTCTTTATAAATTTCAAAAATTTTTACAGGATACTTGGTTTGTTATATGCAGAAGTACTGTAGTTACTTTTACAGTTTTCTTTTTTGTGGGCTAATTCTATCTATCACGTTTTGCTTAATGCTTATGCCACTATATTTTGGTTATTTTGACTCATGTTACTTTATGGAGCAATTGGTTGAGGTTTTAGCAGTAATGGCATGTGTAATAGCAAAGAGATTGATTCAGCTTGTTTTGAAAAGATTAAAAGTGAGCCAATAACCAAAGAAATTGGTTTTCCTCAGGAACACTGTAGAAATATCTCAGCTTAACTGTAAAGGGGTCTTATTAAAAATAAAAAAGTAGTTTAGTATTATCTGGGATTATTTTCATTTTTCTTGACCTAGTTATTTTGTTTATACCTGTTGTTGTGTTTAGAAAATGATTATAAAGTTACTTTCTCAGATGAATTCCTTTGGCATTTCTAAGACTTAAGCTTTGGTTAAAATAGTAGGTCTAGTTCCTCAATCACTCCCTCCCCACCATTGCCCATTGGAATACAACAATAACAAAAGAAGTCAAGTATTTTAAGTGTTAATATTACTGTTATGAAGTAGCTTAAGAAATAGCAAAATTTTTGCTCAGTCAAAATGAATCTCAGATTTAGTTGATCCAATCTTTGGCATGCCGTTGAGCAATTAACCAGGTATAATCAACTTTAATGAAGGATGAGAAATTTTAATGTCAGCTGTAGATACTTAATTCGAATCTCTCCTAAGAGATGGACTAAGTAAACTTTACAATGTTAGGCAAGAAAATTGATGAGACAGAGTAACGAAATTATGTGTGATTTATTCATTCATTGATTTTATTCAAATATTGATTTTTGTATATGTTCAACACATTTTAGTTGGAATCTGCAAAATATGTCTAGGCGTCCAGATGCTTCTACATGCAACAGAATCTGAAATAGGCAAAGAGTCCTGCTGTTGAGGTTTACATTTTAGCAGAGTGTGACAGTAATACATACAAGCAAATTATACAACAAGTTGTTTCTTGAAGATACTATTAATAATTTGTGATTACATTTAAGTGTATCATCTCAGAGTGAAAATTAGCTTAGGGTAAGGTACTGAAATTTTAAATGAGATAGCCTGTCATGAAAAAGGTACATTGGAGACCTGAAGGACAGGATGGGGTAAGCCAGACAGCTATCTAGTAAGGTGGTGACCAATCAGAAGGACCTATTGCTAAGATCCGGAGGCTAGGGTGGGTGTACCTATGATTTGAAGAACAGTAGGGAGTTCAATGTAGGTAGATTGGAATTGGGATAAGTGGGAAGATCAGAGAATAAAGTCAGAAAATAGGGGATGTTGGACAGATGATGTAAAACCTTGATTACCATTATGAAGAAAGAAATGGAGACCCATCAGAGTTAAGCAGAGGGTGACATGAATGACTTTTTTTTTTTTTAAACAGGTTTGTCCAGAGCTTTGTGTTAAGTATAGACAATAAGGAAACAATAATAGAAGCACAAAACTGGTTGGCAACTACAGTATTCCTGAAAGGCCATGGTGAGTAAGTCACATTGAACGTGGTAAGAAGTGACTACATTCTAGATATATATATATATATTTTTTTTTTAAGATTTATTTATTTATTCATACAGAACTGGGGTACAGGCCAGAGGCTCAGGGGCGGTGAGAGGCTTCACCAGAGACAGAGTGGGGAGCAGAACAGGCAGATCAACAAAGTACACTGCTGAGGGAAGCAGCGGGCGGGCCAGGAGAGGTCTGGCTCGCCATGTGGTCTCCTCCGGGGCAGGCGGCAGGCGGAATCGAACTCATGCGGAAGTGGCTTCAGATTCTCAGTGCTGCGCTTTAACCCGCTGCGCCACCAGGGAGGGCCCATTCTAGATATATTTTGAAGGTAAAATTTAGTAGATGTTTTGATAGATCACCTATTAGGTCTGAAAGAAAGAGAGTAAACAAAGATTCTTATATTATTTTCAAAACACTTGCTGAACCTAATGTCTCTGAGAGGCTTACCTTTGCACTCTTGTGACATCAGCCTAGGGCAGGTGACTTTTCCTGGCCAGTGAATTAGAAATAAAAACGATGTTTCTTTCCAGGAGGATCATTAACCTGTGGTGTCTCTTCTGTTCTTTGGCAAGAGAAAAATCACCATTCTAGAAGGGGTAGCATTTTCATTCTGGATCCTGGAGCGAAAGTGACATAAAACAGTCATAGAGTTCCTTCAACTGATACCTAACATTAGCAAGTAATAAGATTTTTATAAGCAGTCTAGATTTGTTGTCATTGTTGTTACAGTAACACAACCCAGGAAATCCTTAAGAATGCCTTTAAGGATTCGTTCTAAGCAACTGAAAGGATGGAATTTCCATTGAATAAGAGGTAAGATTATAGGAGGAACAGGTTTCAAAGGGGAGATCAGGAGCTTAGTATTATACATGCTAAGCTTGACGTGTTTCTCAAATAGCCAGGTAGGGATACTGAGTAGGCAAATTGAATATAAGAACCTACAGTTCAGGGAAGTGGGACAGAGTAGAATGAAAACTTGGGGTAATTAGGACAGAGTTGGTATTTTCTAAGGTGGTAGGATTGGCATAGATCATCATAGAATGACTATATAGGAAGGGAGGGTGCGGTGAGAGTCACTAGTGACCTCATCCTGAGGATTTTCTCTAGCCAGACATCCTCATTATTGTGCACTTGAGGAGAAATATGAGGAAAGAAATTGGCTAGCAAAAGGAAAGTTTATTATTCTGGGTTTTTCACCTAAGGGGAGAGCCAAGAAAAAGGAAGTAACTGGAGTCAAAAGTTGGATCAAACTGTTTTTATTAGGACAAAAACATCCTGGCAGATGATCTTCTTGAACAGCTGAGCATAATCCTTTTATTTTCTTTGGCCTGTTTTCTCAGTTATAAACAGTAGAAGGAAGTTAGTTTTTATTGTATATTTAATACTATCATATATTTATTTACTTCTCATAATTACAATGTAAAGTAATTATGTTCACCTTTCTGGGTCTCTGAAAGGCAAAGTGACTTCTGTCTCACAACTTGTATCTGACAAAGCTGTCAAAAGACAGAGTCCTTCATCTCCAAATCTTTTTCTTTATTTATTTTTACAAAAGCCTGTACTATTTTCTCCATGGGAATTGTTTTCCCAAAAGTTAAACTGTTTTCTAAGGAGCAAATTTCATGAACCTTTCCGGTATTGCCTCTTAACTAGCAAAGTATGGTATGAGATAAAATTGCCAATAGCTGGTGATTGTGTATTCAGTACAGTCTTGTCTATTGTTTATCTTTCAATTTTTCCTTTGCTCAGGGCCAGACAACTAGTTGCCAAACTAACATTTGCTTTACATTTTGGTAGAAATTTCATGAATTCATAATGGTAACTTATATGTGTGATGTAAGGCTTAGTAATGCCCCAGTGCAAAAGACATTGCTGTATATCCTGGTTGTTCTACTTCTGTTGGTTTGTTGAATTTCCACCACTCACAATAAACAGATACATTAACTGGAGGGGATGGGAGGTGGCTCTCATAATATTACAGTAGCTCTTGTGATTTAAAAAGTGTTTTATAAAGTTATCTGTCAATAAATTATGTGGTTGGAGGCTGGAGGCCTAAACATGCAGCATGTAAGTTATTATCTAAAAAGACATAACATCTCCCAGTTTTTTTTTTTTTTTTACATCTCCCAGTTTTTAAAGATTTATTTTTATTTTTGCATACAAGAACTTGGTACAGCCAAAGGTGTCAGGGGGTAAGAGGATTCACCAGAGACAGAGTGCGGAGCAGAACAGGCAGATCTACTGAAATATACTTGCTGAGGCGAGCAGCAGGCAACACGGAAGAGGTCTGCTGTGAGCCATGTTGGTCAGCTCCCAGGCCAAGGATTGAACTCATGTTGCAGTGGCTGGTGATAGCTTGATAGTGCTGAGACTTAACCCCTTGGACCACTCGAGAGGCTCACTTTTGCTGATTTTATATACACAATGATATCTGCTGGTTTGAGGCAGTTAGTGCATGTAAAGACTTTCTAGGATCTGTTAAATGGTATGGCTCATTGCAGAACCTGAATTTGGAAAGAGAACATCTATAAAAAGGCTAGTGAGTTATCACAAAAATGTCGGGCTTTATCTAAGGTTCTTCATATCCTGAATTACGAGATACAATTAGCCACTGTGGGGGAAGCAAAATGAACCTTACATTTGCAGTGAACTCTGATAGCTAATTAAAACCAGTGCCCCTTCTCAGAAAATTTCTCAACTCAGGGGTAGTAATGTGGCTCAAGCAAGGCCAATTGAAGGTCCTTCTTAGGGTTATGTTTATTTTTGGTGACTGGCAAACCATTTCTGTCTTTCTGTTAGGATTGCCAGACTTTCTGTGACCATGATCCTACCACTCAGGGAAGCCTGCCTGTAAGTGGTAGTAATGAGATTGGTGAAGTTGTGAAACAGAGTTGAGCTGAGCTAAGATAGAGAGAGGTATTCACTTCAGTTCCTAGATCTAATTCCTGAAGCCCAGGCTTATGAAACTCATCCTTAAATTCATAAGCATTAACTTTTCAAAAATTGCCCTACTTGCTAAAATCTTCTAATGCTCATACTTCAACTATGATCCAGTCAAATACTTAAGCTATGACTGTAAAAAAGTCTGGTTTAACTTTGTAACTAAGTTAGCTCATGCTGGTATAAAATACATTAGACTGAGTGGCTTAAGCCACAGGCATTTATTTCTCAGAAGTTCAAGATCAAAGTGTGAACAGCATTGCAGTGTTGTTGTGCAATGAGAAATGCCTGCTTGGGTTGTAGAGGAGCACCTTCTCACTGGCTCTTCACGTTGGATGGGAAGAGTGGTAGGGATGGGTGGGGGAGAGATTTGTTTTTTCTTTCTCCCTTTGTAAAGACATAGATCCCATGATCTCATGTAAACCAGATCACCTCCCAGTCACCGCAAACACTGTCATATTGGGCTTAGGGCATCAACATATGGATTTTTAAGGACACTAATACTCATTCTTAATATGTGAGAACAAATTTTTCAGTAAAATTTGAATAGCTGCAAAGTGGAAGGGAAAAGGGAGAAAGGCCTGAACAAAGAAAAAAGGCAGTAAAGAAAAAAAGATAAAATATCTGCCCTACTTAGACGCTTACTCTTCCATTTCATGGGTCAATCAATAAATGTTCTTTTTTGTTTAACCTATTTTAAATTGGGTTTTTCTTATTTGCAAATGGTTAATTCACCATTCCACTAAAGGTATTACAAAGATTACCTCATTGTATAGAATGTCATGAGTATGGAATTAGAGATGCAGTTCTAATAGATATGTTTCCAATTCAGTTGTTTTACTATTGATAGTATTCACATCCAGAGATTCCCTCTGGATATAAAGTGTCATAAACCCCAGTTCTTCCTTGGTTAAACAAGAAGGGTATTCTATAATGAATTTTTAGGAAATAACTGAAGAAAATTCAAAGTGAAATAAAAGAAAATATTAAAAAAAAACATGGGTCGACTTAGGAGATGCTAACTAAAGATGAAAATGAACCAAGTAATGAAAATGTGGAAATATGTATACTTTTAGGAACAATTCTTCATTTTCTGGCAAGTAAATTTTACATTACATTTCATTATAACCAGATACTTTTTCCTATCATTTCTGTATCTTTTTCATGTTAGTGTCCTACTAACATGAAGAGGATATTTCATGTTTCATGAAGAGGATATTATTAATAGTTTGTGGTTACATTTTATATGTCTCATCTCAAAGTTTGGAATTTGATTAATGTACTCTCCATGATCAACATCCTGCCAGCTGGTTTCTTGCTTAAGCAAAAGGAAAGTGAACTAAGAAATTGATGAATGAAGCAATGCAATTTTAAAAACGACTGCATCTATTTTGTTTTAATTTTAGTTAAAGAAAGGAAAGGAAATTGAGAGTGTTAGAATGTTTTGAAAAAAAATAAGCAGTAGATGAAATAAAATTTCAAACAAAAATTAAACCATATACTCTATTAAAGACTATTCCTAATTTAGAGAACACTTAGTGTATGCTGATTTTTCAGAGCCTTACATTTTCCCGACCCTGTAAAAATGACAGAATGTCCTACTTGCTTATCTTGTTAGGGAGATGAAGTTAGTTGTACTTTGGTAGCAAATAAGTCCCATTCCACCCCTTCTTCTTCAAGGATGAATCAAGTAATGATTGACTTACAAAGATGGAGAAAGGGCAAAGAGGAGTACAAGTCAGAGGAAAATGATGGGGTCTCTTTGCCATCTCAGATTCTCAAGTCTTAAAATTGTAGATTTCTTGTCTTAACATCAGAGAGTTAGGATGGTGGGGTGGGAAAAAGGATTTGTTTCCTCACCCCACCAGTCTGCAGATCCCAGCTCGTTCTTCTGTTAGTTATATGAACTTGATGAATTCTTTAGCCTCTCAGAATGTCTACTACCTGCTCATAAAAATGAGGATTACAATTTTTTTCTCCAAGTTATGCAGATGTAAACAGGCATGAACTGCTTCATGATGCTTACAGTATAAGATAACTATTTTGTAAATGGAATCTACCTTTGGGCTTTATTCCTTCTTGTTTACCCCACTTCAATGTCCCCAAGATAAAAATGTCATTTATTTAGTCTGGACACCATCTTATATGGTTCACTCACATCTCTAGGTCTCCTATAGGAGGAAGTCACCAGTAGGCTCCTGGGACCCTCTCCCCCCATTGAAGTTACCCAGCCTGGTCTGGGACCTCAAATACAGGGCCACCCTGCAGGTACAGGCAGAGCACAGCCACAGCCAGAGGGGCTGTGCTCCCCCAAGCATACGAGCAGAGCAGGCCTACCCAGTCTCCCATTGGCTGCCCCTCTGGCTCCATTTTGCATCCTAGCCTGTGCTGAGCAGGAGGCTCTACTGAACAGTGGTGGAGGCGAAGTGTCAGGAAATGGGGCGGTGGGGAATTGCAAACCAACACTCAGTGCCCCATGAACACTCTAGGTACACCTGCTCTTGTGCCTGCTTCTCTCCAATCTCTTCTGGACCCCAGTTCCTGCATCTCTTATTCCTCAGATTAGGATAGCCTTAGGGGCCTCAGTAGGCCTCGGTTCCAATATGAGGTCCAAATGAAAGATTAGGAAGACAGTGTTTCGGTAAAATCCAGAAAAGAAAATCACATCTTTATGCTGTGTCATCATGGCTCTACATGTATTTTTTTTTTTTTAAGATTTATCTATTTATGCATATAGAACTGTGGTACAGGCCAGAGATGTGGAGGGTGATAGGATCCACCAGAGACAGAGCCGGGAAAAGAACAGACAGATGCACGAAGTACCCTGCTGAACGGGGCAGCGGGCGAGTCAGGAGAGGTCTGCCGCACCATGTGGTCACCTCCGGGGCAGGCGGGGATCGAACTCATGCTGAAGTGGCTTTAGCTTCTTAGTACTGTGCTTTAACATGCTATGCTACCAGGGAGGGCCTGGATCTACATATTTTTAAAGGCATTAGAATATTTTCTGTAGTCTGTTAGATTATTTTATTTTCAAGTATTTTGTACTTTGTCTTTTTGATTTTCTTATTATTTGTTCACATTTCATGGTGACCCTTTGAATGTATTTTCCCTTTCATTCTTTTTCTCTTTTACAGAAAAATTGCCTTATGGCCAGTTGGTGATACAGCAAAAATCCTTGTGGGGAAGCTGCTAACAGCTCGAAAAAAACTACCTAGAACTGGGAAGAGGGTTTGGGGCAAAAAGTTGGAAGGCCACGAAAAGAGCATAATCTAGAGCACTTGCTCTGAATAGGTTGAAGGATTGGAGAATTAAGCCTACCCAAAGGAGAGTTAGAAATTGCTCTGTACTCTTTTCCCAGCTCAGGTACTAGGCTTGCATACCTGCCAGGGTCACCCCTCCTCACAACCTCAAGCCAACTATCTGCTGAAATTTCTGCTTTCAGAAAATGACCTGAAAAATCCTCAAGTTGTATTTCTGTGGGAAGGTAAATTGTTGAATAACTGCCATGATGGCTTTGCCATCATCAAAGTTTTGTTTAAGGGAGTGTTGAACCAAACAATGCGCCAAAATCGACTTTTCCCCCATGAAGTACAATATATGCCACTGGGTAGTTGGGTGGTTCTGAAGACTGTCAGTTGTTACCTTTCCTTTGAGGTGTCTGACAACTTGGTTTGCTGCAAGTTAATAATATACACTTGTTACATCTTGAGTCTCTAAATAATGAAGGATAATTTAGTTATTAGAAAAACAACAGTGATGGAAAACAAACTTGTATCAATGAAACACTAAGGAGGTAGAGACTGAGGTATCAGAGATCAGGAAAGCTAAAGACATGCTTTTCCAATAACTTTTTCTTTTCCCTCCAGTACCTTATAAAGGTTTTGATCTTTGAATTTCTAAAATAACAATTGGTTTCTAAGTCTTACCTGTCACCTGTTTGTACAAGGCTCAGAGTCCTGAGACTTCCTCAAGGACAGGTAGTGGTTAAGTAGGATTGAGAAAGGTGGGCAAACATTTATGATGATGGCTTAGAAGAAAGGCATTCTAAAATAAAATAAGATTCTTTAATAACTTTTATAAGGGTAAAACAGCAAAGCAATAGGATAGGCTAAAGATATCTTCAATCAGTCAGACATTCATTCATCACATATATTGAATTACACATTAGATACTTCTGTAGGCATTGGAGATACAATTAATAACACACAACAAGACCTGTCCTAAAGTTCACAGAGTAACTCCATTTTAATAATTTATCTGTTTCAGTCATTGTCCTAAAATTGGTTCTATATTTTAGTCTTCTATTAAATGAATTTAAGAAAAATAAGAATTTGGCTTTTAATAGAAAAAGTTGGACAGAAACAGAAATGCCTATAAAGTTCTCTGGGAGAACCAAGAGAGGAGGGATCATGTAAACAGATGGGACAAGTAGAACATTCTGCACAAAGACTTAGGGATTGGCATGTCAGTGAGAAAGGTTAAGCCGTCATTTTGGCTGGCAAAGGATTGGTGGTAGAGAATCATGTGTGACATGGCTGGAGAGAAAAGACTTGGGGTTAAGTAAACTATAAATAAACAGTATATAATCTCTACTTTGGGGAAAGGTCAAAAGCAATGACTTTGCTGCATGTGGGAGGGGAATTTCCGTTAAAAGCACATCTTAAGACATTACTGAGACTTCCAAATTCATATTTATCCACCCACTTTCAGTTTTCAGTGGCTGCTAGCTGGCTGTGAAATAGGTTTTGGCAGGAGTAAAAGAGTTATGATTATAGAAATTCATCACTGTAATAGAATAAAGGAATTGCTGATGGTCACAAGGATACACACACACACACACACACACACACACACACACATATATTTTCCGGTACAACATGTTACTTTTATATTACTGTCTTTTATTTAAACAAAAAAGCTTGCCATAGAGCTCAGGCTAAAGTACAGATTAGAATGGGGAATTAATGGGAAAGGCATGCCAGGGTTGCCTAGCAGTCTCACCTTTGATTTTCTGTTGATTGTTGGTGACTCAACTGCTGATATCTGTGCTTCATTCTTAGTGTCAGAGACTGATTATTCTTCAAGGCTTGTCTGAATACAGACTCGCTTTTCTTCTGCTCTTGCTTGCCTTCAATATGTAAGGTTGGATAACTGCTCTAAGTGCTAAAAATGTTTATTGAATTAGTGTGCCTCTTGAATAATTTTTGCTTCACCTATGTATGATTAATCCAAAAATGAGTGGATTTTTAAAAAATAATATAGTATAGTATAATAATGTAGTTTTAAAATAAAATAGTTTATTTTAACATCATTTTGTGCCTTTTTCCATCTCAGTTGCCATGGGCTTCCCATCACCAGATCACCCGTGTGCCATCACCATAGTCCAGTGCACTTCCCCCCATCCAAGTTTTGATCCCATTCCCCACTCCACCCCCATAAAATGTCTCTGGTATATAGTTGTTCATTATGTTCATTATTTTTATTTTTTCTCTCCCTGGTTCTTTATGCTCCTACTATGAGTGAAATTGTCTGGTATTTTGCTTTTTCTTTCTGGCTTATTTCACTAAGCATGACCCCTTCCAGCTCCATCCACCTTGCTACAAAAGGCATGAGTTTATTTTATTTTTTTCTTTTTAAAGATTTATTTTATTTGTGCATACAGAGCTGAGGTACAGGCCAGAGGTGCAGGGGCGGTGAGAGGATTCACCAGAGACAGAGTGGGGAGCAGAACAGGCAGATCGATGAAGTACACTACTGAGGGAAGCAGTAGGCGGGTCAGGAGAGGTCTGCTGTGCCATGTGGATCTCCTCCCAGGCAGGTGGGGACCAAACTCATGCAGAAGTGGCTTTAGCTTCTTAGTGCTGTGCTTTAACCCACTGCGCCACCAGGGAGGGCCGAGTTTGTCTTTTTTGATTGCCGAGTAATATTCCATTGCATATATGTACCACATTTTCCAAAAAATGAGTGGAATTAAAAAAGTATATTTATTTATGAATACAGAATACGGAACTGGGGTACAGGCCAGAGGTGCAGGGGCAGTGAGAGGCTTCACCAGAGACAGAGTGGGGAGCAGAACAGGACAATCGATGAAGTACACTGCTGAGGGGAGCAGTGGGTGGGTCAGGATAGGTCTGCTGTGCCATATGGGTCACCTCTGGGGTAGGGATTGAACTCATGCTGAAGTGACTTTAGCTTCTCAGTGCTATGCTGTAACCTGCTGTGCCACCAGGGAGGGCCATGAATGGAATTTTAAACCAACATCTTATTAATATTGAACCCCTCTCTAGGCATACTACTAGGAGGTGAGAATTAAATGTCAGTCTCAGCTAGCATGTCTCCTCAAGGAATAGCCCACTGGCCCAGCTATTTGCTTGTCACATTCTAGGGGAGGATAACCATTCTTTATTGAGAGCCCCAGGGCTCCCAAGGAGATGCTACACAGTTCCTCAGACCTTCTAGAGGTGTCTCTGTTAACTTTACCTTCCTCTTCCCTGAAAACAGGGAGACTCACTTTCGTCTGTTTTGTGCTTCCCTCAGAGATACTTGTTTCTCCCTCCTAGCACATAGCACATGTTGACAAGTGATTAAGGCTTTTGAAAACAAGGAAAGGAGGCCCTCCTGGTGGCACAGTGGGTTACAGCGCTGCACTATGAAGCTAAGCCAAGCTGTGGCCACTTCTGCAAGTTTGATCCCTGCCTCAGGGGTGATCCACATGGCAGAGCAGACCTTTCCTCTCTTGCCCTCTGCTCCCCTCAGCCTTGTACTTTGTCAATCTGCTTGTTTTGCTCCCTACTCTGTTTTTGGTAAATCCTCTCATTGCCCCTATACCTCTGGCTGTACCCATTTCTGTATATATAAATAAATAAATCTTTAAAAAAAAAAAACCAGGAAAGGAAAGGACCAGAAAGTCTTTCCTTTCTGCCATAAACCTTCTTCAGACAGAAAGTACAGGGAACTTGCTACTTTGTGGTAAGTCCCCTTTCTTTAATCTGAACTCCCAAGACAATAGAAGCAGCAAATGGTGGGACAACATGGAGCTATGGGCACTGACTCCATTACCCAAAGGTGAAAACAACCTGGCAACTGTTGATTGGGTAAAAAAATAAATGGTAGGTTTACACCGCATGAATATTACCACCCATGAAAAGGAGAGGAGTTGATATACCACAACAGGGCTGAGCTTTGGAAGCATTATGCTGAGTGGTTAAGTCAGTCACAACAGATCTTACCTTGTATAGCAACCTATAAATGAAATGTTCAAAGTAGTCCAGTCTATAGAGACCAAAATAGATTAATGGTTGCTGAGTGCTGAAGGGAGTGGGAGAGACTGCTAAGAGGTATGAGGTTTCTTTGGGGATGTGGGAAAAGTTCTAAAAGTTCTGTGTGGTAATAATTACACAACCCATTGAATATACTAAAAAACATTGAAGTATATATTTTCAATGTGAATTGTACTTCAATAAAGCTGATAAAAAATAAATAAAAGGCATTAGGACATATTTTCTGACTCCAGTGTACTTCTGACTATCTAGAAGTTAATGCGATCTTCTGCCATATTTTTCATTAATGAACACTTAATCTGGAAGTTAATGCGATCTTCTGCCATATTTTTCATTAATGAACACTTAATCTCAGCAAATCACTTTTTTAGGATTCAAAGCACTCTTTTTTTTTTTTTTTTTTTTTTTTTTTTTTTTTTTTAGAATAATTGAGCCCCTAGCTTTCTGTCTAGGATCTTGAAAAACGAGAGGGAGTAAGTAACTTAGAATGAAGTACTAATGCTGAACTTAGAACGATGTAAATTTTAGCATTACAGAAAATTAGACATGAAGCTATCACAAAGGACAGGTCATTCACTCACTTCATTTTTCAGATGGCAAAGCAACTTCCAGATAGCACAAAACAAGCACAACCATTCTCTTAGCTGGAACCAGGAACCATAGAACTGTGAATGCTGAAGAGTCAACTTTAATTCACTCAATTTTTAAAAATTTATTAATATTGAGATCTTGAATCTATAAAAAAAAATCACAGTTGGAAGAGATCCTAGATAGAATACAGTTCATTGGCTTTCTGATATGTTCAGTAGGAACTAGAACTGAAGAGCAGAGGTCCTAGGCAACTGTGGGAAGGAACTGAAGAAGTTCTAAATTGGGTAGCATGTGTCCCTCTTCTGCTTCAATTAAAGAAGCCATGATATTATCTGATGTATACATTGGACTTAAGCAAGATTTTGTTTGAAGAATTCAACAGCTCACAAATCTTTAAGATTCCTGCCAGTTACAGTTTCTACAGGAAATGGAAACAAGTTCCAGGGCCTTTTTTTAAAAAAAGAGATTGATTTATGCATACAGAACTGGGGTATAGGCCAGAAGTGCAGGGGCGGTGAGAGGATTCACCCAAGACACCGTTGGGAAATGGAGCAAGTGTTCATGGCTCTATGTTGCCCCACCATTTGCTGTCTCTCTGGTCTTGGGTGTTCAGATTCACCAGTGACAGTGCTGGGAGCAGAACAGGCAGATCCATGAAGTACACTGCTGAGGGGAGCAGCAGAGGAGACAGGAGACATCTGCTGAGCCATGTGGATCACCTCTGGGGTCAGGGATCAAACTTTCACTGCAGTGGCTGTGGGCAGCCTGCAGTGCTGTGTCCTAACCTGTTGCGCCACCAGGAAGTCCTGGAATCATAGATTCATAACAATGGACTGGCTGGTGGTTAGGGTTACTTCATTAGACACTTGAAGCTTGACTTTTGCCCAGTGAAGGCAAAAGGTATGACAGCTGAACAGGTGGATTCCAATGTCAAGTGGACTGTGCTTAAATCCTGCCCTGCCACATACCAGTTGTCTCTCACAACCTTGACTACCATTCATGTAAATGGGGTCGATATCAATACCTACCCCAGAGGATTAAATGAGAAAGTCAATATGGTACTTAATCGAGACCCAATAAATAGTTACCATAAACAACTATGTTTGGCATCCCTGGACTTGGCATCCATAAATCCACTGGATAAGAGGCAGCACCCTTTGAAGATTTTTCATTCCCTCTCTACCTTGACTGAAAATCAAAGTTGATTTTGCATGGCTCATCTCTCTTACACTGTATAGCTGCAACATTTGACCCAGTTCTATTATTTTTCATTTGTTTCAGTTCAATTTCACCTACCTTTTGTAAATGTCCACTTAAAATTATTTTTCTTTTCTTGTTTTATAGGCCCCTTTTAAGATTGACTGCCCTTAAGCTTAATACCTGTGAACTTTCCCAGAAAGGCATAAATACTCCCTGGCCCTAAAGGTGGCTACAGAATCTATTCCCTTAATTCTAAATAGGTATTTACTTAACTCTCTAAGCAGGAATTTTTAATATAAAAATGTAAGCCATTAACCTACTGAAGTTTTTTCTGAGCTTTGAGCAACCTATGATGCTAATATTTTTTAAAACTCTTGATTTATAAGATAGTACATATACCTTTGTAAAAATAGAAAACCATTCATTCCAGCCAGACAAATGCATAGCCAGAGTTGTAGTACAAATTCCATATGCTCATTGGATTTGTATTGTATTTTATGTACACACAAACATTCACACATAGTTCAGTTGAGGTTTTAAAAATAAAAATGCAGATGAATCAATCTTTATCCTCTCTGCTAATGATTTCCTTTTAGTCAGTTCCCTGCACTACTGAATGGCAGTGCACTGCTTCTTAAAAGGACACTAATTGATTTCCTTAGCATACTGATTATTGACTTTTATAGTGTACAGAAAATTAGATTGGAAACAGGTCATTCATTCATCTCATTTTTCAGATGGCAAAAGCAGCTCCCTGATATCATAAAATTAATCCAAGATTACCAGGGTTCAAACCACTTCAGCTGACCCCCCATATCTTACCCACTGGAAAGCTATTTAAAAACAACAACAGAGTCCCCAGGCAAACTTAAAACATTCATAGTCTGAGCAGGCCCAGAGTGGGGTTGTGGAATTTGTATTTTAGAATAGCTTCCTAGACAACTGTGATGTACTCTCTCATGTTCAGGAACCACCATTGCATTCAGGAATGCAATGTAGAAGAGAACTCAGCCCACTGAAGAGTCAAAAACTTAAGAAAATCATGAACTATATAAAACTTCCCTACTTCAGTTTTCATGAAGAAAGAAAAGGTATGGTGCAGGGAAAGTGGAAGTTACCAGGATTTTCCCACTCTCCTCCCATTAGCATCTGTGATCAACATGTGTGGTCTTATATGCAGGCCTGATGGCAGCACCAGGAGTGTGGTGTGGGTGTGCATAAGTGGGCACACCTGAGCCGAGAGGCTGCACCTATAAGGGTGTTAGCAAGGGATGGGAGGCAGCAGAAAACTGTATGCTGGAGTGCAGTGGAGAGTTGTGGAGAATGTAGAGAATGGCTGAGGGAGGAAAGATAACGGCTGAGGGAGGAGAGAGCGTATCAGGATTCACAGAGGCTCAAGTTGCTGTCTCCTTGCTGGCTTGTTCCCCCTAACCTGTGGGAATGTTGCCAGGGGTCCCAAGGTTCTCTTTCAAGCTGCCTGAACCAGTGATGAACCCACCTGGCCTGGAATGGTTTATGATGATTTACTCAATTTTAGTCCAACTCCTCAAATCAGATGATCAAGAAAAGTGTTTGCGTAGTATCAGTGCAAAATAATAAATGAAAAGCCATGAAAGTACAGACTAAGAATTTTGACTAGATTTATTGAGGAATCCAGTATAGAAAATTGCACAGAAGGCTTGTAAACGTATTGGTTTTATGTGCAGTGAGTGTTGTACACAGAAGTCTCTGTAGTCTAGTAACATAGTCAAAGCCTTAACAATTTTCCCTGCTACTCATGCCATGAATTGTAGTTGCTGATTTACCTATCCCATCCCCTACTTTCAGTTTTCCTTTATGTTGTCAATCCTTTCCAGTGAAATGAGTCCCTAGGTACAGTGAGTACTCTGTCATTGTCTGATCTTAAGTCTCAATGACAGGTCTTGTTCAGACCACATTTATCCAGACTACAGCTTGAAAGGCTATAAATCATGTTATAAATACTGTGTGGTATTATGTTTCATAGTCATCTATCTAATTTCTGGCCAGGGCCAAATATTGTCAATTACCATCATTGCAAATTATCACCATCAATCTTGCATGGTGTCTCAAAACATAAAGGAAAAAAAGTGTCAAGGCTGGTTGGGACAGGGCACTATTTCTGGGTTCTTACCCATATGCTCACAACTACAGGACACCACTCAGTTTCCGAGTGCAACAACAATAGAGCTTATTAAAGGGAAGCTTAAGAAAAGGAAAGCCTTTTAAAGGCCACAAATGGCCAACTGTCCTACTCCAGAAGGTGTTTACAGTGTCCAAGAATCCCAAAGTTGTGCATGCAAGATGCCACTGTACCTTCTGAAGCTGTGGCATGGCAGTAAGCAGTGGACCAGAATCCAACTCATGGTGGCAGCTGGAAGTGATCTCAGGTGGGGCTATTGAGGTGACACCATAGCTGTCAATAACAGCAGTCCAAAAACTGTGCTATACAGTACTGAACACGGAACCAGACAATGCCAGATGTAACACCATGATGTGGTGTCAGAGGGCCAGAGGTGGTGGACAGTTCTCAGAGGTAACTGGACATAGGTTAGGAGGTGGTGCTAGAGAACCAGTGTTAGTGATTGCATTAGAGATGCCATTGTACCAATGATAAACAGCTCTTGGATGCTGGGGATAAGCCAACCTCAAACAGCTCTTTTAGGGACACTGAGCAATGTTGCTCTCTAAAGGTGAAGTTAAAGGGACAGTTGGAGGCAGGTACAGTAATCAGGCCTCTGTGAAGTTTTCTGCAAAAGTCTCAATCCACAGAGTTCTCTGTCCCAATGACTCTTTTGTAAAGGTCTTTCCAGGAGTCCCAAGGATTCTGTTATAAAGAAATCTAATAAATGGCTCAAGCTGGCTGCTACTCTGTCTCATATCCTCTTCAGGATCCCTGCCTTTCAAACATCCCAGTATGACACTATTGGAACTTGGAACTGGCTCAGCAGTTCCATGTGAGGCCAGCCATCAAATCTAGTCACACCCCCAATTAGCAACAGCTGCAGGGGAAAGTGTGGGCTGTACAGAAATAGGAAGGTGTTTGTTAAAAGTGGTGGTTCTTCAGACATCCAAAAGATAAGTAGATCATTCAACCATCTTTATTAGATTCATTTAAAAGAGAATGGAGGAGCATGTGAATAAATTTAGAAATTATTTTAGTTCATTTAGACTGCTATAACAAATTATATAGACTGACATAAAAAACAGAAATGTATTGCTCATAGTTCTAGAGTCTGGAAGTGTGAGATCGAGATGTCAACAAGGTCAGGCAAGTTGCCCTTTTTTGGGATAGTGGATTTTCCATTGTGTCTTCACATGCATGCAAATATGAAAACTCTGGAGATTTTTATAAAGTCACTAATCCCATTCATGATGGTTTTGCTCTCATGACTTAATGTTATCTTCCAAAAGCCCTGCCTCCAAATATCACATGGGAGGTTAGGTTTCAATAAATGATTCTGGGAGAACACAGGTATTCAGCCTATAGCAGAATTGTTGTTTTTTAAAGGATTCACAATTTTAACCCCCAAATAGTGAGTGGATTGGTGGGAAAACTTCAGTACCTTTACAATTATGCCTCTTAAATTAGCAGATAATTGGCAGCAGAAAAGTAAATACAGGTCACAATGAAATTCTCCAAATTATAATGAAACATTTTTCTATGATTGAAAAAACTGTATTTTTATCTCCTTATTTAATAGCAAAAAAATATAGCAACAACTTTACAAGAAATGATTTTATAGTACAATGCTTTTATAATACAAGAAAGGAAACTAAGACCCTGAGAAAGTGTGTCACCAAAGGAGAATTCACTCTTATTTACTAACTCATACTCTAGTGTTTGTTTCCTCCTATTACTTATATATCTGTATGAAAAAGTGAGGAACTTTGAAATTCTCTCATGTTTGTTTACAAGTCTTTTGACAGCAGTTGCAAGTTACTTTTCTGATTTTATTTTTAAAGTAACATTGTATTTATTGACTTTGCAATTGCGGCAGCTAATATTTAGAAGGAGCAGATATTGTGAAATTTTTGACTACTATAATATTTTTCCTAATAAGCTTTGAAGGTGACACTGTTTTTGTTTCACTATTTTCTCTTCATGTAAGTAATAACATGACAGATTATGAATCATTTAAATCTGTCTAGATTGACATTTGGTAAAAATATGTTCAAAAGTGACCATATATGTATGAGTTTATTCTCTGGGCTCTCAATTCATCTGTATAATACCACTCTATTTACATACTATGGCTTTATAATACAGTTTGAAATCAGGAATCATGCCTCCAGTTTTGTTTTTCTTCAAGATTGTTTTGGTTATTAGGGATCTTCTGTGGTTCCATACAAGTGTTAGGATTGATTGTTCAATTTCTGTGAAAAATGTCACTAGAATTTTGCTAGCAATTGTGTTTACTCTGTAGATCATGTTAAGTAATATGGACACTTTAGCAATATTGATTGTTCAGTCCATGAACATGTAATATATTTCCATTTATTTGTATCTATTTCTATTTTCAATTTCTTTCATCAGTGTCTTACAGTTTTCAGTGTAGAGGTAATTTCACCTCCTTGGCTAAATTTATTACTATGTATTTTATTTTTTTCAATGCTATTGTAAATAGGATTGTTTTCTTACTTTTCTTTCTGATAGTGTATGGAAACACAACTGAGCTTTGCATATTGATTTTGTATCCTGTGCTTTACTGAATTTATTTATTAACTCAAGCAGGTTTTAGGGGAGGCTTCAGGGTTTCTTTACATAATATCATGTCATTTGCAAATAGAAAAAAAATACTGCTTCCTTTCAGACTTTGATAGATTTTTTTTTTCTTGCCTGGTTGTTCTTACTGGGACTTAAGTGATGGGTGTAAGCATGCTTGTCTTTTCCTGATTTTCTAGAAAATGATTTCAGGTTTTCAACATTGAATATGATAGTAGTGTTTGTTATTTATAACTTGAGTGTATTTTCTCGCTACCTAATTCATAAAGAATTTTTATCACAAATGGGGGTTTAATTTTGTCAAATGCTTTTTCTGTATCTATTGAAAAGATGCATAATTGCATTCTTCGTTGGAAGTATTGAGAAATATTGTTGTTAATTCTTTAAATGTTTGGTAGAATTACAAACAAAACCACTTGGTTCTATATTTGTATTTGTTGGGAGACTTTTGATTACCAATTCATTCTCTGATGGTTTTGATCTGATCAGATTTGTATTTCTTCATGATTCAGTTTTCATAGATTTTATGTTTCTAGGAAGTTAGCCCTTTATTCTATATTGATCAATTTATTACATTACAATTGTTTATGGTAGTCTTTTAATATCTTTTGTGTTTATGAAGTTTCAGTTGTAATATACCCTTTTATTTATTTGAGTTTGTATTTTTTTCTTCTTAAGACTAGCTAAATATTTTCCTATTTTGTCTTTTCAACTGATCAATTCCTATTTTCATTGATCCTTGCTGTTGACTTTGTAGTCCTTATTTCTTTTACATTATTTCCACTGTGGTATTTGTCATTTCTTTCTTTCTGCTGGTTTTTGATTTTCAGTTCCTTGAGGTATATATTTAGGTTGTATTTTGAGATCTTTAACTTTTTTTCAAGGAACCTGGTTGACTTCACTTATTTTTAAGTCCTCCTGTAGTAGTTTTAAACCCAGAGGATCACACACACACACACACACACACACACACACACACACACACACACACACATCTGGGGCACTTGTCTTCATCTATACCAATTATTTGTGTAGACCTGAGAAATAGTACCAAGTCTTTCACACAGCATAGCCACAGGAATCTCACAGCCATGCTGTATTTCCAATTAGCAGCTTCCTAACATGCCCTCTATACCTGGGATATATTGTCCACTGTCATTCCTGTCATCATGTAGTCAGTGTTTTTAGTTATGTTGAATAAGTGAGTCTTGTGCTATAATCCAATAATTTGTCAGTTACTTTCTTCTGTGTGACAGTTATTGGGGGATAGCTGTGGCAAGAGCTCATTAAGAACTGCCTTTGCTTTTGCTATAATCTTATAGTTCTCATTCCTTAGGGAGAAACTGGAGCTGTGAGTTATCTCCTTTTGTCTAGAGTGTGCCAAGATGGGATTTAGGGTGAGTGTTTTTCAGCCTTTCTTACCCATTTCCATGTGGATATTTTCTCATCCCTCCCTAATATGTAGTTGATACTCAGCTATTTTCTGAATTTCTTTCAGAAGGACTTGCTCTTTGTATAGCTGCGTATTTGGTGTGTCCAAGGAAGGGAGGAAATTCAGGAGCTTCCTGTTCACCATCTTAGTTGACAAAATTTTTTTCTGCATGTTTCTAATCTAGAATTTCCTATATAATACAAACCTTTTCCTTCTCATTTCTGGAAAGATAAGATAGAGGCTACTCAGCAACCTATCAATGGCACATCACAAGTTTGTCACATTGTCCCATTATTTTTAGGGGGGATGACTTATTACCACAAAGCAAGTTTATGTGATTTACCATGTAATAGTTTTGAATTGAATTTTAGTAGGTGATGGGTTAAGTCACGGTAGCTGAATGTCTACTACACATTGGGTGAATGAGAAAATGTCCACATGAAATAGGTGAGAAAGGTTGTTACTATCCTCAGTAGATTACTCCATATTATTTGGCACTGAGAAGCATGCCAAGCTGGGGAAAATTATGTATGAGTGTCCCTGCTTCATTACAGAGGGAAAGTTTGCTCTATACATAAGAAGGGAGGCCTATGATGTACCCAAGTTACAAATAGTTCAGTAAATTTGTTTATTAAGTATGGTGATACAGACCCCAAGCATTTAGTTATTCATTAGAAACTTGGGCAAATTAGGGCAGTGAACCCCATAGTCCACCTAACTCATGTTTTCACAGTTTCCAGTGGAAGGAAATCACACATATGAACTATTTTATAAGGGAGAAATAGTCTATTTTTAAAACAGAATTCTGTGTTTTAAAATGTTGCTAGTCTTCCTTGATGTTACAGGGGGTTATGTCTCAGGACTATGAAGCTATCAGCAGCCACTACAGTATGAATTTGATCCCTGGCCAGGGAGCCGACCCACATGGCACAGCAGATCTCTCCTGTCTTGCCCCCTGCTCCCCTCAGCAGTGTATTTCAGTGAATCTGCCTGTTCTGCTCCCCACTCTGTTGCTGGTGAATCCTCTCACCCCTGCATCTCTGGACTATACCCCAGCTCTTGTATGCATAAATAAATAAGTCTTAAAAAAATATTACTACTCAACCTTACAATATCTACTATAATATAAACCTCAGACATTCTATTTCTAGTTCATACTTAGAAACCAGAAAGGACTAACATAATTGCTCACTACAACATTATACATAGTAGTTAAACATGGTGAACAATAGAAATATTAATACAATACATGAAAGAAATAAATTAGTTCTGGATATACTGACATAGAAATATTCTCAAGGTTATGTTGAGTGAAAACAGAAACTATAAAACTACATAGTAACTTTAAAACAGTATATACTCTAAAAAAATTATCCATGTTTTATACTTACATGTATATTTTGGCTGTCTACAGTAAAAAATTTAGAAGGATATAGTACACAATAATAAAATGGATTATCCTTGTTAGTGGCTTTGTTAACAGCTGGTAGTCAGTTAGAACTGTTGTATTTTCTGTCGTATTTTGTGGTGGCATACAGTTCTAAGATGTCTCTGAGATCCCTATGCTTTCCTATACACATGTTGCATAGTTCCTGGGGCTATGAATTTGATTGATTTTATTCCTATGATTGGGTTATCTTCTGTGTCATGGGTGAGTAGGAAAGGAAGATTTTCCCAGGTGGCTGTGATCTAGTCACATGAGCCCTTTAAGCCTATGTTTAGAGGTTAGAAGCAGAAAAAAAATCAGAGATTCAATGACAGATGGGTATTTGAGATTAAGGGAACACTGTATTGTTGATGGAGGCCACCTGTCAAGGATTATAGACATTCTTTAGGATCTGAGAATAGCTGCAGGCTGACATTCAGCAAGGAAATAAGAGCCATAGCCTGACAATTGCATGGACCTAAATTTTATTCTAAACATAAACTTGAAAGAGGAATTTAAGCTCTAGATGAGATAGGCAACCACTCATACCTTGACATTAGCCTTATGTTACCCTGAGCATTAAAATGTGTATATTTTATTACTTGAACTTGTACTTCTTACTAATTCTCAGATACTAGCAGATCCCAGTTCTGCTGTAATCAGGTTACAAAAATCAAGATAATAAATGGATACTATTTTAAGTCACTTAATTGCTAGTAATTTGCTTTGCGGCAATAGAAAACACACATACTTGAATATTAGTTGTTTAATTAAAAGTAATTTGCTATTGCAATAATAAAGTTGAGTTGCTCTGAATAACCTTCTTAGTGGACTGTGAGTATTAATCACATGTTTAAGATTCTTGGAAGCTGTGTGTTATGTATCATAAAAGAGAGTAGAAGACTTATGTTTAAGGGTCAGTTTTAGGCTGTCAGAAAGACGCTCCTTGCTCACCAGGACACTGTGGACTTACTCCTGGTAACTCAGCACCTTAGAAGTCACCTGGTTCAACCATTCTCAGGTAGGTTCTAATTTATTAGTAATCACTTAGTTGGATTGAACAGTATAAGTGAGAACAAACACCTCACTTCTTCACTAAGGACCCAATTCTATTTTAGACAGCCCTCAGTGCTGTAAAGTTCTCTCCTAAATGTATCTTCTGGCCACATTTATTTGATGTCTTAGGTTAGATCTTAGAAGCACTATGATTTCTCTCATAATGCTATGTATTTCCTAGGAATTATTCATATGTCTTCCTTGTTATTTCTCGATGTAAAAAAACAAAAAACAAAAAAACTAAACTAAAACAAAACATCCAAAACCTTGTTTCTACAGAGCTCCCACTGTAACTGGAGAGTGACCTTAATTTAGAAGTTGACTATTAATTTACAGTTGCCTCTCAGTAGAGAGTTACATTTCCCAAGTTCAGAGAAACTGAGCAGCAGAGTTATGATAAAGAAAGTAGAAACTTTCATAATCCAGTTATCTTCTGAGTACTTGAATTCTTTATGAAACAACCCCAGCTTTTCCAGTAACACATCTGGTGACAGGAAACTTACTACCAGCTGAAGCATCCTTCCAAAGTTTTTTTCCACAGGAACATTTTTATGTTGATTTGAAATCTGTGTTCTCTTAACTTTTTAAAATTTATGATTCTAGTTCTATCCCCTGAGTCTAAACATAGATCTGTCTAATCCATCTTCCTTTTAGATACATAAAGGCAACTGTCATGTCTCCTTAATCCCTTGTTCTCTAGCTACACATTTCCAGTTCTTTTACATTTAAGTAAAGGAGCCTAAGAGAAAATTTTATTTTGTGCCTGAGAGTATGTGGCTACATGTGGTCATGCTCACTTTGTCTTTTATGAAACTTGTGACTAGTAAAGGACCCTGGGCTGACATGTCTGAGCTGATAATAAGACATGGTTGAGTTTTCATGGCCTCCTGGCTTGGTGTAGTATTAGGGACAAGTGTAGGATGCATGATGCTAAGTTTATTAACTAATCAAAAGACAGAAATAGTAATCAATTTTCTTTCAAATTTCTGTGTGGGTCTAAGGGTGTATATCACTTGACTTCTAGAAACTAGAGTGCTAAAAAGTTCTATTTATGATGCAAAAATTACGTTAATAATATGTATTTAAATTTAGATGTCTAAAGTTGCTTTGTTGTTTTTCAGTGCTCATATAGCATTCCGTTGTGCAGATGCATCCTAGTCATTTATGTATTTTGTTGGGCATTTCAATGGACTTGGCCTCTTTACTTTTTTCTCTTTTATTTTGCAATTATAAGCAGCAATGCAAAGATACATTTACATACATGCATTTTCAAACAGGAACAAGGATGCTTCTAGAATAGTAGCTTCTAACTTTAATATATATTGAATTACCTGGAGAGTTTGTAAAAGCAGATTGTGGGGCTTCCAATCCCTGGTTTTTTGACTCAGTAGATCTGGTATATGAGCCAAGAAATTACTTTCCGAACAAATGCCCGTGTAAAGTTGACATGACTGATCTGGGTAATCACAAGTTGAGAACATCTGTTCTTGATATCCAGAAGTGAAATTGTTTCATCCCAAGCTGTAGGTTTTTAATTCTTCTCTTCCCCCTTTCCTAGTGCTTAGGTTAAATATGAAGTATGTGTGTAAGGTAGCTGCAGGCTCTTAAAACACTGAATGAATCCTGCCTCTGCCCTACCCCTGCCAAGGAAGAAGGGAGGACAGGATAGCCACAAGCATAAACATAGGGTTTGCATCCTGCTTACCAAGTCTATAATACATATTATCCAGGGTTACTCATCCGCCATATATGATGCCAGTTAGTGCACAGTTGCATGCGATGGTCATTTGCTCTTTGGTTGTCTCCCTGTCTGCAAATTCAGGGCAAGAAAACAATACTGGACATCTCGGTTTATTCTAGTCTTGGTGGATCCCTACACAGCCAACAAAGTCAGATCCTTAGAAATATTTTACAATATGGATCTGTATCGGGGGAAATGATAGTTTTATTGCTGTGAAAAAAGGGTGTTCTTCCAAATGTTTTAAATTTTCCATGACCCTGTGGACACCCAAGTACACAATATGGTTCTGCTTACTCTCTTCTCTAATCTACATCTTCAGTGCAGGAGAAATAATTTGTTAACTATTATGTTCCAGGCCCACACCAGACTTTTATTTACTACCTCCATTTTATGCATGAGGAAATCAAAGCAGGGAGTAGGATAGTAGGTGGTAGGGTTGAGATTCAAACCCAGACTCCTTCAACTGTAGAACTATTACTGTCTATCTGTTTATTTGTTTTAAGGTTTTATTTATTTTTTACATAGAAGAACTTAGGTATAGATCACAATGTGGAGGTAAGAGTGTTTACCAGAGACTGCATAGAGGAACGGAACAGGCAGATCTACTGAAATACACTGCTGAGGGGAGCAGCAGCTAAGACAGGAGAGGTTTGCTTTGCCATGTGGGTCACCTCTCTGGGCAGGATTAAATTCATGCTGCAATGGCTGATGATTGCTTCATAGTTAACGCCTAAGGCCCCTACCTTTCTTTTTTACCTCCTCCCACATAGCAGTAGTATAGGTCAAAGGCAATGGTTTGATCAGGGTGGCCAAAAAGTAGCATTTATGGTGGGTGAGTTTGCAACTATCAATTAAATTTGGCATAACAGGGTTGAGTTCCTGGGAGTTTCTCATTTTTTTTTTTTTTAAGTGACTCTGAATCAGGGCTGTGATGTTGAGAATTGTCATAATCACAAGAAAGAACAGAATTTCATAGCAGAAAGGACACTCTAGCTTGATGTTTATGTTTCAGTTTCTTAAAGGGAAGGAGCCAAGGGGGATGGAAAGGGAAGAGGGCCTTTCCTTCAACACAGAGGTGAGGGAATTGTATATTCAGGCCATCTCTCAACACAGAGACTGTGCCCTTGCACAGAGACCTCAAATCCTAGTCTACCTGCTTATTATCACTTTTAAGAACTGAGCCTCTAGTAATCTTGTAGCACCTCTTCCATAAAATGGCACCTCAGTAAATGACAGCATACCATAATGCATGTTATCCTAACTTGCCTGAAAAAAAAATCATTAAAAATTTCAGATATCTAGGGCCTTTCATTAGAAAATTGTGGTCAGGAGACTAATAAGTATTCCTTGGGATAGGCTGCGGAAGATAAAACATGAAGACCATCATTGGCCCAGAGTTATTTATATAATCCAGAGAGAGGTTTTGCCCTTTGTAGCTCCCTCAGGCATGGATACAGTCATCACTGAGGGCCTCAAGACTGTAACCCCCAACTCACATGAAGATTTTCACTTGCCCAAGACCGAGCATATTGAATGTACTCACAGTATCAAAACATTTTTTTTTTTCTGCTACTAATAAAATCTTTTGACTAGTGACAGTGTCTCTCCAGCTGGCACATAATGGGAAATTGAGACATATGGGTCACCATGAGGGCAAGAGGGGTCTGGAATGGGATGGAGGCCCTGAGTTAGATAACGCTGTAACAAAAACTGGAGATACCTTCATTTTCATTTTCATGAAATGAAAATCTCAGACAAAAACTTTAAAAAAATGTGCTACTGTTTGTTGGTATGAAATTGTAATCATAAAAATTTCTAGTATTGATAGAGTGCTTAATCATACTGCAACTGATTTAAATGAGAGAGAGGAGTTTTTGTTAAATGTCAATATGTCAGTATTAACTCCTTAACTTTTGATTTTACTGATCATGCCTCCAAGGGCCAATGGCCTTCCTGAAGCAGCCTACATGAATAGAAAGAACTGACCTTGACCTTGCCCTTCCAAAACCAGCCTGGCTTTTAGCTTTGCTGATCATGGTTTGCTGTGGTTTCTGGCAGTAAAGGCCTTAGGAAGGAAGTTCACCAGGGTATGACCAGTACATCATCTGCTCAATTCTTTGAAATTAAAATACAACAGCTTGAAAAGACCCAGATACAGTCTTTCCACTGTGCAGCAGATGATAAGTGAACAATAATGACAGCAAACTGTGATCAAAGAGAGAAGGGCTGCATTAGGGAATAATTTTTCTGACCCCTGGTTATTGCTGCTACCTCAAGAAAGGGAATGGGAATAGGAATGAATCACAGAATCCCAACTTCCTGGTAGTGATACTCTTTATACTTCACTGCTCTTGTGTCAGCTCTCTGGAGTTGGACGTGGCTCAATTTGGACATGTAGATGACAGGACCAGGCTGAGAATCTTCTAGAAAATCTGTCTTGGGTATTAAGCACAAGAAACTCATTTTAAAATGGAGTGGTAATTATAAATTACAAAGTGGAAGAAAATTGTAAATAAAATAAAGTGTTTTTATAAATAGCATGGGAATGGATGGTCTTTCTCCCAAGGACCAATGGGGAGAGTGCTGTTGGGAATGTGGCCTTTTTCAAAATATGACTCTGGCTGGTTGCAACTGAATAAAACTGTTACTGATACCATTGTTCTTAATGAAATGTAAAAGCACTTGAGATAATCCAAATTAAAAGGGTTTCAAGTAGTTGTAAATATGTCATCAGAAGTCTGAAGATGAAACGAAACTACACAGATTTTTGACTCCCATTCTAAAGAAAGACAAAAACGTCAGAACCAATTTGGTAAGAGAAATCTGAAGGCTCAGTAGGAATTACTTCTGTTGAATATTATTCTGCCCTAAAGAAATGTAAGTCTCATTATCTTGAGAGATGACCCTCCAGACACAAGAGAGAACTTGGCAATAAGAAACATTTTCTGTCCTCTTTAGGGATCCCAAGGGACTAGAAGACATATGAGAAGACTGTGCCTCCATCTGTTCAGGCTACCACAGCAAAATACCACAGACTGAGTGGCTTGTAAACAACAGAAATTTATTTCTCACAGTTCTGGCAACTTAAAGTCCGAGATTGGGTGAGGTCTTTGGGTTCACAAGTTTCTCACTGTAACTCCATATGGCAGACAGGATAGGAGAGTTCTCTGAGTTTCTCTTTAAAAAAAAAAAAAAAACAAAACAAAACGTACACTTTCCTCATAATCACTGCCCAAAGACCCCCATTTGGGCATTAAGATTTCAGTAAATGATTGGGTAGCATAAAAATATAGAACAAAGTAGACTTCAAATGAAGAAATAGTTACATTTTTCTCAGAAGAAAGATGGTATTTTTGGTAAATTTGCAATTCCTCAAAAGCACAATTCTGGAATAAAAATCAAACAGATGACTCAAGAAATAAAATGGTCAATTAGAGTTGTTATGGACTCACCAAAATTGAAATATACTTTACTAAACCCAGTTCCTGGATGGATTATTAGAGCAATAGATTCAGAGAGTGTTTCACTGTACTATGTCTGGATGTTTTTGAAGTCACTAACAATGTTTCTTGTGTTTTCTTTGTAGATGCAAAAAATAGATAGGTACTGTGTTATAGTATATGAAATATGTTATTGGTTGACCAAGAATTACAAACTTGGAAATAAGTCTTTAGTAATTTGCTCTCTCACCTGCCTGAATGATAATTTTATTAATGATTTAGAAAAATTAATGGAGACTAGTTGTTTCAAAGGGCTAGAAAGACATTTAAAAAAGACAATGATGAATGAGTGTCCAAATTTTCTTAATTCTCTTAAGAGATAAATATAAATCTAATGAGATAAAATTGTGGAGAAATAAATAGAAACTCCCACACCTGGCTTTAAAAATTTGGTAGGAGATATTCAACTGAAAGGGGTAATAGAGCAGAGACTGAAACTCTGCCTTTTTTGTAGATCATACCTCTGCCAGTTACTAGTAATTAACCTCTCTGTGCTTCAGTTTCCTCAGCTGTACTTTGGTGACAATAAAAGTGATTATATTTTAGGGAACACTAAATAATTTAATATTTATATAATATCTGTATTATTCCAGTGCAAAATAAACATGTACTAGTGATAGTCATTATTGTTGTAACAAAGAAACAGAGTTCAGAGTTTTAGATAAATTGATTTTAATATGATTTCGTGGCATGAGAGGGCTGGCAAGAGAGCAGATGAGACTTGCTTGCTTTTTCATAATTATTGTTTTAGCTTAGGTGCTCCAGAAGCAGACACTGACACAGAGCTTTTGCACTGCTATTTTTTAAGGAAGTGGGAATGATGGTAATGAGGAGTGAGACTGGGCAGGGAAGAAAATTACAATAAGGAACTGATGGTATAATCTCAAGACTTGATCTGATAGCCTACATTGGTAATGATATCTTTGACAGGGGAGGAAGTGGGAGAATTTATCTGTGAGTTGATCAAAGGCTCATCCTGTGAGCATTAAAAGAGTGGACACCACTTTAAAGATACAGCACCCAACGCAACAATAGTGAAGGCAAGGATAAATAGATGGGACTAAAGTTAAAGAACTTCTGTACAGCAAAAGAGACATTACAGAAAACAAACAGACACCCCACTTATTGGGAAAAAGATTTTCTCAAAAAATTTAAAACTAGCAATAAAGGATTGATCACAAACATATACATAGAACTGATGAAACTCAACAAAAATAAACAACCCCATCAGAAAATGGGCAGAAGAGCTAAAAAGATACCTCTCCAAAGAGGAAATGCAGATGGCCAACAAGCATATGAAAAAATGTTGAACATCTCTTGTACTAAGGGAGATGCAAATTAAAACCACAATGAGATACTACCTCACCTCAGTGAGAATGGCACATCTTAAAACAACTGGCAACAGCAAATGTTGGCGAGAATGTGGAGAAAAAGGAACTCTCCTGTACTGCTGGTGGGAATGCAAACTAGTACAACCACTATGGAAAACTGTTTGGAGGTTCCTCAAACTGCTAAACATAGAGTTTCCATAGGACCCAGCAATCCTACTCCTGGGTATCTACCCAAAAGACACAAAAACACTGATTTGAAAAGAAACCTGTACCCCCATGTTTATTGCTGCTTTATTTACAATTGGAAAGACATTGAAACAGCCCAAATACCCAAAAGTAGATGACTGGAGTAAAAAGATGTGGTACATATACACAATGAAATATTACTCAGCGACCAAAAAAAAAAAAAAAAAAAGCACATGCCTTTTGCAGCAACATGGATGGAACTGGAAAAGATCATGCTTAGTGAAGTAAGCTAGAAAGAAAAGGAAAAATAAATACCAGATGGTTTCACTCATAGCAGGAATATAATGGACCAGGCGAGAAAATAATAATAATAATGAACAGCTATATACCAGAGACATTTTATGGGGGTGGGGTGGGGAATGGGATCAAAACAGTGGGGGGAGGGAAATGCACTGGACTATGGTGATGGCACCTGGGTGATTTGGTGATTGGAAGTCCACTGGGATTACAACTGAGATGAAAAAAAATGCACAAAATGATGTAAAAATAAACTATTATTAAAAAAAAAAAAGTGGACACTAAACTGGTCTGCTGCATCTTGAACCTCAGTATGGGGAGGGAAGCAAGGAAGCACTCTGTTGTGAGAGGAATAAGGTACTGTCACATTGCTCCTGCACGAACTTGGTCATATGATTAGAGCAAGTGGTCAGAAGCTGCCAGATCAAGATTTCCAGAAGAGGTCCATCATAGGTATCAGATGCAACTTTAAAGTCTGCAATAAGTGCAGTGGAATTCCTATTCCACTAAGAGCTGATTAATTCACACCTGAAGAACCATTAGTGGGTGGGGATACATCATAAGAGAAAAAAGTAACGAGAATGTGTCCAAGTAATGGAAACAGGAATTAAAATTATGTACCCAAATAATGGACTTTAATCTGGGAAAAAAAAAGTCTGTGGATCAGAAAATATTTTCAAGCATCTTAAAATATGTTAAATATTTTTCTGGGTCCAATGGGTAAAAGCTAAATCAATGTAATGAAAAATGTAAACAAACTCAGTTGTACATTGGGGAGGTAGTGAAATCCCCCAGTTGGTTGGGAAAGTTGTTTAGAAAATTGAAGCATTGGATGGTAGGTTAATCAGATGAGTTCTAGAGTCCATTGTAACCCTCTATAAAAACCCATCAGGAATACTAGGCAACCAAGCATCTACTCAAAGCATTTCTGGAGAAGCAGGTTTTTATATCACTTGTTAATAAACAAGTGATATAAAAGATATGGAATAAGATGGGCAGAAAGATAACATATAGCAAATGGAAGTAGAAAAGCATGAGGCTTTTGCTAACATTCATTTTAACTTTAACTACATTTCATTAAATATTTGCTCGATGTTGAAAATTTGAAGTAAATACATTCATAATTTTTCATTTCATAAGGTATTCACCTTGGCAGCAATTCCATATAACTTTAGAGTAAGATTTTATTGGTCATGCAATAATACATTAACCATAGTTTAGAACATGAAGCAATTGTAGATGTATAGTTACTTAGTTTTGAATTCAGAGACTCAGGACCACATGTTTTGAATGTTATAGACCATCAGCTCTATACATAATACCAAAGGACAGCTCACGTAATTGGTATTTTCGTTTATTCTTCTAAATTCAGAAAGGTGGAAATGTTGTACTGAGGAATGGTGTTATTTAGTAACAGAATCTTGGATATAGAGAAATTTTACAGTTATAAAATGTAGCTGCATGATTCCCTTTAGCAAAGTCACCCTGAAGTGATTGTCCTGTTTCTGCTTGAATACTTTCCAGCAGGAAATTCAGCAATCTCATGTGCTAGGAATTCCATAAGAGGATGACTCATCTCAGAAAGTTATAATAATGAAATGTAACCAGAGATGTAGAATGTAAAGAAGAAAAATTAGGAACAAGATACTAATTACATTTTTTTTAAAAGAAATACTCAGAAGTACTTCATGACAAGATTAATTTACTGTAGGATGTGTATTGCCAAATGGTTAAGGGTTATGGGTTGCGGGACCAGTGGGTGCTCTAAGGAGAAAAATAGAAAAAATGTTTCTTAAAATGTTTGTAGTGGCCCTCCCTGGTGGTGCAGCGGGTTAAAGCGCTGCACTAAAAAGCTTAAGCCACTTCTGCATGAGTTCGATTCCTGCCTGCCCCGGAGGAGATCCACATGGTGAGGCAGACCTCTCCTGACCTGCCCGCTGCTCCCCTCTGCAGTGTACTTCGTTGATCTGCCTGTTCTACTCCCCACTCTGTCCCTGGTGAAGCCTCTCACCCTCTGCATCTCTGACCTGTATCCCAGTTCTGTATGAATAAATAAATAAATCTCTTTCTTTCTTTCTTTCTTTCTTTCTTTCTTTCTTTCTTTCTTTCTTTCTTTCTTTCTTTCTTTCTTTCTTTCTTTCTTTCTTTCTTT
>NW_004567112.1:46623581-46669907 GCF_000260355.1 Condylura cristata
TCAGTCCTTTATCGCTACTTTTGTGTGAGAAAATGTTTTCCCAATTAGTGATCTTTCTGTTTGTTTTTAGTAATGTTTCTTTTGCTGTACAGAAGCTCTTTAACTTGATGTAGTCCCATCTAAAAATAAATAAATCTTAAAAAAAAATATGTAGTATCAATTTTCTGAAAATCTCAGTCCATGATACTCAACATATTATCCTCTGCCTTCTTACAGCTTGGCTGAAGCTGGTTATTGGTATCCAAAAATGGTCTATGTCTCATTCATTTACTGATCACATCTTGGATGTCCTAACAATGCAAAACTATTATAAATGTTACCTACATACTTCAATCTTTTGTCTTTTCATTGAAAACAGATTTTATAGATTGGCTCAATCTCAAATTTTACTTTGAGTGCAACTGAAGTAAGGTATACAGTACTGAAATACAGACATTACTTAGATCTGTGGGAAGACCAAAGCTATGTATTTTTAAAAGATCCTTATTTGATTAGTTTCCATTCGATTATTACTTCCAACCATATGTGCTGACCCAATGTTACTTTCTGACCAACAGTTATTGCTTTTTAGTATCTGATAATACAGTGTAAACATTGAAATCAGCTACAGGTGGGATGGCTAATTTTACAAACAATGAAAGATTTCATAAAGGTAATCAACCTATGCAGGAATGGGCTGGTGACCTTTGGAGCCACTAACAAAGAAGATCTATCAGTGTAAGAGCAGATAATGCTGTTGAGGAGAATTACTTTGGACTAAAGGAAACCCTACGATAAACACTGCCCTCTTCTCTGTTCTGAGGGAAAGATTCTGAGGACATGACAAGTACTTCAGAAGAAGCGTTTTTGACTACTGAGCTGGTTAGAAAAATCTCTGGAAAGTCAATGAATGAAACTCATTTTTGCAAAAAATCTCTTTATGATCATGCATCAACAATCAAATGTATGGTTAAAATGTTGTACTTATTGTTCTCTATATATGTTTATATGTCTTGATGTTTGTGTTTCCCCCAAATTATTTGTTGTAATCCTAATGTCTTGTGTGAAGGTTCTAAGTAGGATGTTTTGAGAGATGATTAAGTGATTAGATTAGAAAGCTGAACTGTTTCCTAATTTGTACATAATTCATCCACTTAATGTAAAATCAAAGTTAAAATCAACTTCCAAAATTTAACATTATTTTTATGATGTCATCACAATCAAAGGTTTTTTTTTTTTAAATTAAATTCATGATAAAAATGTGGCCTATTTTGTAAGCTTATTCTCAGTGGACTTTGCTGGTGCTGGTTGGTCTCAAGGAATATAAGCCTTTAAAAATAAAAAGCAGCAAAACACAAAACAATGCCACTGAGGTGATTTCACCTCAGTTTTTGACTCAACCTGTCTTGGTCATATGAGGAGAGGGTTCTCCTTCCAGGAAGAGCTCTAGTGTAGAATAAAGACACTTCCTTTGATTACCAAAAATTGCTTCCTTTCTTATAAGTTGAAGTAGTTGTTTTTCAGGGGTTCCCTGGTGGCACATTGGGTTAAAGTGTAGCACTGTGGAGCTGTCCCAGCCATGCAGCACAAGTTCGACCCCCGGCAGGGAGATGATCCACATGGCACAGCAGACCTCTCCTGTCTCACCCGCTGCTCCCCTCAGCAGTGTATTTCACTCGATCTGCCTTTTCAGCTCCCCACTTTTTCTCTGGTGAATCCTCTCACCTCGCCCACACCTCTGGCCTGTACCCCAGTTCTGTATGCATAAATAAATAAATCTTTTAAAAAGTTTCTTTTCCTTTCTTTTCTGATATTGGGTCTGTTGTGTTCTGATTTCCCTAAAACAATCTTTGTAAAGAGAGGACTTATAGATGAAATAGTCAAAAACAAAGGAGTGATTATGAATAGACGTGAATGATACAGTTTTCTGCTTCATTCATTCTTTCAGGCAATCAAACTTGTTTCTGAAAGAGGGTAGTCCAGGCTGATTATAGTCATGTTTCAGACTGGGGAGAGGTGAGGCTGGAGTGTCTAAGAAGGCTCGTGGGAGAAAGTAGAATATGAAACGAGTCCCCTAGGTTGGGTAATATTTTCATAGAGATGTGTGTGAAGAATATAGAGGTTAATGAGGCAGCAGTGTGTTCAATTGTAAGGGGCTAGAAATGCCTTTCTAACATTTGTAGGACGGAATCATGTCGGGGGAACATCACAGCAGGGAGTTGTTTGGACAATGAAGCCATATTATGAAACACCTTCAATGTCTCTGGCTTTTAGTATTTGTTCCTGGAGTCATAAGCCATGTGGAACCACTGAATGTTTCTTAACAAAGGAGTGACAGAAAATGGAATCTTCCCCCCTGGGTTAGTAATGTCACAGAGCTCCTGCACAGGAATAAAACCACAGCATAATTAACTTCCTGTCTTATAGGCAGGCACTTTAATGCTTTTTGCAATTTTAAGTCTTCCCACTAAACATGCACCCTTTTCTTTCAGTTTAATTCCTCCTGCTCCCTGTGTCCCTTCATTCTCCTACCCTACCTCTTCTCCCCTTTCTCCCATCTTGCCTCCTCTATTATGCCCCACACCTTTCTTTCTTCTATCTTAGTGCCTATTCTTCAAACTTGTGTTGATCTGCTCCACAAGGGTTAAATAAGCTTCTGTAGCTGACATGGTATTTCATGTCCTTTTAAATCACTGTGGGAATCTTTTTTGCTTTCTTTATTTCTCTTCATATTGAGTGTGCTGTGACTGCAAATACATTCCATATTTAAAAGGGAAAAAAAGCAATAAAGGCATCAGTAAGGTAATGGGGAGAACCAAATTCAGGGTTCCTGAGGGTATTTCTGTATGGGCCCCAGTTTTACTACCTTCTGAGGAAACATAAATTTCAGTTGCTGCTCTGCCTATTTTTTTACATAGATGTTAAGACATAAATTCTTAAGATTATAGACTTTTTCTGCCAGGTTCAATACTATCAGTTGTTGGTTGTAGGAAATCTAGGAGAGAAGACATGAATTAAAAAAAAAAAATGTTTGACATCCTAAAGCATTAAGATATACTCCATTTTTTTTTATTTGTTCAGTTGGTATCCCCTCTGGGTCTAGATGGCACAGGATGAGTGTTATAGACTGAGGAGAATTTCTGGAAACCTTGAAATAAAAATGTAAACATAATTTTACTGAAAGCTAGAACCATTTTATTTTTATTATGACCATGTATGTGGTAAAAAAAATTCCATACCGTTTGTAAAATGTCTTGATTTCTAAATGAAATACAATAGAATACATTTTTATGAAAATTACTTAAAAATCCAAGTTGTTTTAAACAGTAATGGAATTTGTTGGTCCTTTAAAACTGAAAATTCTATAGAATATGGGCATGTCAGGAGAGCATTGATTTTATTACTCAGTGGCATCACTGAGAATCTGGCATTCTCTGGGCTTCTATTTTGTTCTCTGTGGTGTTGTCGTGAGGTCAGCTTATTTCATGAGCCCAGGAATGCCTCTGTAGTTTGTAGGGATACATGCTGCCTCCTTTGTACCCAAAGGGAAAAAGAGAGTTGCTTTAGATACAAAATGCTGAGCTCCAGTTTCAGCAGACATATAAGTCAAGCCTGCCCATCCTTCAATCAAATGTGGGGCCAGTGACAAGGGTGTATATGGGGGAGGGTGGCTCTTGACTCTCAGCTGCAGTCTCAGGCCAGGGGCAATGGCACAGGTGTCAGAGATGAAGATTTTCCTATCACCTTCTGTCACTTGTTCAGACCAAATTCAGGCAGCTTTCAGCCTCCTGGAAGTCTCTCATCTGTTTATGTATTCCCATGATACTGAACACAGCCTTATATTTTATGACAGTGGGATTTGGGTGGTGGGCTGTGTAATCCCAGCAGCCTCAGGACTTACTGTTAGAAAGGGGTTACTCTGCTGTATAAGACAGGTCTCCACATTTTTTTGTGTGTGTCCTGTAGTAGAAAGGCAAGTTGTTTTCCAATCAGCCCTCGTTTTCATGGATTGTAGCAAATTGTGGTCTCTGGGTTCTCTTCAACTATTTTAACTAATTCCCTCAATGTGAGAACTAAGCAGAGATGGAAAGAATCTGGTTAGATGTTATTTCTGTCTTGCCTGGCTGGGGATTCTCATGTATTTGAGAACAAGGCAGATTCATCTTGGTGTTATCAGCAGGGTGACAGAGATTGCTAGGTATCTGCTAAAGATGTATGTTCTCCCTCTTTGGGTTAAGGGCTGGTGGGCTGAAATATGCTACAGGGTCAGTGGTGCCAAGTTCCTGCATAACTGGCTGCCCAGGAAAGTGCTTACCTGAGTGTCTTGAATGACAAATAAATTTCTATTAATTTACAGTTTATTTTCTCCAGCACAGAATATTATTTTAATGACTATAAGCGTTTAAGTTTACTCCTGGAACAAAATAGTCTGTGCTTAATGTTTTTGAATAAATGTTTCTTGAATAAGTGAATGAGCAAATTTGTTTCCATTTGCAAGGTTATTTAGTAAGAGAGCAGAAACTGGTTAATGGTTAAAACCACAGATGTTGCAAAGAAGGAATTTGTTGGAACAACAAAGGAATTAAACAGAGCCAATTACTTCTGAATATTAAGAGACAGCATTTCCAGATGGCACCCAGATCAGAAGTTGTCATTTATCTGACGATAATAAGCATGGAACTCAATAACATTTCCCTCATTCCACAGAGGAGAGAGTACGCAAGTCAGCTGCAGCAGTCCTTTTACAATATTGTAAAGAATTTCATTTTTTTTCTATTTTAATTTTTTTTAAGTAATGCTACACTGTAACAGTATATAAGTTTCAGGTATACCAGTATTGAGTATGCATTGAAAGTCCAATTCTACCTTTTACCAGAAGTTTCATTTTTAGCATGAGCATAACTCTAGGGAGCAAAAAGTCATAATAAAGGCAAAAATAGCCAGAGCTAGATACAGACATACATATATAATCAATATGTATCTATTGATATATATCAATAAATATTTCTATGTGTAACTACCTGCATCTAAATTAAGTTAAAAATCACTTATGTTTTATGTGTCTATTTCTGGGCTTTGTGTTCTGTTCCTTTGATTTACATGCTTTTTCTTTTGAAAAATACCAGGCTACCTTGATTGCTATAGCTTTCTAGTAGGCCTTGAAGTTAACTAGCATCAAATAAATATTTAGTTCCCAAATAAAGTATATCTGTATACATATAAATATATTTAATGCATACAACATGATGATTTGATATATTTATACACTGTCAAAGAATTCTTCCCTTGCTGAAATTAATAGCACTTCCAGTTACCTTACATTATTACTGTCCTCCATCTTTTTTATTTACTACTCTTCCAATAAAGTTTATTATATAATACAGTGTAGTCAACTAATCTCACCAGTATGAGGCAGTTTTTCTTAGTTCTTCATTGTGAAAACCTGGTAAGGTAGCTGGAGGTACAATTCATGGAAGAGGGTGGGCTCCCTAATTCTGAAAACCCAAGAATTTCTCATTCTTTTGCTAGTCTACACTCAGCTTCCAAAATGGGAGGCTCATCAAAATGGTCATTTGAACTTTCCTACAAATTTATCACTTCAGTGATTTTGCTCTGGAAAAACCCATGTTGGCTGTGGGATTATTTTTGTTTCCTTTTCTTTCCCTAAATTCCAGTGGAACTGTCCGCCAGCATCACCACTTTACTTCTCTGATGGTTCAAGTAAACTAATTGACTTTTCAGTTTGTTCAGCTTTTTCCTTATTCTAAGATTCATTGTGAAAACGTCTATATTCTTGACATGTCAAAGTTAAAGCCAGAACTCTTCACATTCTGCCTTTTAATTTTAAGAAACATTCTTCAAATGAAATTTTGACAAATGGCCCTTTATCAATTTAAAGTACACTGGTTGTCAAAAATTTTGTGAATTTGATAATATTGTCTTCTTGAAAAAGGAAGAAAGAAATTTCAATTTGAATCACAAAAGAGATTTTACTCTTGTCTCAGTGAACTTGATAGAGAGGTGCCCTAAGTACAGGTACCATTAAATCTCCCCAAATCTGAGGTGAAGTTCATTGGAAAGATGTGATATTTTATCATAATTAGATGATAATTGTCATTGCCTGGGTCATATATCCCCCTCTGGAAGCTTGTTGAGAGGCCATTAAAAATCTTTCATTTTTGGTGAAACACAAAGCAAATAAAGTGGCATTTCCTTGTCCCTTGCCTTACAGGCATCAAGGTGAAGTGAAAATGGAAAATAACAGCATATCTGAACGTTAGGATACATATTCAAGTTTACTGGGCAGAAAATTACCAAAATTATGCACATGTAGTCTTAGCAAAAAGACACATTAGTCTCAAAATGTGTCTGCAGTCCTATCCATGAGAAGTAAAACATGTGAGCCTGATGAGGTGAATGGGTATTCAAGTAGGCTGTGCAACAACTATGAAATTCTAGGCTGAGGAAAACCTGTCAGGACTATGGTAGCAATTTCTGTTAGATTTTATCAGAAGCAGCCAGAGGGCAGCACAGCAGTTTGGTTTTAAATGCTGAAATTGTTCTTTAAATGGACCCTTATGCCAAAGAAATGAACTACAGATGGTGCTTCTTATTCAAGGCTCACAGACACCTCCCACAAACAACAAAGACTTAGTCAGGCATTCAAATGAGAGTAAGAATAAACATATAGAATTGAGAGAAACTGTCTGAGTAAATGGGAATAAAACTTTGTTCTACTTATCATAGCAGGTACCAAAGATATATACATAGAAGGGAGGCAGATGTACCAAAAAGCATCCTATTAAATAAAATCTTCAAAATGAAATAGAACTGAATCCTTTATATAAGTTGAAAAACAAAGTAATTGTTGTATGCAAACATTTTTACAGCTCATTGGGCCAAATACTGTTTACAATTTCAATTTCAGTCCAGCTTTATTTCAGTAGCTTGCACTACTAATTTTAGAAAAAACCCTGACAAAAATACAGAATAATGACCCTGAACCAATAAAAAGAATATTTAATTCCATTTTTTATATTTGTATTTTAGAATGACTCAGATATTTCAGAAACTTTTATTTTCACAAAATTTGTTTTTACCTAATACTTCTGTAATCACAAAATCTGATTACCATGTAAATTCCATTACTATTTAGTAATTATAATATATTCCTAGACTATACTCAAAGGTATTTGGGGGTAAAACACTTTGCCTATGAAACAAAGTGGGTTAAAATTAATTATTTCTAGTTTATAGAAACATAATTAATTTGAACCAAGCTAACAAACCTATTAATTTTCTATAGTCACCAACTATTGTATAAGATCCTTATTGAGCTATTAATACATGGGTTACTTTCTCTGAATCTTAATATATGGATTATAGTGAGTGGGATAATAGTCTGTGTGACTAATGATAGATTTTTCAAAATTTTGAATTCTTTTAGAAGATTCAGGATGGAGAATCATTGTATCTATTGTTATTCTTTTCCAATGATTTTGATATCTTTGGAGATCTCACTAAGAGACTTGAAAATCCATTTATTCATTCATTTAAATTTGCCTTTCTAGATGTTCAAACATTCAAATTTAGCAGAAGGTCATCTTTTTGACTTGCTTGGTTTCTGCTTTTGATACATGTGCAAAGCACGATTCTCAAATGATGATGGAACTTTTCTTAAATGTGACTGTGATGGAATGAAAAGTATTTTCCTTTTCTGAAAGATAACTCATGTAAGTCTCAGTTGTAGACATTCCTCTGATTAGCCAAAAGAAATTTTTGATCAGTTCAGAATCTGTCCTTAACAAAAGCAAAAAGCTTTGCTTGCTTTTGATTCATGTTAAGGTCAGCCAGTGGAAATAGTATTTCCAGGTGAGGGCCCTCCCTGGTGGCACAATGGGTTAAAGCACAGCTCTATGAAGGTAGCCACAGCCACGTCAACAGGAGTTCAATACCTGGCCAAGGAGGTGACCCAAATTGTGCAGCAGACCTCTCCTGTCTCGCCTGCTGCTCCCCTCATCAGTGTGCTTCATCCATCTGCCTGTTTCTGCTCCCCACTCTGTCTCTGGTGACTCCTCTTAACGCCCCTGCACCTCTGGCCTGTACCCTAGTTCTGTATGCATAAATAATTAAATCTTAAAGAAACAGTTCCAGGCCAATTTATGAGTAATCCAGAATGTCAGTAGTTATTCATTCTGAATAGGGGAAGCAGATAAAAATAACAAAGATAGAGACAAGCATTCAAGACTTGGTATTTTTGAATTGTTCATTAAACAATTTTTTTTTTCCTTTGAGAAAGAGCTGATGTGTCTTTCACTTTCTCAAAACATGAATATTAGGTAGGACAAGAGTGTGCTTAATTTATTGATAAATGCAAAGCTACTTATATTCTTTAATCTTTTGCATTTAACTCGTCTCTCCAGGTATCTTCCAATAGTGGCTTAGCAATTGTATCCAAAGGCTGTTTTCCTATTTATGGGAGAATATTTGAGGGCTACTTGAAATTTTGATGGAGGTAGATTTCTTTTTGGTCAGTGGACTGCCTGACCAAACAATCCTTTACCCTATTCCTGCCTATAGTTAAGGCATAGCTAACCATCTTTGCCAGCAGAATTTGATAGCTGATTTTTTTTTTTTAAACTCTTGGAGGCATACTCTCTGGATATAATATAACTGAAGTGGAAAAGGAAGGTTATTTCTAAGAGTCCAAGTGTTAATCCTTGTGGATACCAATTTTGGCTGGTTCCTGCACCAGCTCCAGGTTTGACATCTGAAATTAAAGATTATGTACTACTTTCAGTGAAGAGAAGGAATCGAGGTATCCTTCAACACACCTTATCAAATAGGTGCACAATGATTCTTTAATGATTGAGAGTTAAAAAAACATAGGGATGATCTGCTTATCAAAGAGGAACATTTCCCCTCAATTTTTTGCTTGCATAAATTCAAACTTCAGGTTTTAGTAAGTCAAAAGATACTTTTTGTTTTCAATTTATTAGAAACAATGAAAGTTATTTTGGTTTAGGATATGAATATTCAAAGTAAAATTTATCAAGAGAGTTGAAATTGAAAATATTTTTAAATTTATCAAGAGAGTTGAACTTGAAAATATTTTTAGATTTTAAGCCTTTTTGTAACATAGAAACAAAATCAAAAGCAAACTTCTCAATACTGGTAGTTTTATCTTTATAATGAGAAATATTTTATTATTTTTGACTTCAGATTATGGAAGTAACATATTCATTAGAGAAAGGTTTAGAATGCAGAAAAATATATTCTTAAATTTCCATCTGGAAATAACCACTCAGCATGTCATTGGAATCTTGTATTTTTTAATGAATATTAACATGTATATAATTCCCTTTTACAGAGTTTAAATCAGGTTAGGGCATTCTGTTTTGTAACAGGCCTTTTATTCCTACATATATAATCTAAATGGCGAAGTGTAAATTCCAATTTACAAATTTTTAGGGACTAGTGAATATTGTGCTGGTATCCACACTAGTTTTCCTATTATCAAGCCAACATTTATTGAAACTTCTTATTCTAAAAGTTTCCAGAAAAGCTATCAGGCCTTCATAAATCACCCAGTACTCACTGTAGATGCTGAGTTTGGGTTGGTTAACATTTCTGATTGTTAGAGCTATCTGAATTCCCAGACTCCCCTTGTTCATGAGGGAGTATGCTGCCCTTGGACAACAGGCCATGTTTCTGTTGAGAAACAGAAATTAATTTCTCAGGTGCTTGAAAAACTCTGTTTTATATGCTGCTAAACCTGAAGGCTTTTGAATTCTTTTGCATTTATCTACATATCTTTTACTTTTCTTCCAGAAACATCCTACTTTCCAAAAATACCAGATAAATATTTGTTGAAATCCATGTCACGATGAATTTACTGCCTGCTAATAATAATATTCTCTTATGTGAAGTAGGAGTGGGGCATTTCAAATTTAGGAACAGGATTTTTGTGCTGGAGGACTTGCCATGTGGGTTTGGCTTGTGGGTTGTTCTTCAGTTATCTTTTTTTGGAACTAAATCCATTTGCTGATTTAACTCCAACTTGCATTACTCTGACTTTGCTGTTGAAACAGGAGGGATAACCAGTTTCTCTCAATATTTTTATAAATATTTTATCAAATTGTGTTTTTATATCACAGAATTCTAGCTTCTGGAGCTGGAAGCATTTTGGAGGATACATAGTTCTTAGCCTGAAATACTTAAATGCACTTAATTCCATAAATCCTCAGAAATAAGTTGTGAAATGTATGTCTGTTCTTTTTTCTAGTAAACAATGCTAGTCTTTAATAGATTGTCAAGGAATCCATAATGTAAAATGGTTAAAAATTCCTCAGAACCCTCATTTTAAAAATAAGGAGTAAGCTAGTCTCCACAAACTTAGCCTAAGGTCAGAGAGCTAGTGGGTAGCAGAGTTTAGTATATTCTTTTTTTCCTCCTAAGTTCTTCCTTTAGGCAAGGGGAGCCCAGATTTTGTCATGTGCTGACCAGTCTTTGACAATCTGTTCCCCCCAAATTTATGCATGCACTTATAGACACAACTTTGTTATAAACTATACTGATATAAAAGATGTGTTCACTCCATGTACAAATAAAATAGTACAACACAATTTATTTTCAATTCCATGTATCTATTCTTCCAGTGCAACTTGCTATTTCTTGCAAAATCTGTAATTAGTTTCTACAATTCTTATGACAAGAGTCACAAAATCAACTTATGACAACAAATTCACTGACAATTTATCAACAACTATATATATATAAAATTACATATGTATGCATATAATTAAATATAGTTCCAATATAAATGTAGTACCAACATAAATGTAAAAAATACAAAAGTGAAACAACTCACTTGACAATGACATGTGTGACCTCTTGGCTGAAACGGATGATTTTCATATACTGTGGTATTGACAGTCTAATGATAATAGATATCCATTTTTTTCATTTCAATCTGCACCATTAAATTTTATCATTTTTTAAAAATCCTAGACAATCAGTAAAATTATAAGGCAAGCCCAACTTGTAGTATTTATTAATCTCCTTAGAAATACTCCTATCATGAGTGATTTCAAGCTGCTAATGAAACCTCACTGGATAGAATTGGGAGAGATGCCTGTTAATACACTATGTTATAGTATTTCCACTAGCCAAAACTAATTAATAGGCTAATAGCATAGGTAATACATGACTTGAATAGCATAGATAAAAATATAATGATTATGAAATGACCTTTGAGTATTGCCCTTATTTTTGATATAATTTATTAAATGATCATTTTGTATGATATTATTTTTAACAATGGCTAACTTTAATTACTACCTTGCAAAATTTCTGAAATTTTCATAGTTGGATTGCACAAGACAACTAGTTAAAGGAATCCCTGGTTTTGTCCTTTTTGAGGTTCACAAGGCCTTAACTTTTGTCAGGGAAAGAAGCCAAGCTGGGCTAAGTGAATTCAAGGAACATGAAGCATGAAGGAATGAAAACAGTATGCATGACTAAGACAAGATCTAAAATCAAGGAGACTGAAAGTGCTTCATTCTACAAGGTTATTAAAGAGACTATAAGCTTGCTGAGATTAATTAGCAAGTAAAAAATAATTACACATTGTTTTTAAGTGTCTATGCCTATGTGTGTTTGTGTTTAGGTGTTTAGACTTTTCTATACAGATACACTGAACTATTAGCAATGTCTAACTGGAAAGTTGCTCAGGTAGGGACAAAACTTTTACTTTCTACCTATCACAATTGTTTCTTTTTTTAATATTTTATTTATTTTTGCATAGAAGAACTGGGATGCAGGCCAGAGGTGGGAGGTAAGAGGATTCACCAGAGACAGAATGTGGAGCAAAACAGGCAGATCTACTGAAATACACTGCTGAGGGGAGCAGCGGGCAAGACAGGAGAGGTCTACCATGCCATGTGTGTCGGCTCCCTGGCCAGTGTCAAACTCAGGCTGCTGAGGTGGGCCTTCATAGAAGTAGCCCTGGGACTTAACCCCTAGGCTACCAGGGACGCCCCTAGAATTGTTTTTCAATGAATATTTGCATGTAAAGAAGGGACAGTGGGAAAATAAAATAATTAAAGCAGGAAAAAAAAAAAGGACTAAGCCAACAAATAAACAAATAGACAAATTATCATAAGAAGGCAACATTGTATAATGTGGGAAAACCTATAGGGGGTAAGGAAATGAGTAGGTTCTAAAATAAAGCAGGGGATGAATTCTAAGGAAATTTCCTTGATACAAAAACGTTAAGTCTAGATTCCCCTTTATGAAGACGCCTGCAGCTTTCATTCTGGGAAGAAAGGGAATTGTTAGCAGTAAACCATCCTATTCCATAATGAGTTGCTGTACCTTCTCTTTTTAAAAAACAATTTAAAAAACATACAAAAAGCATTGAAACTGTGAGTCAAAGCTCTATTTATCATCCTAAGTAACAATCCTTTTACTAGAATTTTCAAGCAACCAGCTTACTTCAGACAAGTAAGTAGTGCTAGAGAATAACAAGCGTTGCCTGCGACAAGTAATAACACATCAAGAACGCTGCATGTTTGAAACAGAGTAGTGAATCAGAACTGGGACACAGCAGTGAGAAAAACAAAGGATGGAATGGGGAGAAGGGGAATTAAGCAGTTCCCATGAACATGATAATTTGAGAAGGGAAAAAGATGTCTATGAAACTTTTTTGGCGGGTGGAGGGGAATTCTGGGTAAACTTTCCATACTGTTCCTTTAAGGAAAACTATTATAATGATGGAAACTGTTCCTCAAGGGCTTTGGAGTTAGATAGTCATTTCTATTAGAAAACTGGATCACAGTGGGGATGAACTTAGGGATTGCACTTATGAGCCCAAAAGTATTGGATAGTGTTATGAGCTTAAAGTGCTTCTATCTACATTTTAAGTTTCTAATAGCTTGCTTTATTTTTATTTTTATTTTGCATCAAGTCCTTTATTCCACAGTGTATAAGTAGGTATTTAAGAAATACTTGTTGACTCACTTGCTAGTGCACAATGATGCCTGTGGAGGATATAAGAAGCATTGCACTCATTGCTTCCTCTGGCTGGAAGCCTTTCTTCTTAGATATGTCTGAGGACTCACCTCTTTCATTCATTACCCACACTGTCACCTTATAAGAGAGAACATGAACAAACCCTGTCTTCTGCCTCTCTTTTTCAATGTTTTATTTTTTTTTCCCAAGTCACTTATACAGTCTGAACTGCCACATATTTGTTTGTGTCTGACTAGGGACTACGCAGGGACATAAAGACAAAGGAAGCAGACTTACAGTGTGAAAGATATTTAATAGAATTAGGGTGACTAGAGAGAGAGAGAGAGGAGAAGAAAGGAAATTACTATAATAGTTACCCAATAAAACACCTCAAATTACCCATCCCCTCATGGGCAAATGCCCAGCAAACAGAATTGGCCTGAAGTGGTACTGCTGAGGCCCAAAATCTTGCCACAAGTAAGGCATCTTTTGGCAGGGAACCCCAAGAAGTGAATAAGACAGTTCCTGGAGAACTGGGGCAAAAAGGAAGAGTCAGACTTAAAAACGTACCAGATACACACCATGAAGTCAGAAAAAAGGCTGCCATTGCTTTTGCTGAGAACCAAAACAGCCCCCTCATACATCTCTCAATCCTGTGTCTCTTCTAAGTGTCCTACATGTCCCTCCTCAATATGTTCTCCTCTTGTCGCCTTCTCAGCAGTACCAGCTTGCAGGTCAGACTTTAAAAGCAAGATTTCTTCTTGAGATCACCTGTCTTTCACCCTATACAGCTTCACCATGCCACTCAGCTCCACTCCTAGTTCCCAGCAGTTAGTGCAAAGCAGATGCCTGTTACATGGGGTTGGAGAACATGGTACCACCCCAAATCATCTATGTATAGCCAGTATCTTGAAACTAGCATAAGGCCTGGGAACACTGATTGAGTATATGAACATATTACCAGAGTCTAAAACTGTGCCTGCTACATAATAGATACTGAAGAAATTGATGAAGGCAGAAATAGTTAATGAAGATGTCCTACAAGACTATACTGCTTTCCCCCTAATTTTCTGTTATTCATATTTGCTTTTTCTCTCATAAAGAAAAAGTTCAACTATTTTTCTAAATAAAGAGGAGTCAAGGATAAATAATGGTCTGTAATAATAAGTTAAAAGAGTATCATGTACTTGGACAACAGGAGTCATATATATCAAAGGAAAAGTGAATAGTGTTTTAGAAAAGTGAAGAATATCACTTGTAAAGTGGAACAAGAGAGTCAGGAATACTTTCTCACCAAATCAAAATAGTATTTATTTTAAGGGAATAATACAAGATTCCAAAGAGAACTAATTCATAATGGTCTCAGCATGTTGAAAATCATGGAAATTTCTCATAATTTTCTTTTTCTCACAATTATTGTAGCCGCAAAGCATTTGCTCAAACATTCATACTGTAAAATCAAGGATACATTTGTTTCCTTGAACAAGAAATGCTTAATGTTCATTTATTTCAGAGATTAGAACTCAAGCTGACCTGTGATTTTTGATTTATCTTAGTCCAAAGTGAGCTTTTGCCTTTTGAAGATTGGTCATGATGTACAACTACTTATAATGGCAGAGGGCAATGGGCCCATTTTGTTTCCAGACTCCTAAACAAAGGAATTCAGAAAGATTAATTATAAAGGAAGAGCAAAGACAAATTTGGTAATTTGTGCATGCCACATTATTAAAAAATAATAATAATAATTTAGTTTAAACTCATGGGAAAATAAAGTTCTCTAAAGATATCCTTCTAATAGAAATCCTGTGGCCAGAAAAGAGAGTTAAATTATTGAACCTTTCATGAGGTTTAAACTCTGGACCCTGAGAAGCTCAAAGAATTGCCCAGCTTCTGTGTGATCAGTGTTAAGTCTGTGATACAGTGTTTGGTAAACTTGTGGATGTAGAAGGTGGTCCACAACTTCACTGGATGGTATAAATGATCAGTATTTTGATGTTTTTTTTCTTCTGCTCTTTTTTTTTTAAAGTAGTATAAAAGGTACAGAAAGAAAAGTGATAATGATCAATTTGTAATTAGGAGAACTTGCCCGAGGGTCAGAGGCTGAGTCAGTCCTGAATTATTATCATAACCTTGCTCATCTCTTGGGGATGCCTCAAACCATGAGGATGACTGACCCTTGACAAAACCTAAACGAAATGTACTGTATTCCTGGGCACTAAGACAGATCGGGGACAGTTTGTGCCAGCTAATCAGTGTTGTTTACAGAAAATGTGCAGAAGTTCTTTGCATGTGGTGTATAATTTCTTGGCCTTTGCTACTGAGTCAGGTCACTAGATGTGGACTGGTTTTGGCCTACCAGAGGGGTACAAAACACTCCTCTTGTGAGACCCGGTATCTCGCCTCTGTCTCAATGGCTCTGAAACTAAGGAAAAACTGTATCCTGTGAAACTGAAAAAGGAAGCTAGAAACATTGCCTGGAAATCTCATTGTTCACTGATATTTGCCAGGCTTTATTTCTGCTGTTGTACTCATCACTTGCTTTATCAAAACATTTCACAAGTGCCACCTGAGAAATCCACTCAGCCTTTCATTTATCTGATTCTCTGTATGGTTGCTGCAATGTGTTAGTTTCTCTGCTTCCCTCCCCATACATCTAGTCAAAGTGCCTCGGAAGGGTTAGAGGATAGATCTATCTGGCAATTGCAAAAACAAGGAGACACCACATGCCTAATATTAGACAATTCTTGTTTGTGGATAAGGACTGTTAGTGGGGAAAAGAAGATGAACTTATAACAATAAATAGAACAATTTGCAGTGACTCAACAAATGAATATTTTAGAACAAATAATATCATTATGGGAACATTAGCGTAAACCTCAGAATCAGGAGGATTCTGTGTGTCATCAGACAGACAGCTCTCCTGTGTTCTCTTGGTCCTCACATGATTATAGGTGAGTGATTATGTGCTCAAGCCTGGGGAGTGGAGAGCCAGGATTTATGTCCTAGTTCTTTCATGCTCATGATGTGATATGAGCTACCTGATACTGTTCCAGTTTTCTCAACTCCTTAATTTTGTTTCATATTATCCAAATGGGGATGATGAGAATATCATTTTCATTGCTTACTGTTTGGACTTAATTAGATGAAATATGTAAAAGTGCTCAGCATTTAGTGAGAACCAAATAAAAATTAGATATTGTTTTAAAATTGTTACCTCAACCTGTTTGAAGGAAGTATTTTTTCTTTCAAAATGTTCTATCTTGGTGACTGGGGATGCAATGAAGATTTACTTTTCTGGCTTTTCATAGTCCATAATTTAAGATTGCTGCCTCATAAAAGGTTTCTAAAAAAGCAACTTTTTCTTTTTTAGATGCATGATTTTAAACAAAATTGTATCTGAGAGGTGTAATACCCAAAGAGAATCTCTTCTACCCCATTTCCATTGCCCTGTTTAGACAGGTTAAAAATAATGTTTTAATCAAGATGTGTTTAAGTCCATGGACTCCTTGTTCTTTTTCTCTTTACGTGACTTGGTTAACACAAATAGATGAAATTCAATCAAGAGTCTATACAGTTGCACCTTAGAGTTGGATGCCTAAAGCCATAATCTAGTACCTATACATAACTTTTAGTCTTATTTTTTACCTATTTTATTGAGCTAAATGATCTGAACAAAATATTCTGCTAATGACAACCATCCTCTTTCACTTAGCACTAGTATTTGAAGTTCTACCTTAGAAATCATTGTTAATTGAATTCATTATTTTTGGAGAAGCACATAAATGAATTCAAACTCCATCACTCCATTTTGTTACATAAGGAATTATTATTGACTCTCATTTTTCTTTTCAACTCTAATAAGTATTGTCTTTGAGGCAAATTTTAATTACAGACAAAGCTTATATTTCTATTTACAAGAAACTAATTCCATGCTGGCTATATTCTAAGGAAATGTGAATCAACTTAAGGTCACTGTTACTATGTTCTATATATATAGAGAGAGATTTTAAAGATTTATTTATTCATACAGAACTGGGGTACAGGCCAGAGATGCAGAGGGTGACAGGATTCACCAGAGACAGATTGGGGAGCAGAACAGGCAGATCGATGAAGTACACTGCTGAGGGGAGCAGCAGGTGAGTCAGGAGAGGTCTGCAGCGCCTTGTGGTCACCTCCTGGGAAGGCGGGAGTCGAACTCATGCTGAAGTGGCTTAAGCTTCTTAGTGCTGTGCTTTAACCTGCTGTGCCAACAGGGAGGGCCATAAGAGTTCTATATTTTTATGAATTTGACTTTTCACATCAAAAGAGGTAAAAACTTTGTGAATCTAATACTGGGTAATATTTTTGAAATCTTCAAGATTAGAGTACCAGAGCCACCTGAATTAAAATATGCAAAAGTCGACATTGGTCCCTGTCTCTTCTTTTCACTCTGAGAAGCACCTGAGTGAAATAAGCAAATAAATAACATAAATAAGTAACATAAATAACATAAATAATAAATAACAAATAAATAACATAAATAAGTAACATAAATTTCCATTTGCATGGAGTGATTATTTGTAGATATTTAAAGAGGTATCTGTCTTCAATGGAGTTGAAGTAGTATTTTTAAGCAAAATACTACTCAATCACTTAGACAGAGCATTGTAGTATATGCTAAAAGTGCTGGAGGAGGAAGCAGGTAATGGGAGAGGAAATATGCCAAGTATATGGAAGCATCTAGTTTACCTAAGAATATTGGCAGTTAGACTAATCAAGTTCTGGTATTATAAATGACAAGTGAGTGGTAAAGAGAATTAATGGGGCCATATCTTACAAAGATTTAAAATTGAACAAAACAAAGTTATCAATAATTCTGTTTTGTCCTCCAGATGTTAAAGAGCTATGTTCAGACTACACAGCTGGTGCTCTGGGTGACCCCCTAAATTGTGTTTTGAGTGTGACAAAATATTGGTTCCCACTTTAGAAGGTAAATAGAAATAAATATCCCATATCCTTTGTCAGAGTAGCTTACTGTTGTTCATATACACATGATTTTGATGACTACTGTGCTGTTATTTTAATGCCATTTTCTCCTATAACTTGAAGGTAGGTGACTGTGCTAGAGATATTTTTCTATGATCTTCCAGAAAAATCCAGATGGGAGTTTAAGGTGTTAGGAGTCAAATCAGTCTTTTCAAAATAAAGTAGTAGGAGATATAAATAAAAATATAAATAATATATCCCTTCCCTTTGGGAAGGGACTAGCAGAAAGGTTTCCTGGGGGAACTTTCAAGGGTTTCTCAAGCATAAAGGAAAGCTGCAGTAGGTGCTTATCATCCTTTAAATGACGTTAATAGATGGCAGACTATAAACATGAGACTTGAAGAAACTTCATGGACCTCACACCACATTGAATTCTTTTCTACGTATTGATGCCTGTGAACTTGGCGTTGAGGGTTGTGAGGAAATAGGAAATGCATATGGTAATGTCTACTTAGTTAATATGATTTTTGTTCATATGATTTTTGGCCATGACCATATTTCTTTTCTCTCTAGTACCTTAAAAAGAGTAAGAGAGGCCCTCCCTGGTGGCGCAGCGGGTTAAAGCACTGCACTAAGAAGCTAAAGCCACTTCAGCACGAGTTCTATCCCTGGCCCCCGAGGTGACCACATGGCGTGGCAGACCTCTCCTGACCCGCCCGCTGCTCCCCTCAGCAGTGTACTTCGTCGATCTGCCTGTTCTGCTCCCCACTCTGTCTCTGTATGCATAAATAAATAAATTTAAAAAAAAAGAATAAGAGAACATTTTAGGTCATCTTTGGTGGTCATAATGGTCTGGAAGAAGAGTAAAAAGCCTTTTTTTTTTTTTTTAGAGATTTATTTATTCATACAGAACTGGGGTACAGGCTAGAGATGCGGAGGGTGATAGGATTCACTAGAGATAGAACGGGGAGCAGAATAGGCAGATGGAGGAAGTACAATTCTGAGGGGAGCAGCTGGCGGGTCAGGAGAGGTCTGCCGCGCCATGTGGTCACCTCCAGGGCAGGCAGGGATCGATTTCATGCGGAAGTGGCTTTAGCTTCTTAGTGCAGTGCTTCAACCCGCTGCACCACCAGGGAGGGCCCGTGAAAAGCCTTTTTAATAAAAATACTCATCATTTATAATTACACACAACTGTCTGAAATCTTTTTAAAATTTTTGTTATAACAGAAATGACATTGAAAAATATTGAGCTTATAAATTCATGGGTAAGATGAAACTGAATATTGGTAATAATCCAATAATTAACCACAATATATTGTTTAAAAAGTAAACCAAATTACATCAAGGTTTTCTAGGATTATTAATATGGATACTCTAAACATTAATTCCATTCTTTAACTTTTAAAGGGCAGCTTTCCCAAGCAAAAAATTGTATGTGATTCTTTCTCCACTGGACTTACTCAATCAGTCCTTTCTATCACTGACGATATTTATACCTTCATTAGGGAAAAACACATTAAAATCTCAACCTCTCTGACATCCCAAGTGCTGTTTTCTTCTTAGAGGGGATCGTTTCTGATCTTCTAACTGATAACCATCAATTAGACCTTACTTATGAAGGGGTACCATATCATAGGCGTGTTGTCCTTCTTTCTAATGCACCATGCAGGTGACTGATAGATGAGCTTAGATATTTTTCATTTCACATTGGCATTCTCTTGCCAGGTCGTATGGTTCAGACTGTATCCTGTGTCTGAGAAATCAGCGTTTAGATCCTGGAGGTAGTAAAATACCTTTGCCATTTTGCCTTTTGTTCTAGTTCTGCTTCCTCATTTCTGCCTCAGGCGTAATGTCCCTTGAGTGGGAGTCCTACAGGGCAAGAGGGAGATGGTGGTCACGGGTCATTGTTGCACCCCCTGAGAATGATGACTGTCTGCCTTCATACTTAGTTTTTCTTTATGTGAATTTTCATACCCAGTTTGAAGAGCTACATGACTGTCGTATGTAAAGGTAAATATGAATATACCCTCTGCTAGCAGAATCACTCTGGATATAGTGCTAGAGGAGTTTTCACAATAAGGCATTAATGACACTTATGAGAAAGTTTTCACAGCACTGTAATAACATAAATTAATGGCAATAACATAACTAACTTAAATGATAATAGAAGAATGGATAAATTGTGGCTTAGTCATAGAATAAAAAGTAAGTTAGCGGTCCCAGAAAAAAAAAGCCATAGAATAAAAAGTAAGTTAGTGATCCCAGCAGTAAAAATTAAGTTAGTGGTCCCAGAGCTTTCATTTATAGAAATTCTATTTATTTCATTAAAAAATGTTACTTTTTTTTTATTAGCCTATGAATTAAATTGAGTGAAATAAAAGATATTAAATCAAGAGAATAATTAATTCTGGCTAAGAATACCAAGACATAGAAGTATTGAGAAGTACAAAAGTTCTAGTTGTACTATTTTAATTTTTAAGCCATGTGTGAGATACACCTAAGTTCATTATGTTAACTATATGCATTTTCATATGTCTGAATATTTTATTTTTTTATTTATTTTTTTTTTTAAAGATTTATTTATTCATACAGAACTGGGGTACAGGCCAGAGATGCGGAGGGTGAGAGGATTCACCAGAGACAGAGTGGGGAGCAGAACAGGCAGATTAATGAAGTACACTGCTGAGGGGAGCAGCGGGCGGGCCAGGAGAGGTCTGCCTCGCCATGTGGATCTCCTCCAGGGCAGGCGGGAATCGAACTCATGCGGAAGTGGCTTAAGTTTCTTAGTGCTGTGCTTTAGCCCGCTGCGCCACCAGGGAGGGCCATGTCTGAATATTTTATCCCTAAAAATCTTCCAAACCCCTAGCAAGTGCAGTGTTACCATGTATTTACTATTTCTCAAAAGAGTCATAAATTCTAGATCAAATGCAAGGAATGATTCCTATCTCTTGAGGAACTCTTACGTTTTCTTTTCATTAACAAGAGAATTGGGGCCTCCCTGGTGGTGCAGGGGTTAAAGTCTCAGCACAATCAAGACATTCCCAGCCTCTGACCTAGGAATTGGATTCCTGGGCAGGGAGCAAACCCACAGGGTACAGCAGATCTCTCCTATTTCACCTGCTGCTCCCCTCAGCAATGTATTTTAATAGATGTACCTGTTCTGCTCCCCACTCTCTCTTTAGTGAATCCTCTAACCCCTACCACTCTGGCCTTCACCCAGTGCTTATATACATAGATAAATAAAAAAAATATCTTTTTTTTTAAAGGCAAATGAATCACTAATAATTTTCCATTTTCCTTTGGCTGCCTGGAAGCCCAGAAACAAATTTGAATTCTAACTTTCGCAGACATCAGGACCTGTATACTGACACTCTTTCTTCCTGAATTTATCAAAATGTGCATTTTTCTTGGTCCTGCATTTCTTTATCCTTTTTTATTGTATTATAAGCCTCTTCCTATTCTTTGTGGAGAAAGAGTTGTAATAAATAGTATAAAATTATATTTTATGGTCTAGTCTCTTTGTTCACAAATACAATCCTTGCACAGGACAGGACTGGGTGTCTATCTTATTTACCTTCATACCTTGGTGTCTAGGTAGTATCTGGCACACCGTGAGCACTTCATTATTTTCTGATTAAAAGACAGTATATACGAAACTTCATCCTTATACAAATCTTGATTTTTGCACATTTCACAGTGTCCAGTCTGTCTTGTTATAAATTTAGCATTAATAAACATTTTGGTGAAAATAATTTTGAATTCTTTCCTAGGCTATTTTTTTTTTCAGGAGTAAAGTTACATGGATAAAAAGATAGGGGCAGTTAACAGTTATTGAAGTGATTTTCCAAATTGCTCTCCAAAAAAGCTTTTACCAGTTTCTACAGACAAGTAACACGTGGTTACCATTTTTCCAGAATGCCATGTCACTCTATATATCTGATAGAATGTTGTTTTGTTTTGTTTTACAGTTTAATAGATGTAAAATTACAGTTTGTTGTAATTTTTTAAATGTTAGTTCATACTATTTGTATCAAAACTATTTTAAATCACTACTACTTTTATTGTGAACTTCATGTGCTCTCATGAATCAACTCACTTGGCTTTTCTGAACTCATTATAGATTTTTATTATCTAATGTAACTGAGCAGAGAAAAACAACCCCTAGAAACTATTGAGGTTTATTAATTCCCAGTAACTGTTTTTATGACCTATGCATAATAAAATTCATTGGGCTTTGAATTCCTCATATATAGCTAGAGATAAGAATGTGTACTTTCGATGCCTTAGTTCAACAAATCATACACACACACACACAAGTGCATATATATACACACATATAAATAATAGCACCATAGGGAAGCTATCTAGGTTGTCGTCTTGGGAATGACCTACAATCTTAGGACACATCTGGGTGAAAAAATACATGAGAAATGGTTACTTCAATACAAAGAACAGGGCCCGAGCCAGTATTAAGGATTTTATATGAAAAAACATTTCAAGAGACAGTGGAACTCTAACTTTGGCATGATGTGGTTGAGCCAAAACCTGACAAAGAACCCGTGTGATGGTTAATTTTATGTTATGACCTTGAGTAGGTCAGAGGGTATCCAGATAGTTGTTTAAACATTATTTCTGAATGTGTCTGTGGGGTGTTTCCAGAAGGTTAATATTTGGATTGGTAAACTGGTAAAGCAGATTGCCAGTATGAGTGGATATCATCTGACCTGTTGAGGGTCTGAATAGAACCAAAAGAAGGAAGAAAAAATTCTGTTTTTTCTCTGCTTTAAAGCTGAGTGTGGTGCTTCACAATCTCTATAATAACCGTATGAGTCAATTCTTTGTAGTAATCTCTTTTTAAAAGATATTATTATGTATACTGTAGTATATATAACATGGTATTTATATGGTTTATGTTTTATATATACACATCATCTATCTTGTTGTGTCTATTTCTCTAGAAATAGTCAGAACTTATCATTGTAAGCAGTGTTATATAGGAATGTTGCTTCAATAAGGGTCAATGAGACAGCTTTACAAATGGAGGGATTTCTGTAAAACTTGTAGATGGTTTCCAACAAGGAGAGGCTCTTTTAGCATACACTGTATTCAGAGAGAGTTTCTTAAATTGTGTGCTACAGCTAGAAGAAACTAATACTAGGTATATTTTTGTTTTCCAAATAAGATATTGCCTTTTCCTTTCCTTCTTCTTTTAGTTTACATCCCCACAGAAGTAGATGCATAGACTTGGATGTGAGTGTAAGTAGCTTCATGGGTGGTGATCTCAAGAAGCACAGGCAGGGAGTGGATGGTGAAATAAGGAAGGAAAGAAAGCCAGTCACACAGAAATTGAGTAGGTTACTGCCATGGAAACTGAAGTTCAACTTGTGCTTTGGGATACAGTAAAGAATGAAGTTGCTGCAACAAAAGCATCTTGGTCTCTATCCAATCATCCCTCTCACTTGCTGAGGACCTCCATTTAACAGTTTGGGATCCCTGGGCTCCTCTCCATTCTACCTGGCATCAGGTTTTGGTTCCCAGACTGGGAATGAACCTCCTGGTAGTGACAATAAGTGTAAATTGGTTTCCCCATCATTTTAGTCCCACTTGTGTATGACTCAGCCAGTGGATTCAAAATTCAGTTAATAAGACTTTTAATCTATAAAATAACAGATATACATACTAATTAAAAAAAAATACTTATTAGGAAATTTTTTGTGACCAGTCTGCACTAAGATCTATGAGGGTTATTGAGGTTTATTCCTAGTTCCTAGTTCCTAAACTATAGTTTAGTCAGGAATGTAGATTGTTGGCAGACCTTTTTGATTAATAACTGAATAGTTATATAGTTTATTTTTTTTAAAGATTATTTATGCATACAAGAACTGGGGTACAGGCAAGAGGTGCAGGCGGGGTAGGGTGAAAGGATTCATCAGAGACAGAGTGGGGAGCAGAACAAGCAGTTGAACTGAAATACACTGTGAGGGGAGCATTGGGCAGGTCAGGAGAGATCTGCCATGCCATGTGTGTCACCTCCGGGGCTGGGGATCAAACTCGTGCTGCAGTGACTGTGATAGTTTCGTAGTGCTGTGCTTTAACCTGTTGTGCCACCAGGGAGGGCCCAGTTACAGAATTTCAAGAACTTATTTTTTAATCTATAATTTATACATCGCAGTTTTAATAATTATTAATAACCTTCAAATAAAACTTCTATTTCATATTTATTACTTAACTAATATTAAGTATAATTGCCTTAAAATTTCTGAGGAGACAAAAAAAAAATGTAAAAATGCATTGGCTGCCAGAGAGGCTGTGCCAGGGAAGCAGAGGTTAGGGAGGGAAGATGAGAGCTAGAGGCTCTCAAACCCTCTGTGGAGGATGAGTGAAGCATGTGCACATATGGACTGTGTGAAGTGTACTTCTAAAATTAAACAGTTATGCAAATGACTGGATGATTAATGTAATTTGAAAAAATAAACAAACAAACATGAAAATAATTCCCTAATGGGAAAGAGGTCTTGGGTAAAGTAAAATCATAAACTTGTGTAGATAGTTATAGAAGTAGCTAATTTGCATCTGTGGGCTACCTACAAGTATATAACTGAACATCCTGAAAACAAATGAGATGTTTTAAGCCCCAGAATTATCATGAGGTTAGCAAAAGTAGAGGTGATAGAACATATTAAGTAATTTTTCCCCTAAAATTAACATCAGTGCAACTTTAATTAAAATATAAAAATCATTAATGTTTATGTAATAAAGAATGCTAAGTGGGGCAATATACTATCCTTCCCACTAATTAGACCAACTGAAAATATTCACTAGGAAATCAATCCTGATTACACAAATGGGGAGGTTCTTACAAAAAAGTTTATTGGACAGTTTGTCTCTTTTCTTGGCCTGCTTCAGGGTGATGTGACCTGCTTTAGATTTTGGCCTTGAGGCCTCTTAGTAATTTATGGGTTAAAGGGAAGGCTATAATGGTAGAAGGGATAAAATCCTCCTTGGGCCTGGGCACAGTGAGTGTGGGCTTGCTAGAATGGAGCATTGGGGAGGATGGAGGAGTGATTGCATGGCCTAGTGAAAGGGCAGGAATTTGGCATTAGGTGATCTTGGTTTGAGCCTTATCTTTGCTCCTCGCTCTGTATCTGCTTTTAAGTAATTCATTTGACATTTCTGAGTCCCCATTTATATACCTGCAGAATAGAGGTAATAAAACCAAAAGTCATCTTCTAGGCTCTGGATCACAAGCTCCATTTATCTGTCAGATTGGGGTCAGACAGTAAATAGATTTTGACCTAAAGTAAAAAGCACATTTCAAAGTTAAGAAATGAACTAAAGATCATGGTTATACAACATAAACCCACTCTAAAAGATTATGATTCGGTCGGCTGAGGTATGGCGCCAGGGAACCTAATCTCTTTGGTGATTTCCTGTATGTAGTCATTTTGAAGAACACTAAGTTAGGGGATTATGGCTCTTGAGAGTGGTTCTTCAGACAACTCGTATGGATGTGAAAATGAGATATAAAGTCATCTCTCAGATCTAGGAAGCAAAAGGATAATTTCCTTAATATAATGTAGTTGCACTCAAACCACTTAACCATGACCATATGACTCAACTAATAATTCTGACAGTGAGGCCAATGTAGAAGACATGCTGCCCAAACTAGTAGTTCTGCAATTCCCTCAATGTTTCTGGAAGATTCAAAAGCTAAGTGATAAATGCACAGTCTCCCTAACTTCTCCTCTACTGGTGGAAAGGATACTGGAAGCTTAATAAACTGTAACGTGTTATCTCATTGCAAATGACAGAAACAGCTCATTTCGGGGGCATGATGAATTAGATTTTAGTATTTGTCAACAAATCAGCATTGTTAATTCAATATAACATTTTAATTTTGTTGAACACTTTTTACTTTGCTATAAGGTAAATCTTATTGTTATTCCCATTTTCTGTATAGGAAGACAAAATTCAGTGGGGCAAAAACATCTTGCTAAATGTCACAAAGTCAGTGGGGTAGAATGGCCAAGCTAGGATAAGAATTCAGTTCTCTTTGTTCTCTATTCCTATTCTTGTCATTATAAGAACATTTGTTCAGAAAAAGCAGAGTGAAGCACTTACAGACAAGCACAAGGGTAAGGAAGGTCACCAGAGAGACTGAGAGTCAAGTAGTGGAAATTTCCCCTGCAGGACAGAGAAGACATGCAGAAGCATCAAAGACATCCAGATTATCACTGGCAGGTAAGAGGTAAGCACAAAATATTCTATCATCTAAGGCAGAGAGTCAGTAAAAAAAATCTGGGAAGTCCTCAGGTTGTGATTCCATGCCTGAGCACATATTAAGTTTGATGTTGGGGAGGACTCCCACCCTCACCAAACAAAAATAGTCTCCTTACCATTAGTTGCTAGTTAAATAAACTCTTAGAGAGTCACTTTGCTGAGAAAGGGCTGTGTGAAAACCAGCTATATTAACTTACTTATTTACTTTCAAAGTAGATGCTTGGGTGTTGCATAGACAGTGTCTATAGGTTTAATAGATCTGTTACTGACTTACATCCCCAGGTCCTCAACAAGTAATATGCAAATATTTTTATCTTACCCCAAAGCAGACAAACAGTATCTATTTGTCATGGATTTTGTCATGGTACAGAGTCCAGTGAGCATTTGATCCTACATCACATTCACAGGTGACAGAGGTTTAGAGGTGTTCAACAGTTTTTCAAGTAACGATGAATCAGGGTTTTGGGGAGCAGGTCCAGGTGGGCTTTCTCTTGGTTCTTCAGCAAAGGACGAATTCAACATTGAGGTCAAAAGTACAGAAAAGCAAGAGGTTTATTGATAGATAGGAAACATAAGAAAGGTCTCCAAGGAGAGAGAGTCCTGAATGGGTAGGCACTGAGGTGGTGAGAAGTAGGTGCTTATGTGGGTATAGAGTGTAAGGAGTGGGGATTTGGCCATTGGGTGTCTGTGTGTTGTGACTCCTGCTAATTGTCAGGCCTGAGGGAACTCCTAAACTACCAAGATTCACTAAGTTTTTCCCATATTACCCAGCCTACCTTTGTGAAACCAGCTTTGGTCCATTGCTATTGTGTTGATGTTCTGAACATTTCACCTTTAACTGAATTGGGAGAAGGGGGACACCCTCCTGATCTGTCATTGTTTCTCAAACAGACTGATAAATGGACTTGGGGTTTGGGGCACCCTGTTCCTAGTTGACTACCTATACCTCTACCATTTTTTAACTTCTCCCTTCACCAAGACTTGAAACTTTGTGCCCAGATTATTGTTGTTAACTAGTCTTTTGTACATTTTAGAAATTAAATAAATGTGTAAGTGCAGTTGGTAGGTTATGGCTTATTCTAAGGTTGTTATGGATTGTTCTAAGAAATTTTTTTTAATATTAAATAAAAAATGAGACTGAAGACAACCTTACTATAAATGTGCCCAGTGTTGAGGATAGTGATTCATAAGCTCATTTGCGTCGTGATTCATAGCTCTTGGAAAAAAACTAGATTCCAAGGAAACACTAGTTTTATTCAGAACCAGTTAGTTTTATCTACTTCCTTCTCCTCCTTTTGGAAAATCAACAACAAAAATACAAAAATGACGACTTGTAAATCTTAATTACCTAAATAGCATGACAATAAAACTGCTCTGTTCAGGGGAGTTATTTATGGAATACATAGCTATTGATGAGAGGCTTTAAAAAATAATAATTGGGGGTACATTATAACAATTGCAATTACTCATTATAAACTTCCATATTGTTATGACAGTCTTGACCCAAGCATCATTCAGAACCTAAAGTGTATTTTGAAGATTAGATTGTTATAACACACACGGAGAAGGTATTTAAAAGTATCAGAATTCATTCAAACTCAGAGTACACTAAATGATAGGATGTGATAGGATGAGTAATAAAATGTTCAGGAGAAAATTCTCTTGAGATAATAATCCTCCCCCAGCAGCTTCAAGGGAAAGAAAAACATCTTGCTGTAAAAAAATATGTCTTTTCTTGGTTTTCTAAGCAGGAGATTATTTATAAGCTACCTGTTATTTGACACCAGTATAGAATCCCTCTTTATCTTTTTCATATTTCTTTTTCCTTTTGTCTGCTTCTTATTGTAATCCAGGATGAAAATAAATAACTTGTGTAATCCTGGCCCCTTGCAAGTTATGAAAAATTCAACAAAAACTCAGAGTAGACTTATAAGGAAGTGATTTATTGGCTTACATAACCGTTAAGTTCAAGAAAAATCAGGCATGGTATGGTTCAGAGACTCAAGGACTATTAGCAGCTTTGTGTGTCTGTGGGTGTCTGTCACTGTATCTGCTATTCTTACTTGTCTTTTTCTGAGGCAGTCTGTTGTCTGAAAGTGGGAAAGGCCACTGTATCAAATTTCCGATCTGCCAATTTAGCAATCAGAGGGAAAGAGTCTACTGGATATTTTTCAATAGATGCAAAGAAGTGCTGGGGGTTCCACTGGACCAGCTTGGGTTGTACATCCCAACAGTGAATCAGTCAATGAAGATAAGATACTAGATTAGATTAATGGTCTGGCAGAGGTCATGTGACACCCATGATTGCTAAAAGCAGGCCAAGTATGTGAGCTTAGTTTATGTGATCCACTTGGACTTTAAGTAGGGAAAGAGGCATATATTTTACTACTGGGAAAAGAGATGAGCAGGCAAGGGCAATTAATGTTTGATTGTATAGCTTCCAGTTACCATTTTTTGAACCCACAATGTTTCCCTGGAGCCCAAAGAAAATTCTTCTTTCCTCTGAAATTGATCCCAAGGGGAAAAATAAATCCAGAGGTCCTCTTTCTCCTGTTCTTGGCAGACTCTTTGCTGCCTCCATCTTAATCAGTTTGAGGCCCCAGTTCTCTCTAATTCGCCAGGCCCTTGCTAGTTTCATCGTAACCCATTCAGTCTATAAAAGAATAATTTTCTCTAAACTGTCTGGAGTATACCAGACACATATCATATTATGCTTACACATATCATATTATGCTTATACATATCATCTTCACTCAAACAGGAAAAATATCTTTTCTCCCCAACATATATGAATTCATGTTATCTGCATTTCCTTTTCTCAGAAAGTCTAACTTCTCCACTAGTTTCTATTAGCACACATATAAAAGACTGCCTTAGCTAAAGGATTCTATAGGGAACAGTAGCATGATTTACCTTGGTTTACAATCCTGATGGGTTAGATTTATCTATGTCTAATAGGTATTGAAACATTTCTCTTAGACTAAAAAGAATTGCATACTTTTATGAAATAGCAGAGCCCAAAATCAAATGAAACAATATGTGGAAGAGCTAAATTAATAAAAGCTTTTGTTATGGTTACAGTTCTATTCTGAGAGAATTTATGAGGAGTTGATATTCCCAAATCCAGAATGGAAAACAGCTTAATAAATACTAACATTTATTTAACATCTAGTTCTTGTTTTCTAAGCAAACCAGAACCCAGCTCACTCTTCAGCTTAATGTCTACTTTGTTACATTCCTGCTGTTTTAAATGTTTGGGAATCAGATTGAATTCACAATGAAGAAGTTACAGCATTTTGCTCATCCGGAAACTGAATACAAAACCAGAGAGATGGCAATTTTAAATTTCTTTTGGCTGTATTTCCTGATATTGTCGTGTTCTGTGCACACAGATGTCAAGTACCTTCTCCCCAAGTAAAGGATAAACTTGGCAGGTGGCCAGTGAGTTGAGTTGAAAGAATCTTCCTGAATTGGGATGAGATGAGGCCCCAATCACTGGCACAACATTGGAACTTGATTTGAGTGATAACTTAAAGAGACAGCATTAAACAACTGACTCATCAAGTGAGTCATCTATGCTAAGCTAAGCCATGCACTTTCATTATCTCAGAAAACTAGCAAGAAATTGTCTCATTGTTTGCCTAATGCAAATGGAAATGTCTCATATATTGATTCCACTCCCCATTTACACTCTAGATAGAGATTTATTTACACCTGGGGAGTGTGTCAGAATCTTGCTGGGGCAAAATTGTAAAACAAGCAGAAATTGTCTTCTAGGAGCTTTTCTCAAGCTAATCCTTAGAGTATATATTCCCCTCACCTCTCAGAAAACAAGTGTTCTCCTGACCTGTCCTCTCCTTCCTTCTTATATACCTTCTCTGCTTTTCTCTCTCTTTTTCTCTCACACAATCATTTCTTGGTTTCTGATGGTGGGACAGGGTAGTTCTTTGAATATACCTTTTACTCTGAAACTGTCCCCACTCCTTGATCCCTCCCTCTTATTAAACTAGTCCTCAGTCCCCTCCCTTCAGCCTTGCTGAATGGATGAAGTTAATTTGACAAAGATGGATTTGCATATTGGACAGGGTAATTGATAATTACGTACACATTATCAGTAAAAACTATTCATGGAAGAATCAAAACTTTCACCAGGCTGATATATGCATACTTAGCATCTGAACAACTGTTGTTTGGACAAGCATCATGGCTTGGTAGAGTGTATTGACGAGGAGGTAAATTGTGTTCTACAGCTGGGTAATTATGAATAGATGCCTATTGGAAGGAAGAACTAATGCTTCCTTTCTTACTACAGTGACCATCTTTTTGTTTTGTCTGCTTGGCAGGTATTTCTTTAACATCCTAATTTTTCTGCATAAACACCCCTGCCCATGTCTAGTCTGTATGTTTGTTTGATGGTATCCTGTACTCCCACTTAAACCAGAACATTTATACTTAGCCTTGAGAATTTTGCTACAACTCTTAGAAAAGAGGGGATCATTTTGTACATGTAACTTAAAGTGACAGTGGCCATTTCTGTCACCATTTAGAGAGAGTGACAGGCCTAAGACATACCAACTTAGCAACATGAGCAGAAGCATGGGATCAGAACCTTCCTGCAAGAAGGATGGTTGGTTGACCCTGATTAGGTCAGGAGTCCATCCTTGAACAGGGCCATGCTATTACCAGATGTCCTTCTAAGCTGTATGATCCAATACATTCTCCTACTTGTTTAAGCCATATTTGAGTTAGGTTTCTGTTAACTTAAACAAGAGAGGTCCAACTAATCCAACATGAAAAAGCAGTTAAAAAAGTTCCATGAACAATTGGCTCTTGTTCTATAGGGCTTGGCAAGCTTTTCCTGTAAAGGATTAGATAAAAATTATTTCAGGATCTGTGGGCTACATAGTCTGTCACAACTTCCCAACCCTGCCACTGTAGTAGGAAAGCAGTCACAGACAGTCCATAGATGGACAAGTATGGCTATGTTCCAGAAAACTGGTGGACACTGACATCTGAGTTTCATATAACTTTAATTTATCTTGAAATGTTCTTCTTTTAATTTTATCAGTCATTTAAAAGTGTAAAAACATCATTAACACAAAAAGAAAAAAACATGCAGTGTTTTTCTCAGCCTTTTTCTACAGGAATAGTTGATGGCAAAAATCCTAGCAACTCCCTTTCTGGAGATAAAGAAGTGTTCAATTGAAAGAACATTTAGCGACCTGTGTACAGGCACAGAACTGATTTTAATTTCAGTGATACTGGAATTTTTGTTTGTTTGTTTTGGCTATCCTCACAGCTAATGTTTGCCTTTCCGATACAATTAGACACAGTAAACTTGATTTGAGTGCTAAATGACCCAACTCTTATTTTTTGTGTATATTCATAGAATTATTCCTGAGTTGTATTTTCCCCTAAGAAAGTTTTTAAATTATACAGTTGACTCAGACAGTGAATTGAAAAGTTCCACAATTAAGGGATTGATCAATGTAGTCTATAAAATGATAAAGATTCATTGAATTAGAGAATAAGAGTTCTTTATCTCTAGTGAGGAATGGTGACAACTCACTTGTGGTCAAGAGCTGAGAAGTAAAGGTAGTAGCTAAAAAGATAAGATAAAAATGTTGAAGAAATAGTTCCAAATATTGAGATATCAGATGTATAAATGTAAAATATTTATTAACATCATTATTATTCCTGTTGTATCCATGATTTTGTATTCATGGACACAATGGTAGTTTATACATACACATCCTTGTATAATATATATGTTATATATATACATTCATAATTAGGTAATGACAACTGAAGGTTGTTCAAGGATATGGAGAAAAAAATTAAGATTTTTCTGATAATTAGGCATTATCAGAAATTTTCTCAAATTAAGTAACTCTGTCCCATTTACTCTCTTTTCAAGTAGTTCTGAGTATAGTGATTATTTTTTAACCCTATGCAGTATTACTCAAAACAATTATTGTCCTGGATGATCAAATAAATCTGAATGAATATAATTTGAAGACATTCTATATACTTGAAATAACTTAGAAGTAATCTTCAAAAACTGTTAGGATCCCCTTTTATATAGAAGAACTCCTTGATGAAAGTACATGTTTAAAATGACTTTTTAAATGCTAGTCACCCCAACACTAAAATAAAAAGCAATTCTATTTAAAAGTAAATGTTCTTTATCTTCTGGGCAGCACTTCAATTCTGTACCACAAATCCACTTTAATTCTTGTAAATAAAACAGAGTGGGAGAATGTGATTTTCTCTTTTATTTCAAAGAAGAACTGAGCACTGGTGATTGTCCACTTTATTTTTATTTGACTTTTTACTTAAAGAAGCAATGTTTCCAGATACTCAAGCCTACAACTTTAATTCCTGTTGGGGGACTCAGGGTGGCATGAGTGTCAGGCTGTAGAGCCTCCAAGTGAAGATGATCCAAATAAAACAATTCTTAAATGCATAATAAAAAGCCATATCCTTTCAAGCAGAATGAAGACAGAGTGGTAAAATAATTTCCACTTTTCTGTCTCTTTTTCTTTTTTTAAAGATTTATTTATTTATTCGTACAGAACTGGGGTACAGGCCAGAGATGTGGAGGGTGAGAGGATTCACCAGAGACAGAGTGGGGAGCAGAACAGGCAGATCTACGAAGTACACTGCTGAGGGGAGCAGCGGGCGGGTCAGGAGCGGTCTGCCATGCCATGTGGATCTCCTTCGGGGCAGGCAGGGATTGAACTCATGCGAAAGTGGCTTAAGCTTTTTAGTGCTGTGCTTTAACCTGATGCACCACCAGGGAGGGCCCTCTGTCTGTTTTTCAATTATTTCCAAACCTAAGTGCCTAAAATGCTTTTTCAAGAAAACAAATTTCTACAAAGTTGATTTCTTTCTCTTTTCTATTTATTTCTCCTCTAATGGTCTCCTTTGTGTTCTGAAATAACTATCTGATCTTTTTATTTCTCCATTGAAAATCTCTCAGAGACATCCAAAAGCTAAAGGACACCTAAAGTTCAAACTCCTAGCATAATGTTCAAGGCTTTTCACCTGAGAGATAAACTTACCTTCCCAATTCTTATTCCAGCTAACACTCTTCAGAAATCACTAAGACAGCCAATCTGAAAATTTCACAATTCCTGGTTCATGCCTTCCCCCCCAACTTCAAAACGTTTCTCAAACTGTTCCTCTTCTACCATCTGCTGAAATTCTATTTTTCCTGGAAATTTAGTCACTTTCTCTAAGAAACCTTCCCCGAATTCCAGACAAGGCTTTGAAAACATTGGGTTCCCACAGCACTACCTAGTAGCAATTATTAGAATTGGTTTTGGATTATATTTGTGTATATATTTTTGACATGTCATCCCTCTTACAGAGGAGAAAAATAAACAGGTTTTCCCACCAGTGTACCCCTAGGAGTTTGCTTTAAATCATAGTCAGTGCCTAATGTGTTTGTTATATTGAAAATAAAAGGTTTTGCTTTTCTGTTCCTTTTCCCTTTTTCTTTATTTTTTTCTTCTCTCAATTTTTTGATTCTTATTTTTCCCTCTGGAGTTTGCAACCCCCCGATTTTCTCTATTTTTTTTTTCCATTTTTCATTCTTCTTATTTTTCTTTAACTTCTTTCTCTGTCCGCTTGTATTTAATCTTCAGTAATGTGCTTTTATTATATTTTTCTTCACCACCTATTCACCTATCCTTTTACATTTTTCTGTAAAATAATGAACATATTCCAAAGCAAATCTTGTCAATGTATAATTAGTTAACAATTCATTATTTTAAAAAAAATTTAATTTCTTTAGAAACAGTTGTTTCAGTTGTTCCATATTCTAATGTCTTTTCTTACTCTCAGTCACTAGTCACTGAAGATCCAAACTAGGACTAGCAGAGTTGCTGTTCTCATGGAAATTATGTTGGGGTAGACAAGGAAAAAATTCCCACAAAGAAACAAAAGTATTTGTAATGATGAGGTTTAGGTATGGAATTTAAAAATAGTCTTAAAATGACAAATTCCCAAAGGAAAAGGAACATAGGAGCCAAGCAACACTTGACTTTCTGGGTAGAAGCACTTTCTAACCCACAGTGTCAAGCTATGAGTGAAGACATGGTTCGAATTTTTGAAGCAGAGCAGCAGGGAGGAGGAAACTGCTGAAAGAAGGAAATTCAGGCTTTATCAAGGTCCTGTTAGCCACTGGTTGAATACTAAATGTTCCTCACAGGACAAAACTCCATGAGGCTCGTGAAAGAACTACATAAGGACACGAGATGGAGATTTTAGATATGAATAGTGTCCATTTTCTCTTTGATTCTGTCAATGTGCTTTATATATTTGGTAATTGATATTTGTTGCTTATATATTTATAATTGTCATATTTTCCTAAAGAACTACCCCTTTTATCATTATATAATTATCTTTGGAGGTATCATGACCATTTTTGACTCAAAATCTATTCTGTGTGACATAATTATGGCTACTTTTGGTGATTATTGTAACCATTTGCATGGAATGTCTATTTCCATCTTTTCATTTTCAGTCTATGTGTTTCCTGATCTAAAGTGAATCTCTTGTAGAAAGCATCTATTTGGATGCTGGTTTAAATCATTTCACTGGTCTGTGGCTTTGAATTGAAAAATTGAATATACTTACATTTAAAGTAATTTCTTCTAAACAAGTAATTTCTTATAAACAAGTAATTCTTATAAACAAGTAATTTCTTATAAAGTAATTTCTTATAAACAAGTGCTGCCAACTTGTTCATTGCTTTCTGTATGTCATACAGCTACTTTGATCCTTTTTTCAATTGCTTTATTTTATGATTTTTAATTTTTTGTAATAGTAAGTTTTGATTCATTTCAATTGGGGTACAGGCCAGAGGTGCTCAGGCAGTGGGAGAATTCACCAGAGACAGAGCAGGGAGCAGAACAGGCAGATTGAAGAAGTACACTGCTGAGAGGAACAGTGGGCAAGACAGGAGAGGTGTGCTTCAACATGCGGTTACCTCTCTGGCTGGGGACTAAATTTGAGCTGAAGCGGCTGCAGCTAGCTTCACAGTGCTGCACTTTAACCCACTTTACCACCAGAGAGAGCCCTCTTTACTTTTTTTTTAAATATTTTTTTACATAATTCTCTCATTTACATTTTGTCTCTTCTATAGGTATTTTCTTTAGTAGGTACTATGGAGACTACATAAAACATATTAATGTTTCAACAATATATTTTAACCTTATAACTTAATTTCAGTTTCATACAAAAATTTAATTTCCTTATACCTTTGTCATTCAGTTTGTTACTGATGTCAGATATTACATCTTTTTTATTGTATATCCATTAACATAGATTGATCTTCTTTATAATATCTCATAAGTTCCAGAGTCTTCGTAGTTTTACAGTCTTTCTTCTCTTGATCAGTCTTATATGGAAAACCTTGAATAAATTTTTGAGTTCAATATTTATATTTATGCTTGCATCTTTTCTTATTTAGATTTCAATCAGTTAAGTCAATATGTATCTTATGAATGTTAACTTGTCATTTCTTGGTCTTGTGCTTCAATTATATATTCCCTTCTCTTCACATCGTCACTGACATTTATCTCTAGACACTTTTTTTTATAATAGTCACTTCTAACATATGTGAGATATCTCATTGTAATTTTGATTTGCATTCCCCTGAAGGTTAGTGAAATACATATCAAAACCAAAAAGTTCTATCTCAACTCCACTAAGTCAACTATAATTTAAAAAATGAACATTAATAAGTGTTCTAAAGCATTTGGAGACATTGAAAATTTCATACACTCTTGGTGGGGATAAAAATGTTACTGCGGGCCCTCCCTGGTGGCCAGCGGGTTAAAGCACAGCACTGAGAATCTAAAGCCGCTTCCGCATGAGTTCGATTCCCGCCTGCCCCGGAGGTGACCACATGGCGAGCCAGACCTCTCCTGACCCGCCCGCTGCTCCCCTCAGCAGTGTACTTCGTCCATCTGCCTGTTCTGCTCCCCACTCTGTCTCTGGTGAAGCCTCTCGCCGCCCCTGAGCCTCTGGCCTGTACCCCAGTTCTGTACGCACAAATAAATAAATCTTTAAAAAAAAAAAATGTTACTGCGGGCCCTCCTTAGCAGTGTACTTTGTCAGCCAGCCTGTTCTGCTCTCTACTTTGTCTTTGGTGAATCCCCTCACCACCCCTGCATCTCTAGCCTGTACCCCAGCTCCGTAAGCATAAATAAATAAATAAATCTTAAAAAAAAATGTTACTGCACCTTTGGAAAATGGGTAGGGAGTTCCTAAAATGGGTAATCATAAACAACAGGTTAAACATCAATTTCATACCTCAATGCACAGCCAGAGAAATCGAAGTATACATATATACCATTATTTTCTTTTTTAAAAAATATTTATTTGTGCATACAGAACCTGGGTACAGGCCAGAGGTATGCAGGGGCGGTGAGAGGATTCACCAGAGACAGAGTGGGGAGCAGAACAGGCAGATTTACTGAAATACACTGCTGAGGGGTACAGTGGGTGGGTCAGGAGAGGTCTGCTGCACCATGTGGATCACCTCCAGGGCAGGCGGGGATTGAACTCATGCAGAAGTAGATTTAGCTTCTTAGTGCTGTGCTTTGACCTGCTGTGCCACCAGAGAGGGCGTTTTCTTGTTTGTTTGTTTGTTTTTTAAAAAAGATTTGTTTATTTAAGAACTGGGGTAAAGGCCATTGATGTGGGAAGTGAGAGGATTCACCAGAGACAGAGTGGGGAATAGAACAGCCACCTCTACTGAAATACACTGCTGAGGGGAGCAGTGGGCTGGTCAGGAGAGGTCTGCCACAACATATGGGTCACTTCCCTGAACAGGGATTGTACTCATTCTGTAGTGGCTACAGATAGCTTCATAGTAGTGTGCTTTAACCCGTTGTACCACCAGGGAGGGCCCACACACCAATATTTCTATATGAATTTCATAGCATGATCATTCATGATAGCCCCAAAATACAAATTACCTGAATATCTGTCAATAGAGATATTAATAAATGTGATGTAGCCATAGAAAGTCATATTGCTTAGTTACAAAAAAAGGAATAAGCTACTGAATGATACATGCTACATGAATGAAGTGAAAATGAAAGAAAGGCCATGTGTTGTATGATTTCATTTATAGGAAATATGTAGAATAAGCAAATTCATAGAGATGGGAAGTAGGTCAGTTGTATCCAGGGCCTAGAACTAGGAGGGATTAGGGGTGATTATGAGAAAAGGTTGCTTTTTGGAGTAATGAAAATGACGTTAGACATTTAGAGGCAGTGATTACACAATAAGAAAAATTCAGTTATGTTCAATTTTGAATATGAAAACCAAAACCCACTTAATTTTACATGTTAAATAGGGTGAATTTTATGGTGTATAAATTGTATCTCAATTAAAATTTCTTTATATTGTTTTAAAATATCTCTAGAAATAATTCCTGTCTGTCACTTACTGAGTATTAAGTCACATTAGTTTTTTTAACAAATACTTTTATTTTCCTGTTAGTAATTAGTTTATTCATTTTGATGCAAAGTTGTTTTGTAATTATTCATATCATATTCATGTTTCCCAAGTCAAAATTACAAAACAAAATAAATTCAGGAAAGTTAAGCTTTATCCCTATCCCTTTCTGTGCAATTTTCTTTCCTCACTTTTACTATATTGGGGTTTATCTTTCTGTTTTTTTTTTTTAAATAAGAAAATATGTCTGCATTTCCCTATTTCTTATATAAATGATAACATGCTAGGTAAACAGTTCTGTGTCTTAATTTTGTTACTTAGTAATCAATGAAAACTTTACAGTAGTATGCAGAGACCTGTTTTAGTTCATCTTACAATTCTGTAGTACTCACTGTGAGCATTTGGGACCTCCTCTTTTTGCTGAAGTGCTTTTCTTTTCTTCCTGCCTATCTGACATGTAGTTCCACTAATATTGTCATAGCATCCAACACTGTCTAGATTAGTTTTTTTCTGGAGAAAGTCCTTACCTTTTTAATAAGATGTACTTTAAAAGACTAACTAGCTGATATCCGAGACCTTGTGGGGAACAAAGAAAGAGCTTGTATCAGTAAAGCACTGCAGGGTTATAGTGACCAGATCTAAGAAAGCATTAAAAAAGATATTTGGAGAGACAATTGTGTGATGAAGACCCTGTGTAACACTCTATAGGGATATTATGTTTGAAATAGATTCTAAGTATTTCAGAAATAGATTCTTACATTTGATAAACATAAAGCTCACTGCAGTAAACTTTTACTTTTAATCAAAATAGAGTAACTCAGGTGCTCTCGTTACTCTCCCACATAAAACTAAAAATTGAGACAAAATAATGGTTTCTAAGGCTTTAACTCCCCAAGTAAAAGCCAGTGATCTTGATAGACCAGTCTGTTACAAGGTTCTCTAATTTATGTTTTAGAGAGACTCAAAGAGTAAAATTGGTAATATTGCTCCCCACCCTCTCTACTCCACCCTACCTGCAAAGACCTCCTATAATGAAAAAGATGCTGCATTTTACAGTCTGACAACCCTGCTCATACCCAGTCTGGACAATCAGATGAGGACCTGAGTTTATGATTCATACCACAAATTTCCTTTTTGATTTTCATTGTATATCTTTTAAAATAATTGCACAGAGTTGAGCCCATGAAAAGTTAATGAAAAAAAAGGAACCCCCTTACTGTTGGTAGGGATGCACACTGGTACATCTACTATGGAAAGTTGTGTGGAGGATCCTTAATAAATCAGGAGCATGGCTCTACCATATGATCCAGTGATTTCTCTCCTGGTAACCTACCCAAAGGACACAAAGACATTAATTTGAAGGGAAACCTGCACTCCTGTGTTTATTGCAGCACTTTTTGTGATAGCTAAGATATGGAAACAACTTAAATGCTCCAAAACAAACAGATCAAGATGATGGGGTGTATATATACACAATGAATTACTACTTAGTGATCCAAAAAGGTAAATGCATTGTCATTCACAGCAACATGGATGGAGATGGAAGGATTCTGCCAAACAGAAAAAGTCAGAAGGAAAAAAAAATAACGGATGGTCTCACGTATAGGAGGAATATAGGAAAACCAAGTAAAGGGTCATGAAAAAGACATCTTATTTATCTTTCTCCTTCTGACTTATTTTCTTAGCATAATCCTTCCAGCTCTAACTATGTTGTTGCAAATGGCATAAGTTTATCATTTTTATAGCTGAATAGTACTCCATTGTTTATATATATCACATCTTCCTAATACATTCATCTGTTTGGGGCATTTTGATCATTTCCATATTGTAACTAGTGATGCAATAAAAATAGGAGTTGCAGATTTTCTTTGAACTACTGTTATTTTACTCTTTGGATAGGTTCCTAGGAGTGGAATAGCTGGGTTATATGGTAGTCCTATTTTTAGTAGTTTGAGGAACTGCCACACAGCTTTCCATAGGTGCTAGACCAGCTTTCATTCCCACCAGTAGTGTGAGATTGTAGCTTTTCCTGCACATTCTCCAGTACTTGTTGTTTGTGTGTATGTGTGTGTGTTTTTAAACATAAGCCATTTTCCCTTCTCACAGGTGTAAAGTGGTATCTCATTGTGGTTTTCATTTACATTTCCTCGATAATAAGTGAGGATGAACATATTTTCATATATCTGTTGGCCACCTGCATATCTTCTTTGGAGAAGTGCCTATTTAGCTCTTCTGTCCATTTTTTGATTTTTTTTCTTTTTGTAAATCTGTGTAATTGCCTTGTAGGTTTTTCATATTAATCCCTTAATAGACGTATGGTGTGGAAATACTTTTTTTCTTTGTTTTGGTCACTCTCATTGTACAGAAGCTTTTTAGTTTGAGTAGTTCCCAGCTGTTTATATTCTCCTTTACTTTTCATGCTTCTAGAGATGAGTCTTCAAATTATAATCTGCATATTTTAAATTCAGCATACTAATTGCAGGCCCCAACAACATACATCCCCACTTAAAAGGAATTTTATTATTAGGGGGAAAAGACTCAGCCTGAGTCTTTGACAGAAGTCATATCATCTCCCACTGGGGCACATTCTCATTTTCTACCATTTCATTTCAATGCTTCCTTTAAAGTTTAAGTTTTCATTTTTAAGCCTTTAAATATGATTTTCCCTAATCCTATTTATATTCATGTATTGAAATTTTTATTTTACTTTTAACTTTTCATGTTCTAATTTCTGCTCTTAATCTTTAATCTGCTTTATTTACATGGGTTTTGTCAAAATTTTTATTTCATGGATTTTTATCCTTTATCACTTTTGCTTTCAGTTTTTTGTTCTTTAACCTCCTGACCTCTAGATGTTTATATTTTATTTATTTTAAGCATTATTTATTTTTTGTATGTGCAATGTATGCTAAGATCTGGATGGTTATTTAATTTAGCAGGTGCAGTGTTGTGATACATATATGTTCATTGACATGACTAAAGTATATTGCTCATCATATTTGGCCTTCATTTACATTCCTGATTTGCAACTCCCAAAAGTATTGGAAATTTGCCCTGAGATAGCCTTTTGTAGGTGGTTTAATCAGATGAAAAGAGCATTAGGAAGGGTAAAGAGACCAATCACCAAGATGTACATTTTCAAAGAAAATATTCAACGTTGATTATGACTTTTTGAATCCTTCATCTAGTTGGAGGACAGTGAAAGATAAGAAGGGGATCCAGTAAGAATATTTAAAATATTTATTTAGAGAAAATCATACCATGAATCTCTCACACACACACTGAAAAAGAGAATAAAGAGAGAGAAAGAGAGGTTCAGGTACTTCTGTAATCACCAAAATCACTGCTAAGAGTTGAGGGGAAAGGCTCTCCCTGGTGGCGCAGCGGGTTAAAGCACTGCCCTGAGAAGCTCAAGCCACTTCCGCATGAGTTCGATCCCTGCTTGCCCTGGAGGTGACCACATGGCGCGGGCAGACCTCTCCTGACCCGCCCGCTGCTCCCCTCAGCAGTGTGCTTCGCCGATCTGCCTGTTCTGTACCCCGCTCTGTCTCTGGTGAATCCTCTCACCCTCCGCATCTCTGGCCTGTACCCCAGTTCTGTACGAATAAATAAATAAATCTTTAAAAAAAAAAAAAAGAATTGAGGGGAAAAACTGTAATGGATTATATAATTTAATATAAAAATATGAGTGCAGAGTAAGCTGGTACACGACTCACATTTAAGAATCAACAGTATAGTCCTCACTAAATTTTCTTTATAAAGAACCTGTGTATTACTTAAGCTATAAAGTATTCATGCATTTCCCTTTTTGACATTACTTATTCTTCAAAAATGAAAAATTTGTTACCTTATTGTAAAATTCACCTATACTTTATGTGTCTCTCTTGATTGCAAGTTTTGGTTTTGGGTGGGGGGCAAAAATCTAATCAAGGAGGAAATAAATGCTGTTTTGCTCATCACCATCTGGATAAAAATACTTTCTTTTTTGTCAGTAGCTATGTTATTGTCCATTTGAAATCTGTACCCACTTTGTAGGCATCTACAATACATTAAAGAACAGAAATGAGAAATGATGCCCTCCTTAAACCTACATTTTAGTGGAGAGACAATAAATGGAAAATAAATCAGGTAATGATTAAGTATGTTCTAAATATAGAACTGCCATTCATATATGCTCACTAAGCATATTCATATAGATGACCTTGGGGCTGTAGCAAAGGAACTATATTCTCAAAAGAATTCTTGAGGGCATTTTCTCATGTGTCCTCAGGTGGCTGTGGTAGATTCATGACTGGTGGTAGCTTGTCTAGTAGAGGGACACTTAAAGAGCTTCTCCTCTGCCACCACATGAATTTCCTTACAAAGCTAAAATGTTTCTTCACAAATCCTCTTATGCAAACATAACTATGATACCTGGAAGAAGCCTTTGTCATAACAGGCACAGACAAATATTTTCCATTATTGCATCTCCTCCAATGGGCATTTAAGTAAGAAAAATTCCTAGACATCTTGAGATGCTCCTCATATTTGTATGATTTGAAGGTTCCTAGGAATTTTTTTTTTTTTTTTGGTGTCCTTCAGATACAGAAATTCACTCAATGCTTAGCTCTGATCTGGGCTGGGCTGGAGAGAAACTCTGGTCCCACCTCCACTAGGATATCTTGTGAAGGGCATCCTTGCAGGAGCCCTTCCTGGGACCTGACGTGCCCAGACCTGCTCTTCTGGAGCTGGGTGGATTCTCCAAAGAAATACCCTCCTCTTCAGACCTAGGATAGTTTTCTTTAATAGTGACTTGCGAAGGTATTTCATTGCCTGGAATAGTAATACTATCATTTCTGGGACAAGTTGTCAAAATATTATTGCCATTTTCGTAACCTTCATTTTCTTGCCCTGTCTCTTTGGGGAGCCCATTAGGGTACTTCTAAGGTACTGTTGGTGTTCCTGTTGGTAATTATTTTGTTAACTGAACAATGACTTCTGTTAAGGGCATATCTTCAGAAAAATTGGTTTTCTGTGTCTGCGTGTGTATGTGAACCTCCTTCTCAAATGCATTTCAAGCCAGTCTATTCTGAGTTTCTGGCCGAGCTGAGGTGTGATTGGATTTCTACACTGAGCTCATTGTGGATAAGAATACTTTTAATAAGACTAATTGAAGCAGGTGTAGTGCTTTTATCTACCTACCGATAGTGAGGAAACCCCTACTTAATGCTTTTAAACTCTGATCAGTTATGGCTTAATTGATGAGCTTAAAATCAATCCTTTACTTTTGATATATTAATGGACTTAATGTGACTGCAAATGTCTGGGTTGATTGTTGTATTGTATTGTTTCATCACAGCAATTTTCATCGTAAGAGTTTGGTCTGTTCATCGTTTCTTTTAATTCAAAGCTTGTCTTAAAACTATAAAGATTTATTTATTTATACATACAGCCACAGGTGCAGGGACAGTGAGAGGATTCACCAGCAATAGATGGGGAGCAGAACAGGCAGATCAACAAAGTACACTGCTGAGGGGAGCAGTGGGTGAGATAGGAGAGGTCTGCAGTGCCATGTGGGTCATCTCCAGGGCAGGGATTGAACTTGCACTGAAATGGCAACAGCTTTGCTTGGCTTTGCAGTGTAGCACTCCAACCTGCTGCACCACCAGCAAGGGCCCTAAAACTACTTCTGAATGAGAAAGAATCCCACCTTCCTTCCATAGATTGTGGAAGATAAATATTTTGACATACAGATATCATAATTTTACTATAAGGAACAAGCTGATAAATAACCAAGCCAGTTCTGTATTTACTGTCAAAAGATGAGAGAAGGGGGCCCTCCCCTGGTAGCGCAGTGGGTTAAAGCACAGTACTAAGAAGCCAAAACCACTTCAGCAATTAGTTCAATTCCCGGCCAGGTAGGTGACCCACATGGCGTGGCAGACCTCGCCTGACCTGCCTGCTGCTCCCCTTAGCAGTGTACTTGTCAAGCTGCCTATTCTGCTCCTCACTCTGTCTCTGGTGAATCCTTTCATCGGCCCTGCACCTCTGACCTATACCTGAGTTTTTTATGCAAGTAAATAAATCTTTTAAAAGAGAGAGAGAGAGAGAGAGAGAGAGAAAGAGAGAGAGAGAGAGAGAAGGGAAACAGATTAAATATCTTACTATACTCAACAATATGGGATGGGAGGTGAGGAAGAGATGAGATTTGCCATATAATCCTTACATTTAACTATGTTCCAGTCAACACTTACATAAGGCAAGTTTTAGCTCTTCATTTGTGTTCAGATTTTGCATCTGGTTTATTTTGGAAGATATATCAGCATGCACAATTTAAATATTCAATATTGTCTGGCTTTCCTGATAGTTCTATTTTTACTGGCACAGATGGATATCTGAAACTTTAAGTGTTTTACCAGCTGAAACAATTTTGCTATGATTTATGGTGTGGAATTTAGTGGTTCATCTACCTTTCTTACATATACCAGAGAACAATCAAATCCTCTTGAGAGGCCGCGTGGCCTGTATAAATGTCCTCTCTCAGTTCAGAAGTAGAATGATGTTAGTTTGTCAGTCTCTAGATTTTTTATAAGAAAATATTTGTCACTTATTATTTTGTTTGGTTGTTAAAATAAACATCTCCCCATTTAATTAGAGCTTAGAGTAACAGCAATAGAGATCCCATTAGTGGACACCCAGACATCTATTGTGTTGTCTGTCAAGCATTTTTTCCCTGTTTTGGAAGTAGCAATCTTTTCCATTAGAAAATTGCTGGCCCAATCTGTTAAGGACCAAATATTTATGCCCCTTCAATTTTTGTATATTGAAACCTGTGCTATTATTGTTCATATGAAATACATATTTTAATCATACAGATGGCCAAGATACATTTATTATACATGTTTGTCTTTATTCACAATTCCTGGCTCACAGCTTCCAAAAATACTTGTGACTTCTTACATATTATGAGAGATAAATGTCGTTAATGAAGGTAACTTTGAAAAACCACCTAGAGATGGGGACTGCTTGTCAGAAGAACTAACCTGTGATCAGAGTTGAAGTTTCTAGTTCTACTACTACCTCCCCCCCCCCCAAACTTAGAGAAGGGGAGAGGGACTAGATGTTGAAGTCAATTGTCAATGACCAATATTTAACTATTCATGCCTATGTAATAAAACCTCCATAAAAAGCTGACAGTATGAGGTTCTTGAAGTTTCTGGGTTGGTGAACACATGGAAATTTGGGAGAGAATGACATAGCTGAGGGGGCATTTTAAGCTCGGTACCTTATTCCCATTGTTGGCCTATACATCTCTTTAATCTGGCAGCTAATTATAAAGCCTTGTCCTTTGTAATGAATCATTTATCTAGTGAGTAAGTAGATGTCCTTAGTTCTGTGTTATCTTCTGAGCAAATTATTCAAGCCTGAGAAGGGTATCCTGGGAACCTCTGGTTTATAGCCAGTAAATCAGAAACACAGATAGCAATCACTGCTGAATGAGCACCTGAGGAGGGCTTCCTGGTAACTAGTGTCTGAACTGATTTGAATTCTCAGATACCAAGAATTGCTTGTTGGTGTGGGGAAACCCACTCACACCCCTCTTGGAAATTATCCCAAGACACCACCAATGAAAAGCCTTAACAGCCAGTGAGGCCTTATTTGGAAGTGAAGTTACTAAGGGGGTAATTAAGGTTAAATGAGATCATAAGTATTGGACCCTTATGATCCAATATTTGCCAAAGTTCAAAGCATAGACCATGCACAGAAAGCTCTTTTGTGAAAATGAAACTAAAATTCCAAATGAAGTGGCGATGAGAAAGCACTAACTTTGGTTGAGGCTTTGGCTTCAATTGTACCTCGCGCTTTCTGGTGACACTATTCATACCTTTAGCCTAAACAAGATTAAATTGTGCCTCTGTCACTTGCAACTTTCAATCCTGCCTAATACAGGGGTGTGACTTTCAAGTTTAATGTAATTCGAGACTCACAAACATTTGTTGGAGCAAGAAAATTGGCTGATGTATTTGCAGTCCATCCTGCCATAAAACTGCTTTTATAGAATTGTCTTCTTTCTAGTGTTAGTCATCTGCATTGATACGTGGTTTTCGAAGCAACCCTACAACACTGCTACACTTTTCTTAAGAATCCCAGAGAAGTTATATATGGCACAGTGCCTGCTTTCTAAAGATGAAAAATTCTAATAGGAGGCACTAAGGAGACTTTTGAACAATGGTATCATGCTTAAATAAAGGAGTCATAAGATTGGCTTAAACATACTATAGTTTAAGTCAGGTTCTGTTACTTAGAAAAGTTGTTAGTACTGGGGAAATTAAGCATACTTGTAAAGTAATGATAATGTGTGTTCTACATACCTCATATTTTGATTATAAGCCTATGAATGTGCAGAGTGCTAAATTAGAACTGTAAATCATGTCATAAATGTGACTCATCAATTTCCATCTCCCTTTAGCCATGTATTTCAAGACAATTTGTTTGTCTTTCTTTTTCCTGTACACTAGAGCTCTAAATATTACCTGTTTAGAGTTATCTGAACATAGAGAGGAACATTAAATTGTAGGGGAAAAGACAATAATATCTGTGTGAGTATCAGCCTAGGAGGATGGAGTCATATAGCCT